>NC_133324.1:492505353-492812496 GCF_042186555.1 Aquarana catesbeiana | reverse complement strand
GCCCTACATCATATTGTTTACCTCAACCTTCTGCCTGCAAAATGATAATCATGGATGCTAAGTGTTTGGTGAGTTCAGCTATCTGATGAATATTGACTACGGTGATTGTCTCTGCTATACTCAGGCCAGGCAAAGGGGAAGGGATAGTCACTATTACAACAATTAGAGTCAGAATAATGCATGCTTCAGTATCAGTATCATTAGCCTGCTGATACACAAATGTTGTATTCTGTTAACTGTATGGGGTTCATACATGTCATATTCTTATTAGCTGAATTTCTGAATCCTTTTTAACTTTTTTTTTTTTACCCACTTCAGCTCTCATACCTTCAGTGGCAAAGCTAGACTTTCTTTCACCTGGGGCAAAGACTCAGTTGGGTGCGGCCCCCCCCCCCCCCCCCAGTACCAGGACAAGGTCACTTAGTAGCCAGGGTAAAAATGCCAATCTGCACCCCCCACCGACCGTTGGAGCTCCTGGTAAAGACTAATGTGCAACCCATCTACAACCCTCCAACCCCCCCCCAACATTCTATTCATAATATATGGCATTTAAAGAAAGGGTTGCTGTGACCATCGAAATATAGCATATACACTTTATTAATACTATAAGTAATGTGTATATGCTATATTTCAAAGGTCACAGCAGCCTCAGTCTTTAGATTCCATATATTATGAATAGAATGTTGGGGGGGAGGGTTGTGGGACTCTAATCAGGTTTTTTTTGTAGTTGGGTTACATCATAGTTAATCCCAGGCCTGCTGGAGGTGGAGCCCAGTGGGAGCCAAACCCTACAGCTGCTAGCTGCATCTATAGGGGTAGGCAACCTTTGAAAGGGGAAGATCTACCTAAACAACATGAAAAAGAACAAAGATCACTGTGGTTCAGCACCCCACCCCTCATCCTTTTTTTTTAAAGAAATTAACTAGCAAGGCCTAACTAATAGTTAGGAAAACTTAGAAAAACATAATAAATTAAATGTCACTGTAAAAATAGAAACTTTGACTTCCTTAAAAGTAGACAGTGTCAGTCAGTAGAGCAGTGGAAGGTGTGTTGGAAATTCAGTGGACGGTGTCAGTAGGGCAGTAGATGTTGTCAGTAGGGCAGAGGTTGGTGTTAGCAGGGCAGTAGACCGTGTCAGTAGGACACTGGACATTGTCATTCAGAAGAGCAGTGGATGGTGTCTGTCAGTAGAGCAGTGGACTTTGTTAGTAGGGCAGAGGATGGTGTCAGTAGTTTTGTTTTACTTTAATTTATTTTTTTATAATTTCAGGGGTATACAATGTAATACTGACATATAATCACACACATAGGTTAGACTTAATGGACGTGTCTTTTTTCAACCTCACCTACTATGTAACTATAATATTTAAAAAAAAATTGTCATTTTTTTTTTTTTTTACACTATTATTTTTTTCATTTTTTTAGGAGCCCTGTTGGGGGCTTTGGTGAAATATCAGCGGTTTAAACAGACCTCTGATGTCTCAATGTTGAGACAGAGAAAGGAATTGAGGGCACAGGTTCTTCAATTCCTTTCTCTGCAGCCTCAACTGCACTGAAGATCAGTACAGAGGCTCCTGTTAATTCACTAAAATAAACTAAAGCATAGTAAATGTAGGTTACTATGCTTCAGTTGTGAATGAATGCCTTGAGTGATCGGTACCAATTGTTCACTGTGTTCATTCAGAAAAGGAAGGGGCCAGTTAATTGCATATTTACTGGCCACTGCCTCTGCTCTCCATCCTGAATAGATCCCCTGTAGCAGCTGGCAGGAGAGAATGGGAGCCAGCAGTGCTGTTGGGGGGATAGGGGGCATGGCCTGGACCGGCATGTGAGTAGCAGTTTCCTCATAGAGCTCCCGAAGGTTACCTTGAATTTATCCTGTTCCCAGCTTCACAGTCCTGTCTAACGGCTATAGGACTACTCCTGAACCTAGTGAGACCCCGCTGAGTTACCTGAACCGAACAAATCCATGATGGTACAGAGGGGAAAGAGCAAGGAAGAGGTGCAGCACTTGGATATCCAAAATGGTGCCGCTGCGGGGCTCCAGCAGCGCGCACAGCGTGGCGCAGATAAAACAAAAGGAACTGTGAGTAAACCTCCCAAAAAAATAAGAATACCAGCGGTGACCCCCCCAAAGAGATCCGTTATTATGCCCAGAAGCTAGCAGGATCCCTGAATATTACTGACCCAGCCAGGGGGAACTCATGGCACGAGGGGATATGGAAGAAGGAGTTCCTGGGTGCACAGATGCAAACCTCATGGCTGCACAGTCAGAAGAGCTGGAAGAGGGCAGTGAGGATGAGGAGTCTGCGCAGGCTACATTAGCGGAGATCCTGACAGCTGTTAATAATTGTACTTCTTCAGTTAATACTTTGCTTTGGTGGTCTGAAGGTGGAAGTGTCTTTGATAAGGCAGGAAATACAAAAGATCAGAGAAACAACCACTGCTGCTGAATGCAGGATCAGTGATATAGAGGACAAGCTTCCCCCCTGATAAGAGACTCACAACATAACACCAGGATGGTTGCAGCTGTAGATCAATGCGCTGATGACCTCGAGATGTAATAATGTACGAATTGTGGGTCTCCCTGAGAAAATGGAGGGTAGAGACCCCACTGATTTTGTGGAAAGATGGCTGCTGGAGGTGTTTGGGAAGGAGGCGTTTACATCCCTATATGCAGTGGAGAGAGCTCACAGAGTCCCCCTGCGACCCCTTCCCCCCAGGGCATGCTCCCCGCCCCATCCTGGCACGACTGCTACATTACAGAGACATCCTACGTCTGGCCAGGGAAAGGCAAAATGTACATTTTAACAGGGCGCGTATCTCCTTGACTCCTATCCTGACTTTTCCTCGGATGTGCAGAAAAGAGGGTTTAAGAAAAGGCTACAGAAATTACAAGCGTCTTATGCTATGCTCTACCCTGCGAGGCTTAACATCACTGCAAGAGGCCAGGCTCATTTCTTTGAAAAAGCAGCCAAAGCATCAGCTTGGTTGGATACAAATGAGAATGCTTTTCGTCAGGCCAGGAGGCCTGCGGCTGAAGAGGATTGACCTGCTCCGGGCCTCCAGGTGGTACCGGCTCACAAGTGCCAAGACAGTCCCCTGTTTAATTGCTGCCTCTTCTTTTTTTTGTTCTACATTCATGTGCAACAGATATCTGATGTGCTGGGAACAAGAGTTGATTTATTTTTTTGCTATCTATCTCCCTACGGAGAGTTTGTGAAAAGCAAATTCCTACCCCGTGACTAATGTGTCACGAATTGCCCATGTGGATCCCCGGCTGGTGGTTATGATGCCAGCAGGAGACAGTACCTGTTGTCCTACAAACTTATCTGCTGTTCAATCCTTCATTGCAAGTCTTCTCCTGAGTGCCTTTGGATTCCTGGCAGAGACCACGGCTTGTGGTCATATCTAAGACTGCAATTCTACGGATTGTACACACAGAGTACACACAGAGTTTAGAGTGTCGTTGCACTCAGTGGTTCAGATTGGTTGGAATTGGCTACCCTTCACTGGGCTTGGGGGGGTTCTGGATTAATGAGGAATGTGCCATATTTGAAATGCTCTGATATGTATCTACCATGGCAGGGGGGATGAATGTGCTAACTGTGATGTCGTGAAATGTTAGGGGGCTAGGCGACCCCCTCAAGCGCACAGTGGTTTCCACATCTATGAGAAAGTATCTCCCTGCTATTTGTGCATTGCAGGAGACTCACCTCACCCCTGACTCTCTGTCTTGCCTGTTGGGGGGATAGGACAGCAGTGTGTCTGTCAGTCAGTTAGTGAGGAGCATAGGACAGGGGTGGGTCAGTCAGTTAGTGAGGGGCATAGGACAGGGGTGGGTCAGTTAGTCAATGAGTGTCAGGAAAGTCCCGGTAGGAGACACAGCGTTGGCCACTCTGACGCGCGCCTGTAGAAGCAGTCTGTCTGCTTCTACTGGAATCCACAAACCCCTGAACTGTGTACTGACTGTTTTCGCCAACATCTGCGTGTGGATATCGGGTGCTCCAGCTTCCAGCCTGTCTGCTGTTCGGACCTTCCTTCCGGTTGGTGGTCACTTCTACAGCATCTGGGACCCCGGAGCCGCCCTTCCAGCAACTGACCCACCAGGCTCTCATACCACTCTGTACTCCAGTGCCTCCTGTCTGCTCTACCAGGGGCCGCGAGTCAGATACGTAAGGAAGGCCTTCCTCTGCACTCATGGGGCTCATCAGTCAGGTACGTGAGAATCTGACAGTGAGGGGCATAGGGCAGGGGTGGGTCAGTCAGTCAGTGATGAAGATAGGACAGTATGTGACTGGTCAGTGCTAATCAGTGATGTGCAGGGGGGGCAGTTTTCTCTCACTTGACTCCTCTATGTGTCAGTCCCTGACGTCCCTTTCCATGTACCCTCCTCCGGTTCCTGGACCCGCTTGGTGTCACCCTGCTCGCTACAGGCACCTCACTCCTCCTGCATTTTCCACCACCAGGGCGGAGCCAAGCCTACTCCACCACTCAGTCAGCGCTATTCAGTGAAGTTCATGGGGGTTCTCTTACCTGCATCTCGAATGTCTGTCTTTGGCTCCCCCCAACATGTACCCGCCTCCTCCTCCTCCAGACGCTGAATCCGCTTGGTCTCTTTCTGGACTGTGGAGTGTGGACAGACGGTGTCTGTGTCACTGACACTGAGACTGGGTAAGCCCGCCCTCAGGTACTGTTTCTGCCACCTCCTGCCTGCACTGCAAGTTCAACAGCAGGGTGGCTAGTTCTCGCTCCAATTCACTCACTCCCTTCCAGCAGTCAGCAGGTCTGGACGGATCCCGGCTCCCCCTGCCCTGCGATCAGTGGAAGCGCAGGCACCTGTCACAGATCGAGCAGATGCCCACCCAGTTTGTTCGGAGGCTCTCTTTCAGTGCAGGCAGGCAGCACTGTCTGAAGCACTCAGCTCCGGAGGTCAGTGAGTCTGTGTGTGACAGACTCAGCCGGATACAACCAGCCTACGGCCGCCATGTCCCTAGAGTAAGCTAAGCTGGCTGGCAGCCAAGTGCGGACCTGACAGACATCTGATCTCTCAATTTGGCTCCCAGGAGCCGGTGGCGCCCCCCGAAGTTGGCGCCCGATGCACATGACCCCCTGCCCCCCCCCCCCAGTTTTGGCCCTGCATACCTTTATACTACTTATGGAGCAGAGCAATTTTTATACTTATGTAAAAATCATGTTATGTTTTGGGGGGAAAGCCAAACTTTCTTTTGACAGCATTGCTATGCAAAAATAGTTTTATGATATATTTATTATTTATTATTCTATATTTGCTATATTTAATTTATATTTATTCATTTTTTTATTTTCTATATCATCTGTGAACAAAAAGAGGTTAAAAAAGGAAAAATATTTGTTTATATTTTCAGCAGTGTTTGTTATACTCTAAATAAAATTATACATTTTGCCCCTAAACATTCATACATGGCCAAACGGGAGCAAATATTATGTGAGAAATTATACTTTGAGACCTGGCAATTTTTATGGTCCCAAGCTGCTAAAAGCTCAATTTGTACATTATACAAAGAAAAAATACAAAATACTTTTTTATTGGTACTACACCCAAGTTAAGTTAAGTTAAGTTAAGTTAAGTTAAGTAGGATGTGCCCTAAATCCTTCAGTTGATAATAGGTGCTGGAGATAAAAGAAGGCTCATGGAACAACTCAACATATATATTACTAGAAAAGCTACAATTTCTGGGGAAATTGTGAAAAGTGTTCTTGCCTCTACAACTGGAGTGGGCGGAGTAACTGGGTGGGGTGGAGTGGCTTGAGTAACTGTGAAAAGTGTTAAAAAGCTTAATATTTTAAAAAGTATAAATAGTAGTAAAACAGTTAAAATCCCATCATTAGCTGAAAGAGCTGAACATTTTTTTCAAAAATGATTTTTTTTTTTTTCAAAAATGATTATTATTTTTCAAAAATGATTTTTTTTTTTTCAAAAATGATTTTTTTTTTTTTTTCAAAAATGATTTTTTTTTTTTTCAAAAATGATTTTTTTTTTTTTTTTCAAAAATTATTGTTTTTTTTTTCAAAAACAATTTTTTTTTTTCATGGGGTGGTCATAATGTTTTGGCTGATCATGGGGTGGTCATAATGTTTTGGCTGATCATGGGGTTATCAGCTTTTGTCACCTCCCACTCTAGTTTTGAACATTTCGCCATTCATTCCTATGGGACCAATTTCGCCACAAAAATGACGATATTTCGTGAACCATTCAGCGAAACGTTCCACAAAGTAATAGCACACCAATTAAATGACTGATTCCAGATTCACACTGTTATTTTTCAGCTTTTCACAAAGTTCCACAAGGTGATAGCACACCAATTAAATGACATTGAACATTTCGCCATTCATTCCTACGGGACCAATTTCGCCACAAAAACGACGATATTTCGTGAACTAGGCGAAACGTTCCACAAAGTAATAGCACATCATTCGGGAACAATCCGGGATATCATTTCGTGATATTACTTGTCTATGTAGTGTAAAAACTGTGGGAGGAGTTAGGGTGGTAAATTTGGCTATAATAAGAATAATAATATATATGTGAGATAACAGTAAGTGGTCTTGCTATGCAAGAACACTTAATTGTAGCTCTCTTATTAAACCTTATTAGCAAGTTGTTCATACACTAATCTACTGCCTTTTTGATGTCTAGATCCCTTTTTAGACCTAAAATGTTTCTTTTAGGTTTACCTCCTTACAATTTTTCTAAGACATCTAAACAATTTCTGGCACATGTTCTTATGGCAGTGCGATGTATAGTTGCCGTCTGTTGGAAAAGATGTGAACCCCCTTCTCTGAAGGAGCTTCACTCCAGGATCAGGGACGTCAAAAGGATGTAATACCCTATATCAATGACTCTGTTGATTAATACAATGAGGTGTGGCACCTGTGGCACACCTTGGAAGATCCTCCTTAATCCCCCTTTACTTCTTTACTTTTACTGTTAATCTTCTCCTCCTATGGCTAGTTGCTGCACATAGTCATGCCTACTTACATGGCAGTTCTTCACAAGCTTCACTCTTGCTTCAGTTGCTCCCTGTATTATGATGGTACTGGCTGACTGAGTTATTCAGATGATTTGCTCACTCTAATGCCGCGAACACACGAGCGGACTTTTCGACCGGACTGGTCCGACGGACCGAGTCCGGCAGACAATTTGACCGTGTGTGGGCTTCATCGGACCTGCAGAGCACTTTTTCAGTCGAAAATCTGACGGACTTTAAATTTGGAACATGTTTCAAATCTTTCCGACGGACTCGAGTCCGGTCGAAAAGACCGCTCGTCTGTATGCTAGTTCGATGGATGAAAACCGACGCTAGGGCAGCTATTGGCTACTGGCTATCAACTTCCTTATTTTAGTCCGGTCGTACGTCATCACGTACGAATCCTTCGGACTTTGGTGTGATCGTGTGTAGGCAAGTCCGTTCGTTGAGAAAGTCTGCCGGAAGTCCACCGAAAGTCCATCGGATAGACCGTCGGACGAGTCCGGTCGATAAGTCCGCCCGTGTGTACAGGGCATTAGGCCTCAGTCTATGGTGTCAAATATACCATGATTCTTCATTGTTGTCACTCGCATTCATCATGGAATCTACTTTGTATACTTGAACAATGTTTTGTATGATTACTGTCTCTTCTCTTTGGCTTTAATGTGCATCTTCTCAACTTTTTTTTGTAAACAAAAAAAATATGCTCAATAAAAGGAGTTATCAGAAAAAAAATATACATTTTAATTTCATGCAAACTTTTTCATTTATTCTGTTTAAATGACACTAAAATGACTTATGTTTAAAGGTTTTTGCAGTAACACATACCATATATGGTTATTTTCCAATAATTATCCTATCTATGGGATGTTGAAGAACTCTACATGCAATGAAGATAACTCTGAAAAAGTCAATGTACTGTATAAGCATTAGAAATGACACAAAAACTAAATAAAAAAATAAAAAGGTGCCACTTGACACCATATAATATCTCCTGAAATTTTACCATTGTCAATTATTTTTAAATGTGGCATTTTTGTATTTTCTAATCTGAACAAGAAAACAAAGCTGTTGCAAAGTATGGCCAAAATAGAAACATAGCTTGGCTTAAAGTGCCTAACACAGCACTACATCTGCTAATCATTAATATTTAGATTTTTGTTCTGTAAAAGCTTCTTCTATTTATCTCTTCAATTGTCATGGTGCCAAATAATATAGACTTTTTATATCACAGTAAAACATATGTGAGTCAACATGTTGTGTATTTTTTAAATTTTAATTAATAAAGTCTTTTCAGTACGCTGCCCTTAAAACAAATGTATCTATATAAATTCTTTACCAATTAAGGACTAAAAAGGAGGAGGCTTAAGCTCAATTGTTTTCATTTTTTTCCTGGATCTAGTACTGGTACCTAGGTTATAAAAAGCCTATTGAGTAGCTATAGGAAACATTTACACAAACATGAGAAAAAAAACTGACTCTTCCCTCCATTTGTCTCTTTCTGAAGTTTTTAATTGCACAGCTTCTGCTATGTTGTGTTTCCAGCTAACCCATTTGCTTAGAGAATCCTTTGCCATGGTTATGTATTTACTGTGTGTGTGTGTATATATATATATATATATATATATATATATATATATATATATATATACACATACACACACACACACACACACATTATATCTTTTCATGTGACAACACTGAACAAATTACTTTGCTACAATGTAAAGTAGTGAGTGTGCAGCTTGTATAATAGTGTAAATTTGCTGCCCCCTCAAAATAACTCAACACACAGCCATTAATGTCTAAACCGCTGGCTACAAAAGTGAGTACACCCCTAAGTGAAAATGTCAAAATTGGGCCCAAAGTGTCAATATTTTGTGTGGCCACCATTATTTTCTAGCACTGCCATAACCCTCTTGGGCATGGAGTTTACCAGAGCTTCACAGGTTGCCACTGGAGTCCTCGTCCACTCCTCCATGACAATATCATGGAGCTGGTGGATTTTAGAGACCTTGTGCTCCTCCGCCAAGATGCCCCACAGGTGCTCAATAGGGTTTAGGTCTGGAGACATGCTTTGCCCGTTCATCACCTTTACATTCAGCTTCTTTAGCAAGGCAGTGGTCGTCTTGGAGGTGTGTTTGGGGTGGTTATTATGTTGGAATACAGCCAGTCTTCGAAAGGAAGGGATCATGCTCTGCTTCAGTATGTCACAGTACATGTTAGCATTCATGGTTCCCTCAATGAACTGTAGCTCCCCAGTCCCTGCAGCACTCATGCAGCCCCAGACCATGGCACTCCCACCACCATGCTTGACTGTAGGCAAGACACACTTGTCTTTGTACTCCTCACCTGGTTGCCACTACACGCTTGACACCATCTGAACCAAATAAGTTTATCTTGGTCTCATCAGACCACAGGATATGGTTCCAGTAATCCATATCCTTAGTCTGCTTGTCTTTAGCAAACTGTTTGCAGGCTTTCTTGAGCATCATCTTTAGAAGAGGCTTCCTTCTGGGACGACAGCCATGCAGACCAATTTGATGCAGTATGCGGCGTACGGTCTGAGCACTGACAGGCTGACCCCCCCACCCCTACAACCTCTGTAGCAATGTTGGCAGCACTCATACGTCTAGTTTCCAAAGACAACCTCTGGATATGATGCTGAACATGTGCGTTGGCGCATGTCGGCGTGCACGCGCATCCGGTGTTTGGCGCCAACTTGCCTATTTAGGCCGTCTGCACAGGGGGCTCGGTGCTGCCTGATCTTCAGCTCCCTGTATCCCTGCACCTGCTTCCTGTTTCCTGTTTCCTGTTTCCTGTTGAACCTGATCTCCTGACCATCGGCCTGTCTTTGATTCCTCCTTGCTTGCTGCCTGCCACTGATCCCAGACTGTCCTGACTACGAATCTGCCTGCTCCTTTGTACTACGCTGCCTGCCTGTTGCCGACCTCTGCCTTTGACCCGACCTGCCTGCTCCACTCCTGCTCTGCATCTGCTGCCTGTGCTTCAGTTACTGGAGATCTCCATAACCACCTTTACCGGGATCCTTCTGCAGCTAACCGCCAGGCTCTCATACCATTCTGTGCTCCCGTGCCTCCTGTCCATACTACCAGGGGCCGGGAACCAGATACGTAAGGGAGGCCTTCCCCTGCTACATCGGGCTCGCCTGTCTGCTATGTGGAAGTCTGACAGTATCGGACAGCCATGTCCGAGCCCGAGCAGGGGACCTCCCCCATGGAGGAACTGTGTAGACACCTGGCGGGTCTTACACAAGCCGTGAAGAGCCTCCAGGAAGGCTACACAAGGTTGGAAGAACAAGTCCAAGTCCTGTCGGCTCCAACCCGTCCGCAAGCCTCCTCATCGCCCGGAGCAACATCCGCACCCTCAGTAGTTATGCTACCCCCGGAGCCTAGGGTACCCATACCCGAGAGGTTTACCGGTGACCGCAGTAAATTCCGGGCCTTTCACAATGCCTGCAAACTATACTTTGCCCTGCAACCCCGGACCTTCTCCCTGGAGGCAACCAAGGTGGGCTTCGTAATCTCCCTCTTATCAGGTGAACCACAGACCTGGCTCATCGCCTCCTGGAGCAGAAATCTGGAGCTCTGGACAACCTTGATGCTTTCTTTACCATCATGTCCCAGTTGTATGAGGATCCCCAGGTGACAGCGACTGCTAAAGCCGCCTTGCACGCCCTTCAACAAGGGCGTGGAGCCGAAGAGGACTATGTGGTGGAATTTAGGCGGTGGAGCTCCGACACAGGTTGGAATGATGCGGCCTTACGTTACCAATTCCGCATGGGATTGTCTGATCCTCTGAAGGATGAGTTAGCACGGGTCGGTGTACCCCAAACCCTGGATGAACTCATCAACCTGTCTATCCAGATCGACCGACGCCTCAGAGAGCGTCGCTCCGAGAGGTCTTCCAGCCAATTCCGCCCTACCTGGATGTTACCCAAGGTTCCAAGCTCTCCCAGCCAGTCCTTCCCGGCACCGGCCGCACCGGTTCTTGATACCTCTGAGCCAATGCAACTCGGTCTGTTCCGTCCCTCTCTCAATCCAGAAGAACGCCAACGCCGAAGAGTTAACAACCTCTGCATGTACTGCGGGGAGCCTGGACACTATGTGAGGTCTTGTCCAAACAAGACACGTAAGTCACCTAAGTCGCTGCCAATATCTTCAATTTGTGCTTCTGCTCTCTTTAAACCTGCTAATCATCTTGCTCTCTCTATCACCCTACAGCTCCCAGGAAAGACTATGCCAGCTACAATCATAATTGATTCAGGAGCCTGCAGCTGTTTCATTGACCTAACCTTCACTGCCAACGATCACATCCCTCTCCAGTCTAAAGTTCGGGGACTTTCTGTACACCTCGCTGATGGCTCCTCTCTTCGTTCCGGTCCCATCATGCAGGAAACCATCCCTTTGTTAGCCACCATGGGCTCTAACCATCAAGAACTCCTGTGCCTGGATGCCATCTCCTCTCCTCTTTTCCCCATCATACTTGGGATGCCATGGTTACAGGCCCATAACCCCAGCATTGACTGGTCTAGTGGAGAAGTCAAGTTCCTTTCTGACTACTGCCGGCAACACTGTCTTCATACCAGTCCTGCTGAGACTACCCGACTACTCTGTTTAGACGCTGAGTCCGAGTTACAACAGTTGGTCCCTGCACCCTACTGGGACTTTCTGGACGTTTTCAGTAAGAAAGGAGCAGAGACTCTACCTCCCCACAGGCCTTACGATTGCCCAATCGAGCTATTACCTGGAGCAGAAGTTCCCTTTGGGAGGATTTTCCCACTAACAGAGCAGGAGTTGGACACCTTAAAAATATATATCGATGAGAACCTGAAGAAGGGATTTATCCATCCATCTACCTCTCCGGCCGGGGCTGGTATATTCTTCGTGGAGAAAAAAGACCATTCCTTACGTCCTTGTATTGATTATCGGGAGCTGAACAAAGTAACAATCAAGAATCGTTACCCTTTTTATCTTTAATGCCTGAACTTTTCCAGAGACTGGGATCCACAGTGATCTTTTCCAAGTTAGATCTCCGTGGTGCCTACAACTTGATCCGTATATGTGAAGGAGATGAGTGGAAGACAGCTTTTCGCACCAGATTTGGACATTACGAATACCTTGTTATGCCCTTCGGCCTGTGCAACGCACCTGCTACGTTCCAACACTTTGTTAATGACATTTTTCGTGACTTCTTGGATCTATATGTTATTGTCTACTTGGACGATATTTTGATCTTCTCCTTCTCAGTCTCAGATCATCGCAGGCACATCAGAAATGTGTTGGCTCGTCTCAGGCAGCATGGACTTTACGCTAAACCAGAAAAATGCCAGTTTGAACTTCAAAGCATCCAGTTTTTAGGCCTAATCATTTCCGTTGAAGGTATAAAAATGGATCCGCAGAAGGTATCAGCCATTCTGGAGTGGCCCGCTCCCTCCGATAAGAAAGGGGTTCAAAGGTTCATTGGCTTCTCGAACTTTTACAGGAAGTTCATTAGGGGCTTTTCTGCAATAATTGCCCCCATCACTGAAATAACCAAACAAGGGAACCGATTCCAGTGGTCCCCTAAGGCACAATCCGCCTTTGAAAAACTCAAGGAGCTGTTCACTTCTGCTTCAATCTTGAAACACCCAGATCCTGCCCTACCATTCGTCCTGGAAGTGGACGCTTCAGAGGTTGCAGTCGGAGCTGTTCTGTCCCAATGGCAAGGCCCAAAGACCCTTCTCTACCCAGTGGCCTTTTTCTCCCGCAAGCTCTCTTCTGCGGAGAGAAATTACGATGTGGGTGATCGGGAGCTTCTGGCCATCAAATCCGCCTTGGAGGAGTGGCGTTATTTACTGGAGGGTGCAGCATATCCTATCCTGGTCTATACGGACCATAAAAATCTGGAGTATCTCCGAACAGCCAAGAGACTGAAACCTCGGCAAGCGAGGTGGGCCCTATTTTTCTCCAAATTTCAGTTCCATATAACATACAGACCTGGTTCCAAAAATACCAAGCCGGATGCTCTATCCCGTATGTTCCCTGATTCCGGCAGACCTGTGCATCCGGACACCATCCTTCGATCCGGAAATTTTCTGTTACTCCAAGAAGATCTACTATCCCGCATAAAACAAGCCTCTGCAAAATAGACCCCAAGTTCTGGAGAGGAAGTGAGGACCCAGGATGGTCTTTTTTGGCACAAGGGTAAAATCGTGGTCCCTGAAGATTTGAGGGTGGCAGTGCTAGAGCTCTGCCATGATCACAAGATGGCTGGACATTTCGGTGTGCTAAAGACAACCGAATTAGTGCAGCGCACTTTTTGGTGGCCTCTGTTGGCAAACGATTGCAAGAACTATGTCGAATCTTGTACTACCTGTACTCGAAGCAAAAATAGCCGAACTAGAGCCTGGGGTCTGCTAAAACCGTTACCCGTCCCGGAAAGACCGTGGAAGATGATATCAATGGATTTTATTGTAGAGCTTCCTCAGGCAGAAGGCTTCTGTACCATTTTTGTCGTTGTAGACAGGTTAACCAAGATGGCTCACTTTCTGCCTATGAAGGGCACGCCTTCAGCCATGGAGACAGCAAGGGTCTTCATTAAAGAAATCGTCAGGTTACACGGAGTCCCAGCAAATATTATATCGGATCGTGGTGTTCAGTTCACCTCTCGGTTCTGGAAGGCTCTCTGTGATTCCCTGGAAATCGAGCTGGCACTCTCCTCTGCTTACCATCCCCAGACTAATGTCCAGACGGAGAGGACTAATCAAACTCTGGAGCAATACCTCCGCTGTTTTTCATCTTTCTCACAGGATGACTGGGTCTCTCTTCTGCCAATTGCGGAGTTCTCTTATAACAACTCTCTACATTCGGCCATTAAGCAAACACCCTTTTTTGCCAACTACGGCTTCCACCCGTTCTTCCTGCCCAGGTCTTTACCCGAATGTACGATCCCTGCAGTTTCTGACACTATGGACTTTTTTCTTTCTAACAACAAACTCTTGCAGGAAACCATGGCCAAGACCCAAGAGTATAATAAGAGGATGTTTGACAGGAAGAGGCAGGGAGAGCTCATCCTGGAACCTGGCAACCAGGTTTGGTTGTCCACGACCAATGTAAGAATGGCCTGTCCTTCAAGGAAATTGGGTCCCAAATTTATGGACCCGTTCTCAGTCAAGAAGAGAATTAACAATGTGGCCTATGAACTCAACTTACCCAGTACTCTGAAGATTCATCCGGTCTTCCACATCTCATTGTTGAAGCCTGTTATACCCAACACCTTTGCTGGCCGAAGTACTGACCCACCGGAGCCCATAATTGTTGATAACAAAGAAGAATTTGAAGTGGAGGCTATATTGGATTGTAGGAGGAGACGCAACCAGTTGCAGTTTCTGATCAAATGGAGGGGGTACGGACCGGAGGATAACTCCTGGGAGCCAGAGGGCAACTTACATGCCGAAGAGCTTCTGAGGACTTTCAGGAGTACTCATGCTGCCAGATTGGCACAGTTGGACATCCGGAGGCTGCCCTTGAGGGGGGGGGCACTGCCAGAGAGCTCCCTTGGGCAGACGCGCTGTTGGTGGGCACGCGCATCCGGTGTTTGGCGCCAACCTGCCTATTTAGGCCGTCTGCACAGGGGGCTCGGTGCTGTCCGATCTTCAGCTCCCTGTATCCCTGCACCTGCTTCCTGTTTCCTGTTTCCTGTTTCCTGTTGAACCTGATCTCCTGACCATCGGCCTGTCTTTGATTCCTCCTTGCTTGCTGCCTGCCACTGATCCCAGACTGTCCTGACTACGAATCTGCCTGCTCCTTTGTACTACGCTGCCTGCCTGTTGCCGACCTCTGCCTGTGACCCGACCTGCCTGCTCCACTCCTGCTCTGCATCTGCTGCCTGTGCTTCAGTTACTGGAGATCTCTATAACCACCTTTACCGGGATCCTTCTGCAGCTAACCGCCAGGCTCTCATACCATTCTGTGCTCCCGTGCCTCCTGTCCATACTACCAGGGGCCGGGAACCAGATACGTAAGGGAGGCCTTCCCCTGCTACATCGGGCTTGCCTGTCTGCTACGTGGAAGTCTGACAATGGTCTTGGCCACAGTGCTGCAGCTCAGTTTAAGGGTCTTGACAATCTTCTTATAGCCTAGGCCTTCTTTATGTAGAGCAACAATTTTTTTTTTTCAGATTCTCAGAGTTCTTTGCCATGAGGTGGCATGTTGAACTTCCAGTGACCAGTATGAGAGCGTAAGAGCGATAACACCAAATTTAAATATGAATCGAATATTACCCTGACTATGCTTTGGCACCATTGGTTGGGCTTTAGTGATGATGATACTAAATATGCAATAATTGAATATTTTGCGTTTTTAAACATAATCTTTACTGTATTTATGGGATGTTCTGTTATATTTCAGTAATTTGTTCTGTGCTCCTGAACAAGCGCTTTGGCGTGCAACATGTTGAGCAATTTCATACCATCAATTATTATCTCTGCATAGCTCCTTCTTAAATTCTACATGATTGTATGTATATTTGTAACCCCAATTACTGCATAAATGATATCTTACTATACAGCTGTGTATGGAGTGCATAAACTGTAAATGTATGGGTATGAACTTATGTCTGTCTCTGTCCCTCCTTTTTTTATATATTTTTAAATAACTTTCAATAAATTGAACTTTTAATCTTAGTATTATAGTGTTTATTGTGCCTAGAAAGTCCCAAGCCCAAATCTTTCTTCCTATGAACACCAAATTTAACACACCTGCTCCCCATTCACACCTGAGACCCTGTAACACTAATGAGTCACATGACTCCGGGGAGGGAAAATGGCTAATTGGGCACAATTTGGACATTTTCACTTAGGGGTGTACTTTGTTGCCAGCAGTTTAGACATTAATGGCTTTGTGTTGAGTTGTTTTGAGGGGACAGCAAATTTACACTGTTATACAAGCTGTGCACTCACTACTTTACATTGTAGCAAAGTGTCATTTCTTCAGTGTTGTCACATGAAAAGATAGAAGTAAGTATTTACAAAAATGTGAGGGGTGTACTTACTTTTGTGAGATACTGTGTATGTGTGTGTATGTGTGTGTGTGTGTGTGTGTGTGTATGTATATGTATATGTATATATATATATATATATATATAGCTAGATAGATAGATAGATATGCTTGTATGTAAATGACATAAATGATACAAACAAATTAATTTAAAAATTCAAAACCAGTATACAGTAGCTTCTTTTTTATATGACAGGGTAGCACAATTTTCACAGAGTTGGTGAGCACCATTTAATGCTCTTTATTGCTCAGATTTCAGAAGTCTTACTGGAGCATGGTGCTGTAATCGCAAGAACAATAGCATAATTTCTAGTGATGAAACCAGTGCCACTGGATCATTCTCATGCACCACAGTCCTTAAACATGTATGCATAATTATTGGAATCTTGGGTTCACATTTGTTCACAATGTACAGTTGCACAGTAGATTGTTTTTTTATAAATGGTCATCTAGAACCAAAGAAGGAAACATTTAGACTAAATCTAGATGTTTCCCTAAAGAGGAACATATTGTACTCAGCAAAGGCTTTTCTTCACTGGGTGTTTAAAGACAATACCTGCAGCTTCTTGTAGGGTTTGACATTGTAGTTCTCAATAATGTTAATTGTTCACCTGAGCTTCCCCCATTTTGGAAAGCAGTGACATTGCAGACAGATACATAGTTCACCCTCTATAATTTAATTTTTTACTGATGTACTGATATAGCTGGTCAACATAGGTAAATTAAGGTCACTTTTTAGGCGTCAGGGATGTAAACTGATAACTGCATGCATCTAGAAAAATGTTAGAGCCAGTTTAGTTAGGTGAATGGGAGTTATATTTCAGATGCTATGTTTTACTATAATGTCCGCATTGCTCACTGCTTTACTAAATTCTTACATGTTAGTCAGCCCTGCATCAAAATATCTAGAAAATCATGTGTTTGATTTTTGGATGTGAGAAACATACATTTCAATTCAATAACAGTAATGTGTTTAACAGATTTTGCATGAAAAGTGTCGATATTCTGACTGGGACCTCTCCATGAGCTCAGCTTTCTACAATCCTATGCATCATGCTTTGATTTACAGTGCTATGCAGACTAAAGTCCAGAAGAATACTTCTTACCTGTACTTAAACTTCTTATGACATCAAAGGAGGAAAGGGTTCTGCTAAATAGATCCTATGCTTCTATGGAATGCTAGCTTCCTGTGTGGGAGGTGTGCTGGTCTGCCACTTTTTTTACCCTATACAGAAGGAAAATCAAATATTCCCCAAATGTAGTGAATAATGAGGCTCACACTACCAAATCACTCACAGAGCAATGTCTATATTAGTCATTCTGATATAAAGTATGGTTCCACCTTACTACCAGATATCACAAATAGAAAGCTATACAGGTGAAATCTCTAATTACAGCTTCCAGTACAAATAAGGGAAGTGCTTTTAATGACCAATCTGGGGTCTATCATTGAGGAATTAAGTTTAAATGTTATGAAGCTGCTGCTGCCTTTTTATCTCATACATACAACCTGATTAAAGTATACAGTATGTAAACCCTCTCCCTGTAAAACAACTTAGAAATTAAAGGCAAAACATTTGTATATACATATAAAAAAAATTATACATACATTTTTCCCTTTTTTAGAATTGACTGCATACCCTCTGTTCTAAGTGTGCTCAGCTGCATAAGGATCTTAGAGAGCTGGGGAAGGAGAAGCAGCAGAGCACTGATCTCCCACTGAATGGCTGTGCAGGGGGGGGGGGTCAGCACAAGGCCACTCATTAGAGGAGAGCAGCACAACTAAAAAAACTGACCACACTGTGCTCCCATGCCTAATGTGGTCAGTCTTCAATAAGAAAACAGAGGGACTGGCAAAAACACCAGGTATTTCACACAAAGGAAGCAATACAAAGAAAACAGATTACATTTTCAAGCAAGTACATAGTACAGCAGGTACATATCAGATACATGAAATTTTGGGTTGACATATACTTTGGGTTCATAATTTTGCTAATAATTATGTCAGATGAACTTTGTTAGCCTGAAAAGGTCTGAACATTCCACTCTTCTGAGAAGTAATGGATCAGCAACACATTACTTCTACAATATCCTGCCAAAAGCCAAAAAGGAACAGTCATGTTTTCTTTGAATTTAAAGTGAATTTATTTGAAAAGTTCCTGAAACTTCTTAATAGAATGCACATTTTTCTATTGTTCCAAATAACAATATAATTATAGATACAGTTACAGTATTACTTCAATGAAACACAGATTTGGCTTCAAAGATAACTCTATCTTAGTTCCTTTTCTTTCTTGAATAGCAAACACTCCTATCCCACCTAGAAACTAAACATAACCAGATGATTATCATTCTGCGTCTTAAGATTCATGACATAATGTAATGTATCGTTTATGAATAAGAAGATATTTGACAACTTTATCAGGGTACAGACATGTAAGAGTACATTCGAATACAATTGCAAAAGATGTACCATATATCTACCCAAAGTACCCTGAAGGAAAAACAATATGTATAAGGGAAACTATAAAATGTACATAAGACATGGTGACATAATGTATTTTTTTAAAAGATTTAGTATATAGTTTCCTAAAACACTAGTAATAAGACAGTATTCAGGGTCAAATAGAGACCTTTAAATATATTGGGACCGTAGGCAGTGTCTTAACTAAATAAACAAAACCAAAAACAACTTCTTGGAAGTAAACCTGGCCGCGACCATCTTTATTATTGGTTTAATTAAAAACACTTTATTAAAAAAATCTAAATATAACAATATTCTAAGTTTTAAAAATGTTTCACCTAAATAAAAGGCTCAGTCACTACAACTCAAGCCATAAAATGAATAGCAAGTTTAAATCATCCCATACATATCATAAAGAGACTTGAAATGCCACTTATCAGCTTATTCATAAAACTCAAGCTGTGAACTTTAGATAGCATAAGAACCCCTTTTTTAACAAAAGGTGACCCAACCACATAATAATAGGCAGCGACATAAATTGGGGCAGGAGGGAGGGGAGCACCACAGAGATTGCTCCTGAGGCGAGTGAAATCCTGGGATCCGGACCTCCTTTGTATAGTATATATGTCTCATGCCATGGGTGTTTCCAGAAGCAGAAGTGATTGAATTGTGCTTAGACATGTTGTATTAAAGCTACTTGCCAAGATATGGGCTTTACATAAGAGACGTTTAACCTATATTCTAATAATCGGGTATTTCTAGGATATATATATACAGTGTGTATATATATATATATATATATATATATATATATTATATATATAGCTGTGTACATAGTACATTTAAATATGTAAGGGGTTAAGAAAAATTCTTATGGAAGCGTTTTCCAAAGCTAGCTTAGCTGCATCATAGGAGACATTGTCTAAAACTAACAATGCCGAAGCAACTACATATGTAACCCAGCAACAAGTATATACAAAGTAAATACTCTCCTTTAATTCAATTAACCCTTTATAAATGCGCTTCTATGCTTTGTTCTTTTAACTCAGACTGACAGAATCACAACACTAAATCCACTTTAGGCAGTGGAATAGATGACAGCTCCCATGGTTATCTTAAAGTAAAAACATATAAATGATGTATTGTTACATTTTTTTTTAAATAATTTAACAATAACTAGCTAAACAATATACATATGGGGAGATTTACTAAAACTGGAGAGTGCAAAATCTGGTGCAGCTCTGCATAAAAACTCGGCTTCCAGGTTTTATTGTCAAAGCTTAATTGAACAAGCTGAACTTAGAAGCTGATTGGCTACCATGCACAGCTGCTCATGATTCTGAGTGCTCTAGTTTTGGTAAATCTCCCCCATAGTGTCAAAACTTATAAAAACAAATACAGATCATAGTACTTATTCAAACGATTAGGTGGTAATGTGATCCACCATGCTTCCCTCTTCTAGAGTGTCACAATCCTGTCACCACCCCGCCTATCTTTCAGAAACCTCTTCCAATATCATAACCCACAGATCAGTTTCTCTATGATCAAACTCAGTGAAATGTTTTGCTATTAAAAGTCCTGGCTGTTTTTTCCTAATGGAACACCTGCATTAGGCTAAGCAGTCCTTCATTTTTTGTGTAGTTTCGCCTACATTTAATAAATTCCATAGACATATTAAAACATACAGTATCTCAAATGAGCGGGTCATGACGTGAGGCGTCAGACGTGGAGGAAGGAGCCTGTGGTGTGCTGGCCGGCGAGCTGGCGGGTTCCCACACGGACAAGCCGCTGCCCGCATGGTGGACGAAGGAGAGGAAGAGTGCCATGCGTGGCTTCAGCTTTTTTTCGACACTGACGGCGCTTCTCTCAGGCACTCCGGGGTCCGGACTCGTGCGGTGGAGAGCGTGCATGACATGGAGCCGAGCAGGTAGCGAGGCTTATGGAGTGGCAGGTGCATCTGCCCTCTCCCCCCTTCCCCCCCCGGACCCTGTGAGAGAGGCTCCGACCCGGGAGTAACATGGATTGTGGAGATGGCTGAGCACAGAGGCTAATGGAGGGGGTATCTGACGGGGTATCCATCCCATCCCTAGACTGCACAGCTACACGGTAAACTCCCAAGTGTCCATCCGGAAGGTTCATGGTAAGGGCTGCTCGGTCTCTAAAAGCACCTGAATACAGGTAAGAGGATTGACAGGGGAGATGTCCCCATTATGGTGAAGATCCAAAGTTGAAGGTACACTACGGGACTGGTAATCTGAATATTGTCGTGCTACTAACTTTGTCTCTGCTATTAACTCTGCACTGGGAGACCCCTGGAGGAGACAGGTGCATTGAAGCCAAGAGAGGAGGGTCTGCAGGATTAGGTATAGAGAAGCCATCTAAAGAACTGTAATTCTGCTTTATTGAAGTCATTAACCAGGTTCAGTTGGACACCGGTGCGGGGCGAAAGCTGGGAGAGGAGAGAGGAGGAGGGTTGAATAGGAATCCTGCAGAAACCCCCCCTGGTATAACAGGCCAAAAGACAACACCACAGGGAGTACAATTAAACAATACCTGGCCCAGGGGGCAAGCCCCAAGAATACCTACCCCGAGACCCAAAAGTCAGGCAAAACGGATAAAAAGAAGGGAGCAGATGGAAAGAGGGAGGAGACCTCAGATCAATCCAGGGATGAATTAACAATGGAAAGTGAACTAGAAATAACTAGATCAGAAGACCACAGGACAGTAGCCCAACTCCCCACAAAAAATGAAATCCTAGAAATGTTTAAAACCCTCGAAACCTCAATTATAACCAAGATAAACATGCTGAGGACAGACCTGGGAAACCTGCTGGCCAGAGTCGAGATGTCGGGGGACAAAATAGATAAACAAGCCCAGGAGTAATGCGACGTAAAAGGACAAATTAAGATCACCCAACAAAATCAAGTAAAAATCCTATATAGGCTAGAGGACCAAGAAAATAGAAACCGAAGACAAAACCTGAGAATCTGAGCGGTAACGGAAACGAAGGGGGAGGACTTGAGGAAAGTCATAATTGCAATTTTTAGCCCCCTTCTCGAAGTAGGAGTCAAGGAGTTTCCAAATATAGAAAGGGTGCACCGGATAGGGAGATCAGACACAACGAGGACGGAAAGAATTCGGGATACAATAGTAAGATTTAGATACTATGAGGACAAAGCCAAAATCTGGGTAATGTTAAGAGGAAAATTCCCCTTGCAATATGAGGGAGCAAAGATCCAAGTTTTTGCAGACCTGGCACAGGACACATTGGCAAGGACACGCTACTTGAAACCCCTGCTGGAACAGATGATGAAACAGAATGTAAAATATAGCTGGGGGTTTCCGGGTTGCCTACTAGGATTTAAGGATGGAAGATCAGCCAGGTTAAGATTCCCGGAAGAACTGGGGGATTTTTGCAGAAAATTGGGTTTACAAGTCCCTCTGTTGCCGGACTGGTTTAACGAGCAGAGGGCAGGCCAGGGGGTAGGACATGGCTAGAAACGTAGAGTATCATAAGTGTGGCGGTGGGGGTCTGTGGGGGGGGTCGGGGGCGGGGGGGAGTACAGGGAAGTATGGTCAGTGGGGTGGGAGAAAGTTATTCAGAGAAGGGTGCCCCCTGGGGAGACAGTCAGCCCCCCAGTAGCCTCTGTAATGTGGGTGGGGGGGAGGCACACGGGTGGCTCCACCTTAGGAGTTGGAAATTGCGAGAGGGTCATAATCTATGTGGCTCTCAAGGGTCTAGGGGTCCAGCTTGGACCAAGGAAGGAGGGTTGGGTTAGGGGGGTGGGGGGAGCCAGGAGGAGGGCGGGGGGTTGGGGAAGGTGGGTGGGATGGGCGGGAAAGGGAGGGGGGACACCTCAGTTTCAACAGCTAAAAGAGTGGGTAAACCTCTCCATGGTCAAAGGAAATGAGTCCCACAGAGGAGAGCGGGAAAACAGTGATAACAACATTAAATTTTACGACCTATAACGTGAGAGGACTACACATGCCCAACAAAAGATGTAATATATTGAATGAGCTCAAAAGTCTCAGGGCAGAGGTAGTCTTCCTCCAGGAGACGCACATTTCTCATGAGTCCAATTTAAAATTGTATTCTAGAGATTTCCCGATATGTTACCAGGGGGACACAATTACAAAAAGAGCAAGGGGGGTAGCTATTGGGTTTGCAAAAGGAACTAGGTTTGTGTTGGAAGATAGGCTGGCCGACCCAGAAGGCAGATTTCTTTTTATAAGGGTAGATTATGTGAGAGGGAGTATACACTGGCAAACATCTATGCTCCCAATAAAAATCCGTTGAAATATCTTATGAACCTTTTGAAAAGGTTGAAGCACTTCAAGAAGGGACATACAATTTTGATGGGGGATTTAAACTTCTGTATGGATCCAGGTCTTGACAGTTCGACCCCGGCTCAGGGGATAAATAATGTACAATTAAAAGAGGTAAAACAAAAACTGTATCTCAGCCAATTGGTAGATATTTGGAGGATTCAGCATCCTAAAATACAGGACTATACGTTTTATTCCCCCGTACACAGGTCCTATTCTCGGATAGACTTTATTTTTGTAGAACATAGAGACATCGATGAGGTCTTAGACTCTAAGACAGAGATCTCCACGCTCTTGGATCATGCCCCTCTGACGATGAAAATGACAGTCCCTGGGGGGCAAGGTCAACACTGGAAGTGGCGCCTAAATGAGGAACTGATCCGAGACGAGGAGGGGTCTGCTAGAGTCGGAAGGGAGTTGGAATATTGCTTTTCTACAAATGATACCGGGGAAGTATCGGGGTCCACCCTGTGGGAGGCCCATAAGGCCTTCATCAGGGGGATCCTGATAGAAATAGGAGCTAGGAAGAAAAGGGAGAGAACTGAGAAAACCCAAAAATTAATAGAGGAAATAACTAGGGTAGAACAAGAACATAAAAAACAGCAGGGCCACCATCAGGTGCTATACCAAAAGGTAGTAAATAAGAGGGCGGAGTTAAAAATGGTTATGGAGCAAGAACCAAGAAAAATATTTAATAGGATTGCGAGAGAAAGATACCAATGGGGAAATAAACCAAGTAAACATCTGGCGAGAATGGTACAAAAGAAAAAAGCCATTAACTTTATAGAGAAAATTTAGACTAAGGACGGACGTATGGTGTACTCACCAAAAGGAATAGTGGACATCTTTAAAAACTATTATCAAGAATTATATTCTGTAAAACAGCTAAGACGAAAGAGCGAGAATAGTCACACCAAAAGCACTAAATACAACCAGTGCTAGTGAATACATAAACTATATGTGCAATAATATATCGCAATCAGTGCAAACAAATATAAAAAAGATCTATAGTATAAACTATTTACCCCTGCTCGAAGAAGTCAGATCCGATTGCAAAAGATTCTCTGGTAGGCCGCTATCATGGATAGGATGCATCAACATTATAAAGATGGTCCTACTCCCGAAGATTACGTACAGGTTTCAGATGTTGCCAGTGTTGCTCCCTCAACAATACCTGAGAAGGCTAAAAATGATATTAACGAATTTCATCTGGAAAAATAAAAGACCAAGAGTCTCCTTCCAAATATTATAACAAGGGAATATGAATGGCGGCCTAGCTGTGCCGGATATTCATAATTATTATAAAGCAATAGTTCTGTCAAGAGCGTTAGAATGGGCGAAGGGAGAAAATGAAAAAAGGTGGGTCAATATAGAGAAAACACTGAGTAAGGCACAACTGGGAAGTATTATTTGGAACCCTCCACACTATAGAAGTTTAGATAAAAATACTCACGCATTAACACGGAATGTATTTAAAATCTGGGATGGGATATATAAACAAGTGAATGGGAAATATAACTCACCTTTATTAGCACTGAAAGACAATTAATTTTTTGCACCTGGGACAAAAAGTGTAGGAGGAAATGGGTCATTATGGGGGGTAACACAATTAAGAGATATAATTAAAAATGGCAAAATAATTTCAACACAACAATTTAGGCATGGTAGGGACGCACGGGGGATGGATGAGTGGCGGGAATGTTGGATAATATTCAAAAAATCTTGGAGTTACGCTAAGGAATTGAAAGCTCTGGGCTAGCGTATGAGGACGAGTTGAGATAAGACCATGGAGAGCGTGTGTGAGGGACACGTCGAGGTTTAGTGGGTGGGGGGGGGGGAGGTTGGGTAAGGGGGGAGGGTTAAATAATGGTGTTAAGAGCAGCACATATCCTTTGTTGCATGGGGAGTGTTAATTTATATATACTTTTTGATATGATATGAGCTACTATGATGGGACACGGAATGGGAAGGAAGAAATGAACTGCAGAGTTGATTTAAGTCTCTCGGAAAGGTCTGCTAAAGTGGCAAAAAAAAAAAAAAAAAACATACAGTATCTCACAAAAGTGAGTACACCCCTTACATTTTTGTAAATATATTATTATATCTTTTCATGTGACAACACTGAATAAATGACACGTTGCTACAATGTAAAGTAGTGAGTGTACAGCTTGTAGAATGCAGCCAGCATTGCTGCAGAGGTTGAAGGGGTGGGGGGTCAGCCTGTCATTGCTCAAACCATACGTTGCACACTGCATCAAATTGGTCTGCATTGCTGTCGTCCCAGAAGGAAGCTTTTTCTAAACATGATGCAAAAGAAAGCCCGCAAACAGTTTGCTGAAGACAAGCAGACTAAGGACATGGATTACTGGAACAATGTCCTGTGGTCTGATGAGACCAAGATAAACAGGATAAACTTATTTGGTTCAAATGGTGTCAAGTGTGTGTGGCGGCTGTAATGATGTGTAGGCTTTATGTTATACTTCTCTGCTAGACCATTGGCCTGTGGGTGATAGGGACTTGTGTGTTTGTGCCTGATTCCCCATTCACGCAGGAAGCACTGTAACTTTGTGGGCCATTATCAGACACAAATTCTTCACACAGTACATGTGATGCGATGTTTTAACACCAAGCATAGGCAGACAGCAAGGTACTTGAGCATGAGCCTGGTGTTTATTCAGCAGCATCCATCTTACAACTCCCACAGCTCCCCACCCCCAGATCACATGACTAAAACTGTTAACTGTTTCCTAACATGCAAAGAAACTAGGCATAACAATTGAACTTGAAGTATAACTTCAAACCTACACATCATTACAGCGGCAACCAGGTGAGGAGTACAAAGACAAGTGTGTCTTGCCTACAGTCAAGCATGGTGGTGAGAGTGTCATGGTCTGGGGCTGCATGAGTGCTACCGGCACTGGGGAGCTTCAGTTCATTGAGGGAACCATGAATGCCAACATGTACTGTGACATACTGAAGCAGAGCATGATCCCCTCCCTTCGGAGACTGGGCCGCAGGGCAGTATTCCAGCATGATAACGACCCCTAACACACATCCAAGATGACCACTGCCTTGCTAAAGAAGCTAAGGGTAAAGGTAATGGACTGGCTAAGCATGTCTCCAGACCTAAACCCTATTGAGCATCTGTGGGGCATCCTCAAACGGAAGGTGGAGGAGCGCAAGGTCTCTAACATCCACCAGCTCCGTAATGTCGTCATGGAGGAGTGGACGAGGACTCCAGTGGCAACCTGTAAAGCTCTGGTAAACTCCATGTCCAAGAGGGTTAAGGCAGTGCTGGAAAATAATGGCGGCCACACAAAATATTGACACATTGGGCCCAATTTGGACATTTTCACTTAGGGGTGTACTCACTTTTGTAGCCAGCGGTTTAGACATTAATGGCTGTGTAGAGTTATTTTGAGGGGACAGCAAAGTTACACTGTTATACTCACTACTTTACATTGTAGCAAAATGTAATTTCTTCAGTGTTGTCACATGAAAAGATATAATAAAATATTTACAAAATATGAGGGGTGTACTCACTTTTGTGAGATTCTGTATATTATATATGTGGATTGGCAGGTAAAATACCCTCTGATTTTAACCTCTTCCCACCCATGCCAAACCTGAAAGATGGCTACAGCATGGTTCCCCAGTTTTGGGAGGGCGTCCACAGATGTCCTCCCAGAACCACACCTCCCGTGTGCACCCTGGGGCACGGATCGGGCATGCTCTGTGACTGCTGTGTCCTTAGAACGCAGCTGATGACAGAGCGTGGTAAATGGCCAATCACAGCAGCTGGTCACATGTGAACAAATTTGCCGGTTATCAGTTTTTTGCTTCTGACAGTACAATGTTTAGACTGATCATCAATGCCCTAATTACCAGTGCAGTCCCATCAGTATCAATCAGTGCGGCTTATTAGTGCCCATGAGTGCCACATATTAGTGTCCATAAGTGCCGCCTCATCAGTGCAGTCTCATCAGTGCCTTCTCACGGGTGCCCATCAATGCCGCCTCATTTTTTTTTTTTTAACAGAAAATTTTATTAAACAAATCAGCTTAACAATACAAGAATTTAGTACAGTCATTGCGGTGAGAATAAAGACAGGGAGATTTACCCTTAAACAATAGCCATTATTTATCAGATATTCCAGATGTGCAAACGTCAGAAGTTTCACTTAACCATACCTCTCAAGGCTCAAATCATCATACATTTTTAGATAGTATAAAGTGAATAGCCCAATATTCAACTAAACCTGGTAGGGACAGCGGGGGGGGGGGGGGGAAGAAGGGAAAAAAAAAAAGGGGAAGGGGAGGGAGGAGGGGAAGAGAGGAAGAGGGAAGGAGGGAGGAGGGGAGGGGAAGGAAGGGGAGGGGGGGAGGGAGGAGAAGGAATGGGATGAAGGGAAACGGGCAGAAGAAGAATAGACGTGAGATGTAGGATGTCCTCCATTATGTTTCATGTCCTGCTTATGGGGTAGGGGGTTCAGGGTCTCCGGAGGCGTCGACCCAGGACGACCAGATTTTATCAAACTTCCCCGGGCATTGCCTACTTTCATACGTCAATCTATACAGAGGGAGTACCTTATTCACCGACCTTATCCACGAGGCCAGGGTAGGATGCTCTACCATTTTCCATCGCAGTAGAATTTCCCACCTAGCATAGTACAATGCGAAGGTTAGACACAATTTGCTATACCTATCACCCTCAACATCTTCCAGATGACTGAGCAATAGTATTTGGGGATCCACCTGTAAGTTTGATCCTATGACATTGCTCAGTGTGGATGCCACTGCTGACCAAAAGAGTCGGAGACTGGGACAAGACCAGACCATATGCCAGAAAGTACCCACTTCCTGTCTGCATCTCTGACAATTGGGATCTCTCTGAGGGTAGATGCGCGCCAAACTCTGTGGGGTGAAATACGCCCTGTGTAGGAACTTGAATTGTATGAACTTATCCTTTGCAGCTATCATGGAAGGAATGTAGGATATTAAACACTCCTTCCATTCCTCCTCTTCCAAAGAGGGAATATCAACCCTCCACGTTTCCCAGGTTTTAGATAGTTTGGCATCGTACTCCACTGTCATGGCATCTGCTAAATAAAGGAGAGCATCGTCCGCATACAGCGATAACTTCTCCTCAATGGGTCCTACCTGAAGTCCCCTTACCCCAGGGTCAGCCCTCAACAATATAGCCAGGGGCTCCATCGCCAGAGCAAATAGACCCGGGGAAAGGGGACACCCCTGTTGCGTGCCTCGAGACAATTGGAACTTCCCTGAGAGGCATCCATTGGTACGTATTCTAGCTGAGGGGCCATGGTATAGCATGCGGAGCCAGTTCGTGAAACCCGGGCCAAACCCGAATCGCGAGAGCACTTCCCATAGGTAGCCCCACTCGACGGAGTCAAAAGCCTTCTCCGCGTCGAGTGAGGCTACCGTCCCGTTAGTCACCTTGTCCGCCCTGTCTATGTGAGTAAGGAGGCGTCTGATATTAATGTCAGTTCCTCTGCCGGGCATGAAGCCTGTTTGATCCCTATGGATGAGAGCAGTAATTACCAGGTTAAGCCTATTGGCCAATACTTTTGCCAGTACTTTTGCATCCACGTTCAGAAGGGATATAGGGCGGTACGAGGAGCACAACATGGGGTCTTTCCCTGGCTTGGGGATCACTACAATGATCGCTTCGCTCATCGTGTCCGGGAGTTTCCCAAGGTGCGATGACTCAGAGAAGAGGACCTGTAGTTTATCAACTAGTTCTGTAGCATATTGTTTATAAAACTCCACAGGAATGCCATCGGGTCCCGGAGTTTTCCCTGTCTGCATTGATTTAAGTGCCCGTAGTATCTCCAAGGACGTAATTGGAGCGTCAAGCTTGTCTCGATACGTTACTGTAAGGGTTGGGATGTCAAAGTCGTCTAGGTATGCTCCCAGATCCTCCCCTCCATAGTCTACCCTGGATCTATAGAGGGATTCGTAGAACTTCGCGAAGCAACAATTGATCCCTTCCAGTGTGTGGATCAGCTGGCCCGAGGAGTCCCTAATATGTGAGATGCTCATCCCGCCCGCCTGTTCCCTAGAGAGCCAGGCCAACAAACGGCCTGACTGCTCTCCCTGCTCAAAAATCCATTGGGATTGAGCCAACATTTTCTTCTGAGTAAGAGAAGTACGGAGACAAACCACCTCCTTCGTCATAAGTTGTAGATGCGAATAGTGCGCAGGATCTCGGGTACAAACAAAAAGAGCCTCCGCACTACTCGCCACCCGCTCAGCCTTTACCAAGTCTGCCCTACGCTCCCGTCAGGCTCTGGCAATGATGGTCTGGTAATGTCCCCACATCGTGGCTTTAAAGGCATCCCACACCACTGCGGAGTCAGCCGAGCCCACATTTACAGCCCAAAAGTCAAGCAATTCCGTTCTAAATTGGGAGTCTACTGCGGTGTCTGAAATCCAAAATCTGGAGAGCCTCCATATCCTTTCTACTGAGCCTAGGGAGAGATCCAAAGACAACAACAAGGGTGCATGGTCGGAAATTCCCCTAGGCAATATTTGTATGTCTGTGACCCGTGGGAGGACCTGGCTCCCTGCGAAGACCAAGTCTATGCCGGAAAACGTTCTGTGAGAGGCCGAGTGGCATGTGTATGCCCTAGATTGGGGGTGACGCCACCTCCAGACATCAGTCAGGCCGTAGGTATCCGCCCACTCAGCCAACCCAGGGCAATGATGTCCCACAGGAGTTAGCCTGTCTAAATCCGGGTCAGGGACCAGATTAAAATCCCCCAATATGACATTGTTATCAGAAGCAAAGTCGGCCATCTTACCGGTGATCTGATTGAGCACCAGCAAGGAAGCCGGGGGAGGCAAATATAAGCCCACAATAGTCCACGTTAGAGAATATATTTTAGCATGAATAATAATGTACCGTCCATCGGGGTCCAGGGCCAAATCCAAGAGCCGAAAAGGAAGTGACTTCAATACCAGTATAGTTACACCCCTAGAGAATGTGGAGTGCGTGGAGTGGTAGTGGTGTCCCACCCATGTTTTTTTAAGGGCCAGAACCCTACGTCCTGTTAGGTGGGTTTCCTGGAGCACACATATATGTGGGTTGTAAGATTTAATGAATTGGAACACCAGGGAGCGCTTAACCGGGGAATTCAGTCCCCTGGTGTTCCAGGAGATGATGTTAAGTGAGGACATGACCACCGGGAGTGTTAAGAATGTTAGGATCAATGGAATTCACGGCTCTCGGACTGGACCCCGGGACCCGAACCGGACACATCTGTAGACAGTGCAATGCTGATGAGTCAATTATTTTGGTACAAATAACAAACAAAAACAAAACCAAACTAAAAACAGATAAAGGATACCAATAACTAAAGTAAATGAAAATAGCCCCAATAGGGGAACTTAACCCACCCCACCCCACCCCCCCCACCCCACCTGAACCCCCAAAACTGAGGCGGCTTCAATCCCAAACTTATTCAGCTCGCCGGCTGCAACAGGGGGTCCGTGGAAGAGGCGAACTCACCCCCCGAAACTTCACACGGGGGGGAAAGCAGCATTTCAAGCGGCTTACACACTTGTGAGCTCCGCTTGTGATACAGCAGGCTGTGGGGACTTAGAAAGTCAGATGAAGGGAAATATCCCATAGTGCGACCCCACAGTAAAGACGATCCATCTTTGGGTGAAGATACTGAACAAAAATTTCCCAACACCCTTCAAGAAAACAAGCAAGTATAAAGGAACTTCATATTTCAACGGTCTCCTGACCAAGTTCTTTGGCAGGGGCATTATCTTACAATTTCCCTGGAAGGGTTGGTAAGCGTCTCCTCCCAAGTCTGCCCACTCCATGGATTGAACTGGGCATAACCTGTGCAACGAAGTCAGTCATCCATGTGGGAATACGTGTATTACCTCAGACCTGGGCCAAGGCTATGGTGAGCAAACAGTGAGGGATCTCACAGTACATACCAGGTAAACCGTCAACGGATCTGTGGTAGCGAATCCAGCCAGGCTGTGGCTTCCCTTTTGGAGAGGTAAAAAAACGAGTTGTCTCACCGTCCTGGACTCTCAGGCGGACAGGGAAGAGTACACTGTAGCGAATGCTGCGTGATCGCAGAGCCGCCTTAACTTGGTCAAAAGATTTCCTAAGTTTCTGGGTCTCTACCGAATAGTCGGGGAAGATCATCAACTTCGTGTTCTGGAATCTGAGGTCCCCAATGTTTCTAGAGGCACGGAGAACTTCGTCTCTATCTCTAAAATTGAGTAGACAGAGAATGAAGGTGTGAGGGGGGGATCCAGGAGGCCCCGGCTTAGGCTGATGCGGTGCGCCCTCTCCACCGTGTAGTAAGGTGACCAGCGGGCCTCGGGTAAAAGGTCACGGAGCAAACCCTCTATGAAGGAGGTAGGGTTGTTCCCCTCCGCCCCCTCCGGTAAACCAACAATGCGAAGGTTATTAGGCCGGTTCCTGTTCTCCGCGTCCTCGGCTCTATATTCAAGGGCCTTTACTTTAGTTTGGAGCGTACGGAGTGATGCTCCATGTTCCGCAATGGTGTCTTTGGTGGTACTCAGTCTTTGCTCCGTCTCAGAGACTCGCAATCTGATTTTATCTATATCTTGGTGGATTAGACCCATATCCAACTGAACTGCTTCAATCTTTGTTGTTAGCGTTGATTGGCAAGTAGCAATGGCCGCCATGACATCCGCCAACCAGGGGGGCCGAGAGTCATCCGACTCCATAGTGTCTGTCTGCGGAACTCTGTGGGTGCTGCGTTAAGGGCCTCCGGAGGACAGGTGGGCATCTGGGGGGAGTCCGGCTGCGGTGGGAAGGTCAACCTCTTGCCCCTTTACTATATTTTGCGCTGGAGTTCTGGCGCCTCATTCAGGTGTTGATGGCCCAGATCTGGGCAGACTTCAGCAACTGGTTGTGGGAGCCCGTCTGCGAAGTCAGGGGTGTTCAGGCAGCGGGTAGGGTAAAGTTCGTGTCCCCTTGACAGTCCTCCCCCCTCACTTGCAAACAAATGGCTCAGGAGCTGCTCGCTTCAGGCCCACACAGACTTCACAACCGGGGTGAGAGGGATGCGGGCACTCCAGGCTTTGTTCCGGTTGCCTGACAGTATTTCCCAGCGGTCACAGGACCCCCTCCACCAGGCCAGCAGGATTCAGCACTCCTCCTATCAATCCGACGGCCCCGGGACTCCAGGAAAGGCTGCAGTCACGGCCTAGTAAATCGCGGGGGAGGGAAGAGACCTGCGCCTCATTCAGAAGTCTGGGTCTTTCTCTGGGCAACAATCAATAAGTAACTGTGAGAGCCTAACTGTGGGGACAGTTGTAAACAGGTAGTGGGTGCAGTGCAGCTTGTGTCCCTCCAGACAGTATCCCCCCTCACCTGCAGCCTGTTGGCTGCACGAGCTGTCCTCTCCAGACTTCCAGGGGCCTGCAGTGGATTTCAGTCCAGCCCCAGCCTGCCTCACTCAGGGTGTCAGGGGTGGAGGGTGCTTCGAACCTTCTCCGCTGCCCCTATAGCACTCTCCCGTCCTCTCAGGTCGTCCTGTTCCCAGCCTAGGGCACAAATTCGCCTCCAGGCCGGTCTGGAGTCTGTGGGCCATCAGGAAAGGCCGCGGCTGTGGCCTAGTGTCTCGTGGGGGAGGGAGGGGAACAGTCCGGGACTCAGCCTGTAATTCAGCAAGGCCCGCTTTCCCTACCTCCTCCTGTGGCCTGTGTCAGGCGTGGAGTCCCGCTCCGTAGGACCGATCACACCGAGGATCCTCCGTCTCGCGGCTGGGGCCGTCAGGAAAGGCCGCGGCTGCGGCCTAGTCGCTCGAGTGTCCGGACAGGGTACCGATCACGGCCCAGGGATGAAATCTTCTTCTCCCTACAGCAGATGGGAGATCCTGGTAGCCTCCCAAGCAGCAGTAGAGTATTTCCAGGGTTTTTGAATGCCGATGGATCCGTATTTTCAATGTGGAAGTGTGGAGCCCTCAGAAAAAGCTACCGCTCACAGTGCCATCTTGGCCACACCCCCCAATGCCGCCTCATTACTGCACCCAGGTGTGGGTAAACCGCAGCACATCAATGTGAAAGCAGTCCTATACAATTATGCCCAGTGTATTGCTTCACAATGACCTGAAGATCTCCTCTTTACTGCTGCTGGCACCACTCTGGAGACTGCTGGCCGGGATAAGAGATGGAGTATCACTCTGCATTGGACAGGAGCCAGCACTACAGAGGAGGCATTGGCTTATGCAACTCTTGCTCCCTACTACAGCTCCAACTTTACAAGTAGTCCCTCTGCATTGCACTCTGTTTGATGCTTTGGGATGGGGGGTTAGCAAGCCCAGACCGCAATCTACCAGTCACCTGCCTGAGATCTACTGGTAGATCACAATCTACTGGTTGCCGGCCCCTGAACTAATGTATCACTATCTGGGACAATGGATGTGGTAGCAATTCTCAATGAATTCTCAAGGTGCTCATCAGATATTTTTGTTCTAATGTTGCCCTTCGCATGTTTCATCCTTGAAAATAATTGCTCACAAATAGAAGTGCTCCAAAAACTGAGGCATGATTATGAAGAATGGGATATTTTTCTTGGGAAATAAAGAGACAGGGGTTGATTTACTAAAACTGGAGAGTGCAACATCTGGTTCAGCTGTGCATTGTAGCCAATCAGCTTCTAACTTCAGCTTGTTCAATTAAACTTGGACAAAAAAAAACCTGGAAGCTGATTGGCTTCTATGCACAGCTGCACCAGATTTTGCACTCTCCAGTTTTAGTAAATCAACCACAGAGTGTCAAAATGTTTCTTGGTGTAATTTTGTAATTTTCTTTAGGTATAATTTATTTTTAAATCAAAAAATTACCTCTTAGGTCAGACTAATCTCCATTTTTGTCAAAAATACCAGCAGTGCTAATATTTCTTTTAGTTCTAAACTCAAAAATATCCATCATTAGCTGTGATCAGCAGGAAAAAATGTTGTGTATGAACTTGTATGTGTATGAAACAGTGTAGACTCTGAGCTCAGTATAAAATTAGTCAAGATAATATAAATTATAATAATGGAAAGCTGTTGACAGCAATACCCAAAAACAAGATTTTGAGCAATAATATAAGCGCAAAAAAGTGTAATGTGATTACTTTAAATCAATAAATTTATAAAACATATATAACAAAACAAGTTTCTGAAGCGACCCATAGATGCAGATTGAACAAAAAAAAAACGGACCTGATTCCACACATTTGAGGTGGATGGGGAAATCACTCCCACTGAGCTATTTTGTTTTGAAGGTTGGGAGACTTCCCCGCAGTCAGAATACACTGATCAGTGCCGGCTATAGCCAGTGGCACTGATCGAACAAGGAAAATCCGACAGGCTGGCTGTACAGAAGTTGAGCAATATCTGTACAACCAGCCTGCCCATACATGGATTAAAATACGGCCGTTCCCTGCTGATCCAGCTAAATTATAATCCATGTATGGCTGACTTTAGAGAAAATGAAAGTGGTCTTGCTGTAAATTTTGAGGAGGATTTTTCCAGAATGCATGCAACATGCAGCTACAGGGGTCAGTAAAGCTTGTTTTACTGTATTTTTAGTATTTTACTGCCTGTTAAATATATGTTAATGTTTAAATGTCAATAGCCTAGATTTAGTTCCATTTTAAGGCTCATAGTAAACACAATTATATGGAAATATATGTCTTTGAACAAAAATCATTTGAATTCAAAACTCAAAAAATATATTGTAACAGATGCCTTGCCACCTACTACTAAAATTTTTGGCCTTTGCAAGATTGACTTTATACTGAACGTCCAAATGGAGGAAAATAACATGCTGTAACATTATGCTGTTTTGATCAAGAATGCATTAGCTTAATTATGGTTTCCCTTTGAAACAAAACACAAATACTAAAATACTATACCTAAACCACTTGAGTCCTCTGACCTTTTTCTCCCCAAATACCGTTGGGTCTCAGAGCATTTTTTCTCTTTCATTTTTGTAATGTCTCATTTCTGCACATGATATTTTTTATGTTTTGTAATCTAGCCTAAAATGTTATACATTGCAGCCAATTTTGGGTACATATTTTTCTGTTTCCTTGTTTTTATTGGGAAAAAATACTGTAGTTAACATATTTAAAATATTGCATTTTCCTGAAATTTGTTTACAATGCAACATTCGCATAATCTGCTCACTCTTATTGACCTCAAAATATAATCAACAAAGTCTGCTGAATAAACTATCACATTAGTGAGACTTTTATGAAACATTGTAAAGCTCAAAGTGAACATATGCTTTTTTCTTTTTGTTACACAGGAGGAAAAACAGTTTATGTAAATTGTTAGCGTAACATTCACCACTTCAGCCCTGGAAGGATTTGCTCCCCTTAATGGCCAGGCCATTTTTTGCGATACGGCACTGCACTCATTTAACTGACAATTGCGCGGTCGTGCGACACTGTACCCAAACAAAATTGACGTCCTTTTTTTTCCCACAAATAGAGCTTTCTTTTGGTGGTATTTGATCACCTCTGCGTTTTTTTTTGCGCTTTAAACAAAAAAAGACAGGCAATTTTGAAAAAAAAAAACAATTTTTTTAACTTTCTGCAATAATACATATCCAAAAAAAAGCAAAAAAAACCAAAACAAATGTATTCATCAGTTTAGGCCGATATGTATCCTTCTACATATTTTTGGTAAAAAAATCGCAATAGGCGTATATTGATTGGTTTGCGCAAAAGTTATCGCATCTACAAACTAAGGGATAGATTTAGGGGCTTTTATTTATTTTTTATTGTTTTTACTAGTAATGGCAGCGATGTGTGATTTTTAGCAGGACTATGACATTGCGGCTAACAAATCTGACCCCAAATTACACTTTTTGGGGACCAGTGACATTATTACATTGATCAGTGCTATAAAAATGCACCGATCAATGTAAAAATTACACTGGCAGGGAAGGGTTAACACCAGGGGCGATCAAGGGGTTAAGTGTGCTCCCTGGGTGTGTTCTAACTGTAGGGGGGATGGGCTGCCAGGGACATGACAGAGATCACTGTTCCCGATCACTGGGAACAGTAGATCTGACATGTCCCCTGTCAGAACGGGGAATCACCTTGTTTACGTAGGCAGTCGCGGGTCGCCTGTGGACATCGAGTCTGTGCGACCCATGGGCACGCTCACGCCCGCTATCCTCCTTGCACGGACCAATGTACAGGTATGTTGGTTCGCAGAAGAGAGCCAACCTGCCGCAGTAAATGTACGTTAACTGGTTGGCAAGTGGTTAAAGTAGTTGTAAACCTCAGGCATAAAATATGAACAAAACATATCCCTCTATAGTGTGTACTTGTCTCAATCCAGAGCACTGAATGTCATTTCTGTCTGCTGCGCCGTTCTTCTGCTATGTGAGTGAGTCACTTCTGACAAGTTTTCCTGACACCAAGAGAAAAAAGGTGACAGGAGAAGCATCTCCAGCACACAGTCTGTGATTGACAGCCTCAGCTATGTTGCTGTATGAAGGGGTGTGTCCTTTCCCTCTAATCAGCTATGAGAGCTCTCCTCACTGAGTTCTGCATTGTGTAATTTCAGTTTTCTGTTTCCTTTTTCTGACAGCATAGAGAAGCTTTATAAATTCTGGACTTTGAACGGATGTAGAGAAGAGAAGACGGCAGATAAACAGGTACACCTTATGTAGAGTGGGTTGTTTCATCTCTGTGTATCACTTGAGGCAGTTAAGATAAAACTTAGGTTGGGGGAACAAGGGAAAAATTAGACAATGGCAACTTTTTACAGGTTTGTGATTACAAAAAACTCAAATTACATTGCATTCATTTACATCAAGTATTTGATGCTTGCGCAATGAATGCAAACGTGTTCCAGATCATTCACTGTCATTGTTTTAACCTGGGAATGAATTTAGGGAGGGAATATTTTGTGTATTTTTTTGGATAAACATATACAGTATATTATATTTATATACCAACAGATGGAGGGTTCACATGTGCTGGAGCCCGAGTATTACAAGAAAGAAATCTTGAAAGATGGGTCGGTATTTAAAAAAACTATTGAGAGAACCCACATGTGGCATTAAAAAAATTGCTGATGTTCTAGGACAAGCTATGTGATAGGACATTATTGCTAAAGAGCTATTTGAGTGTGTTCAACTGCATTACCTGTGATTTACACACTGCCATGGATCCTGTATTCCCCTTTTCCCCTGGGAAGCCGATCCTGTCAGGAGTCTTTTTTTCCCATTCGCCATATTTTTGGACAAATACTGGCTCCACTGATTCAAGGGTTCAAACTACTCTCACATGTGTTCATGCTAACTATAATTTAACTGGTTCCTGCCTGGCCACAAATACTATACTAGAGCTATTTCTTGTCCACTCTCCTTTTGAGTTTCACTGACACCATACTGGTTGGTGTTTAACCCTGCAGGTAAACAGGACTGAGATAGATCAGGCTGTTGCTGCTTCCTTTATCTTAGCTGGTTTTCTGGTGAGCTTCCAATTCAGTGAGTGACGGAGAGTGACCCTATATTCTAAGATGTGGCGGATGTCACATCTGCTTTAATGCACTTATATAAGGACCTTTCCCCAGATCTCTTTTGGTTTCACTAATTTAACACACTTTTTGTGGTTTTACTTTCACTTTTTTTTTAAATAGCACAGTTTTAGTGTTGTTCATATATATGGTTGAACAGTGCATAATTCACATTATGAGATATTTTTTGTACTAGCTCTGTGGTAAGTGGTATCACTATACTTGGGAGGAGTAGCAGAATGTGTTTTGGGGTGTAATTCTGAGTATTTCCATGTCGTGTGTGAAATATCCTAATAGATTGACAACTTTGTGTAAAAAAAAATTATTTTCATTTTCCTAATTTTCCAAAAATGTGTATCAAAAAATAAAGTGTTCATTAGATTTACAATGCCTCTTAAAATATCTTGGGGAGTTTAAACAACAACAAAAGATACAACTAGTGCGCAAAAAACCACACTCGCTTAACACAGGGAGCCGCCTACATAAAAAAGTGTACTCACATAACTCGAAAAAATAAAATAAATATATGTGGCGCTACCCCACCTTCAGTGCAAAAACTACTGATCCAAAGATAAATAATACATAAATGCAATAAAATGCAAAAAGAATGATCAATAATAAGTGCAATGATCAAGTATAAAACACTTATGCCCCGTACACACGGTCGGACTTTGTTCGGACATTCCGACAACAAAATCCTAGGATTTTTTCCGACGGATGTTGGCTCAAACTTGTCTTGCATACACATGGTCACACAAAGTTGTCGGAAAATCCGATCGTTCTGAACGCGGTGACGTAAAACACGTACGTCGGGACTATAAACGGGGCAGTGGCCAATAGCTTTCATCTCTTTATTTATTCTGAGCATGCCTGGCACTTTGTCCGTCGGATTTGTGTACACACGATCGGAATTTCCGACAACGGATTTTGTTGTCGGAAAATTTTATCTCCTGCTCTCCAACTTTGTGTGTCGGAAAATCCGATGGAAAATGTCCGATGGAGCCCACACACGGTCGGAATTTCCGACAACACGCTCCGATCGGACATTTTCCATCGGAAAATCCGACCGTGTGTACGGAGCATAACAGTGAAAAAGTGCAAAAGAGCAATAAAGTGAACACAATATTAAAGGTGCAATGTGCATACAAATATGGGCAATAATAACAATAAAAAAAGATATTGCAAGAGATGTGTGAACTAATAACACATACTACCATGGAATGAATATCCGAATATTAAATAGAAAAATGCAGTACAAAAAAACATACGGTGCGACTCCTGATATCAGTACAAAAAATCTTCTAAGAGTGATATAAAAGTGCAAGTGCAATGTTAAAGTGGAGTTCCACCCAAAAATGGAACTTCCACTTTTTGGATTCCTCCCCCCCTCCAGTGTCACATTTGGCACCTTTCAGGGGGGAGGAGGGAGCAGATACCTGTTTAATACAGTTTTTGCTCCCACTTCCTGGCATAGATCATCGCAGTGATTGCCGTGACCTACGCCACTTCTGCCGCCTACCCCGTCCTCCCCTGCTGTATTCTGTGAGACACAGAATACAGCAGGGAACTGTGAGGACGCGCAGCGCGGCTCGCGCATGCGCAGTAGGGAACAAGGAAGTGAAGCCGCACGGCTTCACTTCCTTTTTCCCTTACCGAGGATGGCGGCGGTAGCAGCCGAGAGCCGAAGGATGGATCGGCTTCGGCTGCCGACACCGCGGGCTCCCTGGGCAGGTAAGTGTCCATATATTAAAAGTCAGCAGCTGCAGTATTTGTAGCTGCTGGCTTTTAATATTTTTTTTCCAGCAAAACTCTGCTTTAAACATAAATACGGATGTGTGAAAAATGTGTGAACTAATACCACATATGTAATAAATAGAATGTCCAAACAGACAAAAAGTGCAGTTCAAAGAAGCATAAGGTGCGACTCCCGATAACAGCACGGTAAAAACTTCTACGGGTGATGCAAAAGTGCAAGTGCAGTGGGCAAACACTGTAACAGCCAGTGTCTGATATTAAGTGTGTTGATCTGATCTTGTTCCAGAGTGGGGCAACAATTTCCCCCAGCCTCTCACCTGTAGTTGCGGCCCCCAATGGGCTGAATCGAGCATGTACCTACAAGTGGTGGAACTGTATAATGGGGATCAGCTTCCAATAGTTGTCACAGCCCGCGGGGGACACATGTACACCAGGCACAGTAAACACTCTCCCACACTCAATAGATGTCCTCAGATGGATAATGGAAAGAGAAGAGATGGCTCCATAGTGTAGTAAATTCAGATGTTTATTTAAAAAAAGTAGCAACTTACATAAAAATCAATGCGTTCCACAGTAAAAGCAAGGGCTTCCGGGTTCGGCCATACCCGGAAGCAGCGGCACCTGGCTCCTCCCTGACACGTTGCATCCCAATACACGTGACTTTATCAAAGGGTCAAGTTGGATCATTCTTTTTGCATTCTATTACATTTATGTATTATTTATCTTTGGATCAGTAGTTTTTGCACTGAAGGTGAGGTAGCGCCACATATATTTATTCTATCTTGGGGAGTTTACTATCCAAAATGTTATCATTTTGTAGGTGTTTCAAATGTCCTCATTCCTCAGGGCCTCCAAAAATGTGATAGGCAGGCAAGAAATTATATGTGTAATTTATGTCCCTGGAATGCCTGAAGGTGCTCCTTGGATTTTGGGCCCCTCTATGTGGCTAGGCTGTGAAAAAATCTCACCTATGTAGTATTACCATACTCAGGAGTTGTAGAAGAATGTGTTTTGTAGTGTAATTGTAAGTATGCCTCTGCTGTGTGTAAGAAATAACTTAAAATGACAACTTTGTGAAAAAGAAAACTTTTATTTCATTTTTTAATTTTCCCCAAAAATTTGACAAAAAACTACAACTTCAAAAAACTCACCAAGCGTCTTACTGGATACTTTGGACTGGCTACTTTCCAAAAAGGATCAGTTGGGGAGTATTTATACTGTTCTAGCATTTTAGGGCTACAAGGAATGAGTCAGACAGCCAGTACATCAGGATTGATTAATTTTCAAATATATATATAGATATATATATAGATATATATATCTATATATATATATAGATATATATATAGATATATATATCTATATATATATCTATATATATATATGGTTCTTTCTCTTGTCTAATGGGGCGTACACACGGTCGGACTTTTCGTCTACAAAAGTCCAACGTACGCCGACGGACTAAAGCTGGCTGGTAATCGGATCGTGTGTGGGCTTCTTCGGACTTTCAGCTGACTTTTTCAGCTTCAAATCCGACGGACTTTAGATTTGAAACATGCTTCAAATCTTTACGTCGTAACTACGACGGACCCTGAAATCCGCTCGTCTGTATGCTAGTCCGACGGACAAAAAAACGACGCATGCTCATAAGCAAAAACTAAACGGAAGCACTCGGTCTAGTAAAACTAGTGTTCGTATTGTAGGTAGCACATTCCTCACGCTGCAAAATCTGTGATCGTTGAATGCAGCGCATTTAATGTCTTCTTTACGAATGCTATAAAGAACAAAGATGTTTTGCTGTTCATATTCAAACAGAGTTCTCCCAAACAGATTTCTGGATTCTTTTTCTCTTTGATCTCATGAATGACATGGTATGCTTTTTCAAAACAATGTTTCCATACTAATAATACTTTTAAAAATTTTTTTTTTTTGGTGGAGTCATCTTTTCTTGTAATTTTTATCCAGATATTTATTTTATGATTGTTGTGGAACTTTTTTTCTGTTTATCTATATATTTTTTTGTCAAGTTACCACAGGGAACCCATTTTTATATATATTTGTTAAATTTTTTTTTAATGTTTGTAAAGTTACCACAAAGAACCCTTTATAATTTTTGGTTTTATAGTGATTTGTTATTTTTTTTATATAAAGTTAACCCAAAGAACCGTTTTTGGTTATGTATCTTTTTTTTTTAAATACTTACCACTCGAACATTGTTAACATTATTTTAATCTATTTTTGGTGTGTTTTTGCAAAATCAATGAGATTGTTGTCCCTTGTTAATTTAAAACATTGTGTCTAAAATCTATGATTTAAAATTAAAAACCTAAACTCAAAAAAGATCCATTTATTTATGGTCTAAATAAAATAAAGAGGAAGTCAACGCTGGAAAAAGTATGTGTACAAGAAAATGGGGATCTTGAGGAGTCCATATAAGAGGGAGCACAATCTGGTCCAAGAATCCCAGAGATCAACAGCACCAGCAGATGATATAGATGTCCCCAGACTGTGGTACTACAACAGCCTGCGTCTTCTGTCAGACCAGACTGAACCCAAGTCATCACTTTCTTCTCTTCCCTGCAGCCTTTCCTCCACGCTGCCCTGCAGCCTTCCCTGCAGCCTTCCCTGTAGCCTTCTTTCGAGGCTGTGGCTCTGGTGTTTCAGTTGTGGCAGGAGGAGGAGGAGGAGGAGGAGGAGGGGGGGCTGCCTCATGTAGTTGGGTGTTTCGTGTTAGCGTGCCCTGCAGCCCCTTCTGGATTATTTCCCCAAATAGTCGCTCACAAATGAGGCGCTGCTCCCAATCCATTTGAAGAAGCCTGCTGGCTAAGTAGCAGCCATAGGACTCTTCCGCTTCGGGGGGGCTCTTTAAAAAACGGGTGGCCTCTTGCATGAGGCGCAGGGATGCCTCCTGTGTGACCGTCCCCTTCCTGGCCCTTTTTTTGGGAAGGTGGAGGGGAGGCACTTGGGATTCGGTCAGGCTCCTACTGGGCCCAGCCACCTCACTTGGCCCAGCCACCTCACTTGGCCCAGCCACCTCACTGGGAGCAGCCACCTCCTGCCTGACACTGGGCCCAGCCTCCTCCAGGATGATGGTGAATCCGGCCTCCTCCAGGCTGTCCATGGGCCCGGTCTCCTCCTGCCTGCCACTTTCCCCACATTCCTCCTGGATGGACTCATCCTGTGTATAAAAAAAGGACAATAGTTTTAGTATATTTTTTTGGGTTCATCAATGACACACAGTTTGCTTCTCATGACTAGCAAATTCAATGTGAATACATCTCTTTAATAAAAGAGTCTAATCAGACACCCTTATTATTATTAGTATACACAATTTTGAGGGCAAAATTATTTTAGACAATTATAACATCCAGTTAACATCATTAATATTAGTACAGTAAATATTTGTTAAAATAATTTACCTGACTCCAGATGGTCATATCCGGTTCATCCAGGATGGAAGACCCAGCTTGCTCCTCATCAGCCTCTGCTGGGGTGGAGGGAAGGGTGGAGGGAAGGGTGGAGGGAAGGGTTGAAAGTGATGCCCTGGCTTCAGTCTGGTCATCAAGAAATACACTACGCATGTGTGAAACTCCGCCTGCGTCGCCCGCCCCTGACGTTCGATTTTAACTCATGTTCTCCGCCCATTTTTAGTTACGGCGCGTAGTGGGGTGAATAATGGCGGAGACACATGACATGTTGACTACCTCAGGTAGCGAAAAAAGCCCGGAGGCTGGAATGTCAAGATCTGTGAGGCCTAGATTTAAGGCCTCCAATATGTCCTTTGAAGAGATGGTGGAGATGGTGGCCATTCTTCAAAAAAAGGACTATGATGGGAAGTATGGGCCGTACGCCCGGCCAAATTTGCGCAAGGCCAAAATAATGGCGAAGGTGGTGGACACTTTACAGGCTTCTTTTGGGGTACAGCGCTCCAAGGATCAAATTAGAAAAAGATGGTCTGACCTGAAACTCAGGGAGCCGGATCAGTTCAGACAGATCCGTAAAGTGTTGCAAAAAAGTAAGTACCTGTGTTTTCATCTTGTGTTGATTACCTCGTATACCGCTCCATGTGCTTTTCATTCCTATACGATTGTTTGCATCGTTTGAAACGATCTTTTGATAAACATCGTTACATATCTATATATAATTTATACATATATATCTCTCTCTCTATATATACACATAGACATATATATATATATATATATATGTATATATATGTATATATATTTATATGTATATATATGTATATATATATATATATATATATATATATATATATATATATATATATGTATATATATATATGTATATATATATATATATATATATATATATATATATATATATATATATATATATATATATGTATATATATATATATATATATATATATATATATATATATATATATATATACACACACACACATATACATATATATATATATATATATATATATATATATATATACACATATGTATGTATGGATATATGTATATATATATATATGTGTGTGTATATATATATATATATATACACACACACACATATACATATATATATATATACACACATATACATATATATATATATATATATATATATATATATATATATATATATATATATATACATATGTATGTATGGATATATGTATGTATATAGATATATCGATAGATATAGAATTTTTTTCTTTTTTTTTAATTAAATTAATATCTATTTTTAGATTTAGATTTTGTTTGAGATTGAAGATTTATATTTAGTTATAGATATATAGAGAGAGAGAGATCCAAAGATTTTTTGATATATTTTGATATTGATATCTAGATATCGAGATATCTATCCATCTTGATATGTCTTTAGAAATTAAAATCTTGAAGTCTACTAGGAACTCTACACAAACAGACAATTTGCACACCACTTCACTACAAATGTTTGAAGATTAGTATGTACTAAAATATGTGTGTGCTAAGTATATTAATTTTTTGCTTCACATAGGGGAAAAATCACTCAGCCAACAAGAGGAACCCAGTCCCCCCCCAGCAAAAGAACATACTTGGGAAATCAGCCCAAGCCCCACTGAGGATGTGGAGGAAGGAGAGGTGGGCGACATGGGCACCCCACCAGGTGAGTGTCTGACACACCAGCTTACGGTAATCTATGCATGGCTGCCTTTTATTTTATGTAATTTTTCTACTCTATTTTAGGTGATCTGGTTGTGCTTGAGTCAAGCAACAGCGCCACCCCCGAGGATGTTCATGAAGTATGCGACATGGGCACCCCACCAGGTCAGTGTCTGAGACACCAGCTTTATGGTAAGGTAAACTATGTGTGCATATTTCTTTTTTTTTTTTTTTTTCTTGTCAAAAGAAGTTTATTGAGCATACAATGTTATAAAGATACATAAAGTAAGTTTACAAGGATCTATAAAGTAAGCTCATTGTTCTACAGTAGGGTTTATATAGGTAAATATCATGAAATTTCAAATATTAAACATTGGGTTCACGTAAACCTAAATTAAAGATATATATCATTTCCTTAGTTACTTTTGTAGGTATTTAAATGATTTATACCTACTATACATATTGTTTACAAGTAGAGTGTATATAGGTCAAATAAATTCTGATAATGAGCTTTAATCATAAGGTGGAGAAAAGGAAAGAGAAAGAAGAAAAAGGGTTGAAAGGTAAAGGTATGGTCCACAAGGTTGTCCCGCTCGTCAGTTTATTATTCTTTTTAGTTCTCTTTGAAGCCTTAGAATGGGTGTCTCTGTAAGTCATTTAATCTGTTACCATGGCAACAGGACAGAGTCATTGAAATTTGACAGGAACTGTTGTTTTATCCAAGGATGCCAGAGTTTTTCAAATTTTGGAATTTGATTTTGATCGATGGCTACCATCTTAGCATGGGACATTGTATTATTCATTCTGTGAATTGTTTCTGCTAGTACCAATGTAGGAGATTTCCATGCCTTGGCCACTGTTTGTTTTGCAGCCGTTATTAGTTGGATCATAAGTTTGAATTGAGAGAGTGTTAACCATTCCGGTTTTAGATTAAGTAAAGTTAAATATGGATCTGGTTGTATTATTTTTTTAAATATTTTAGATGCAATCACGAAGACTTCCTTCCAGAAGGTTTGGATTACTGGGCACGTCCACCATATGTGTAAATATGTGCCTATTTCTGGGCATCCTCGAAAACAAAGAGCTGAGGTATTAGGTGAATATTTTGCCACTCTAGCGGGTACAAGGTACCAGCGAGTTAGGACTTTATAATTTGTCTCCAGTGCCAAGATGTTGGGTGAAGATGACTTAGATGTGAGCCATATATTAGACCAGTCCGTGTCTTCTAAAGTTCGTCCCAGGTCCTCCTCCCACCTCTGAACGTAAGGGGGTCTATTAAGATTTGCTACTCCATATAATTGATTATAAAGTGATGAAATTGTACCTTTAGCAAATGGATCTTTTGTACAGATTGATTCAAAAATGGATAATTGGGATAATGGTGTATCCCCCTTTAGGAATGGTGTATAGAAATTTTTGATTTGGAGATATCTAAATATCTCAGAGTTTGGTAGATCATATTTTTCTCTAAGCGATGGGAATGAAAGGAATGATTTAGATGCTATGAAGTCATTTAGTGTCTGAATGCCTGATGTTGTCCAAGCTTTAAAAGAATTTGGGTAGATCCATGCCGGATAAAAGGCCGGATTTCTGATAAAAGAAAGGAGAGGATTGTGTGGAGATTGTAACTGATATTTGGTTTTTGGTTTATCCCAGAGAGATAAGAAGTGTTTAGTTATGGGATTATGAATTTTAAAGCGGTCTTTAGGATCAAGCCATAATAAATTTGATATTAATAGAGGGTCATTTTCTGAAGCCTCTATAAATACCCATAATGGGATTTCCTGTTTTGCATGGTATTTGGACAGACTGGCCAAATGTGCTGCTCTGTAGTAGTTAGTAAAATTAGGGTATCCCAGGCCTCCTTTATTTTTGGGAAGATGTAGTGTGTGTATAGGTATACGTGGTTTAGAAGATCCCCATATAAAAGAAGTTGCTCTTTTTTGTACTATTCTCAAAAAATAGGAAGGAATTGGAATAGGGAGGACTCTGAATAGATAAAGCAATTTGGGTAGAATAGTCATTTTGATTGCATTAATCTTCCCTATCCAGGATAAAGGAAGTTGCGACCATTGTTTTATTAGATTTGTGATCTGTCTTAATACAGGAGGATAATTGGTTGAGAATAAGTCAGAATGAGATGCTGTTAAATGAATTCCAAGATATGGGATTGATTTTTCTGCCCATGTGAATGGGAGTGCAGCCCTAGCCGGGATCAATTCCATGTTTGTGAGTGAAATATTAAGCACTAGGCATTTCTTAGGATTAATCATAAGGCCGGATAGGGCTGCAAATCCATCAAGAGCTGGTATTAAGTTAGGACCAGAGACCTGTGGTGATGATAGAAAAAGTAATATATCGTCTGCAAATATACATAATTTGTGTGTAATACCTCCTACTTCAATGCCAGTTATAGTTTGGTTTGTTCTGATGTATTGGGCCATGGGTTCGAGTATAAGGGCAAATAATAAGGGAGATAATGGGCAACCCTGTCGGGTACCTCTTTCGATATTAAAGGCTTCAGATTTGTATCCAGCATATTTTATATAGGCTTTGGGTTTATTATATAATGCTTTGATCCATGTTAAAAAGTGGGGTCCAAAACCCCATTTTTGTAATGAATATTGCATATATTGCCAGGATACTGTGTCAAATGCCCTCTTAATATCGAGAGATAGAAAACATAAAGGGATTTTCCGTTTTTTAGCAATATGTGCCAATAACACTGCCCTGCGTATATTATCGCCTGCCTGTCTATTTGGCATGAAGCCTACTGGATCTCTATGTATTAATTTTCCTATAATGCTATTGAGGCGTTTTGCTATTATTTTTGCTAATAATTTAATATCGAGGTTTAACAGAGAGATAGGCCGATAATTCACACAGGAAGTATCATCAGAAAGGGGTTTTGGGATCATACAAACAATTGCCATTAGTGTTTCTTGCCGAAAAGAATGTCCATCTAGAAGTTTGTTAAAAGTTTCAGTGAGAATGGGAGAGAGTATTTCTGAGAATGTTTTATAGTATAAAGCCGAGTAGCCGTCTGGGCCTGGTCTTTTGTTAAGTTTTAGGTCTTTTATGGCGTTAGCAACTTCATCTATAGTTATAGGCTCATCCAAACTGCTTTTTTGATTCTGAGATAACTCAGGTAAGGTTATTTTTTATAAGAAGGATTCAGCTTCTGTAGGATTAAATTCATTGTTTGTCTTGTATAAAGTTGCGAGATGTGAGTGAAATTTATGGACTATTTTAACTGGATTACAAGTGTAAACATTTTTTGATAATTTCAAACGTATTGGTTTGAAAGATTTGTTAGTTGAATTTAATGCCCGAGCCAAATATGTACCTGGTTTGTTTGTATTCATGTAGAAATTGTGTTTGGAGCGTTTGAGGGATTTATCAACTGACTCAGTGAGAAATAGATCGTATTCCAATCTAGATTTTTCCAGATGAGATTTTGTACTCTGAGATGGATTATCTTGAAATGATATGTAGGCTGCATTAAAATTGAGTTCTAGTTTTTTTGCTAGATTTTTGCGTTCCCGTTTAAATAGTGCCATTTGTCTTTGTATTGTACCACGCAAGACAGGCTTATGAGCTTCCCACAGTGTTATTGGGGAGATGTCTGTTGTATTATTAATTGATATGTATTCCTTTAAAGCATGTTCAATGGCCATCTGATGTAGTGGGTGTTTGAGCATTATGTCCGTTAAGTACCACGTTGGGTCATGCGCTTTTGGTATGGCTGAGGCTATAGTAGTGTATACTGCATTATGGTCAGACCACGGAATCAGAATTATATCTGATGCAATAATTTCTGGTATCATTCCTATTGTTAGAAAAATATGATCTATTCTGGTGAAGGTTTGATGAGGGTGCGAGAAATAAGTGAATTTCTTTTTCATTGGGTTACTTTCTCTCCATGAATCTACCAAATTGTATTTGGAAAGAAGTTGAGAAAAAGGTAATCTAGAGGTTATTTTGGATGGTGTAAAAGGTGATTTATCTAGAAATGGGAGGAGGACCTGGTTCGAATCCCCACACATTATCACTGTTCCTATTTTGTGTGTATTAATCACTTGTAATATATGTGAGAGGAATGGTGTAGGTTGTTTGTTAGGAGCGTAGTAGGAAATCACCGTGATTGCTGTATCCATTATATAACCCATGAGTATCAGGTATCTACCTTCTGGGTCTTTAATTTCTGATGATAAGGTGAATGGTGTGGATCGGTGAAATGCAATTAGAGTTCCCCTTTGCTTGGTACAGGCAGAAGCCGTGTAAATTTGTTGATAAAAAGGAGAAATATATTTTGGAGTAGAATCTTTGGTGAAGTGTGTTTCTTGGAGGCATACTATGTGAGCCTTCTTGTTATGGAAAGTACGGAAGGCTTTGGTCCTTTTTTGAGGGACATTTATTCCCTGAACATTCAGGGAAAGTATATTCAGTGGTGCCATGGCAATAGATCAAATAGTTTTGACTTACTTTTTGTTATGCAGAGCTGACTGCGCAGATCAACCTGTGTGGACTGAAGAGATGAATAGATAGAAAAGAAACCAGTGAATTCTGGAGTAAAGAGTAAACAAAAAACATATGAGATTAGATGATACATTGTATAAATTATTTTTTGCAAGTAATCACAATTTACCCGTGAAAGAGAATAAATATCTCTCTCAGGGGAATAAGTGCCTTCGTCACACTCCCACATAATATGGTTGGGAGAATGAGGAGGGCTAATGGGGGTACACGGATCTTCCGTTTACAGGAGAGAAGTGCTATGTCAAAAGACATCAAAATGATGTTTCATTAATTGGAGTGCAGAATATAGTTTTTGTTGAAATTATTTATTCCAGGGTGGTTGTATATGGTTAGTCTTGCCCTAGGCTAAATAATTCAGTTAGAAAGGTACTGTTAATAACTTTGGTATTGATGAAGATAGTTTGAATTATTTTGGGATTTTAACCCTTTTAGAGTAAACAATTACATATTTTATTCATATGTAACTGTTTAGATATGTTAACTCATAAAATTGAGGTTGTATTGCTTCAGATTAGAATAAACAAAAACATAATTCTAGGAACTAGTTAGGTAATAATATATTTGTTTTAAGAAAAGAAAGAAAAAGCTTCCATTACTTCTGGATTATTGAACATATTTGTCCTAAAAAGTAATAAATCTATTGTTATTACCTGATAATATATAACTGAACAAGAATTTCCTTATTTCACTTATATATTCTAAGGCTATATGAATCAGAAGTAATAAGAAATATAACTGGAATGTAACATGATCCCACACAGTGTGTGACTATCAGAATGCAGTTACATTCAGTTATAAATATAGGTTTTTTATAGAGAACCATCTCTTAGTATAATAAATGAAGAGATATCAGGAATTAGGATGTCAGTCCATTGAATCTTCTTGGTCCATGGATGATGTGGCATAACGGCCTCTTTTGTGAGAATGATGATTCCCATTTTGTTCTGAAATTTTCTGGGTGCTGCCTGAAGGTGAAGATGACGCTATTCTTCTGCGTGTGGGAGTGTTGCTGCTTGTGGGTTCTGTCAGATTTAATTTTAAAAGGGTTTGTTGTAGTTCATCTGCTGATCTGCTTCTGTAAATTGTACCTTGGTAGTTAAATCTGACTGAAAAGGGGAAGCCCCATTGATACATAATGTTGTGGCGTTGCAGTTCCATTAGTTGGGGTTTCATGGATCGTCTTTTAGTAATAGTAAGTTGGGATAGGTCAGCAAAAATTTGATAATTGTGTCCTTGAAAATTAAGTTCCTTTTTTTCTCTTGCAGCAATTAGTATTTGTTCTTTCGTTCTGTAATAATGAAATTTTGTGATTATATCACGTGGGGGTCCATCTTTCTTTTTGGCTGTGAGGGCTCTGTGTACTCTGTCCAGTTCTAAACGTTCCATAGGGATATCTGGCTTTAGTTCTTGTAATAGAGCAGTAATAGTAGATTGCAGGTCTGTCACAGTTTCAGGTATTCCCCTTATGCGCAAGTTTGAACGTCTGGCTCTATTTTCGTAATCTTCGAGCTTAGTTTGAAGTATTAAATTCTCTTTTTTTAATTGTTCCAATTCTGTTATATTTTCTTGGGTTGTAATTTCAATTTCATCCATTTTTATTTCTAAGGCTGCGGTGCGGTTTCCCAGCTCTCTTATTTCTTTGGTTAGGCTTTTTGTTATTTGGTCTGAGGTTTGTTTTAAAGCCTTATGAAGCATCTTTTCAAATTGTAATAATATTACTGGGGATACTGAGGAGGCTTGTGGAGAAGTTTGTGAGAGGATTTGTTCTGTATCTGACTCAAATGGAGAGTCTTGCTGTGACATTTTCTGTCTGTGAGAGCGCCCTGATGCTGTATCTTGTGAGGTGACTGGAGCTGCTTCAGCTGCAGTGAGTGCCTGTGAGCTCTTTGTGAGGTGATTTTTATTTCTGCCACGGTTTCCTCCCAGTACCATATTTCCTGCCCAAACTTTCACAGTTTGTTCCCTGGGGCAAAAAGGTTCAAATGGATACCTTTTGAGCCTGCAGGCTCCGCTTTGTCCTTCTCTTCTCTCCTCAGCGGTGTGGAGCTCTAACAATGCATGTCTGCTCTGCTAGGCTCCGCCTCCTGCCCTGATGTGTGCATATTTCTAAACATATTTTTTTTTTCATTCCACTTTAGGTCCAAGTGACTATTTCACCACAGACAGTGCCCAACGGCTAATTGCTCAAATAATGGCCTGGAATGGGGAGATCGATCAAATGCAGAATCGGCTGGATCATATGCAGCAGGAAATGAAGGACATGATTGATGTTTTGGGTCGAATCTAAATGCCCTTTTTTAAACCCCAAAACATCGATCATGTCCTTCATTTCCTGGTTTGCTGACCCCATTCTGGGGCTTCTCTTTATTATTTTCTGTTAAATTATATGCCTGTTTAACAACATTTAAAAAAGGAGGCCTATTTTTCAAAAAAAATAAAAAAAAAAGGATTTGAAAAAAGACAAAAAAAAAAAAAAAAAAGGATTTGAAAAAGGACAAAAAAAAAAAAAAAAAAAAAGGATTTTAAAAAACAACAACAAAAAAAAAAAGGATTTGAAAAAAGACAAAAAAAAAAAAAAAAAAAAGGATTTTAAAAAACAAAAAAAAAAAAAAAAAGGATTTGAAAAAAGACAAAAAAAAAAAAGGGATTTGAAAAAAGACAAAAAAAAAAAAAGGATTTGAAAAAACAACAAAAAAAAAAAAAAAAAAAAGGATTTGAAAAAAGACAAAAAAAAAAAAAAAGATTTGAAAAAACAACAACAAAAAAAAAAAAAAAAAAAAAAAAAAAGGATTTTAAAAAACAACAAAAAAAAAAAAGGCCTGTTTGCTAAAATCAAAATGCCCAACAAATTTTATTTTTGATTATCTAAAAATATTTAACTCTAATTATATTATTCTAAATTTATTTTATATATCTTTATATTTTTGGCTAGGAACATTTTATACTAAATGCATAACTGAATGGATACCAAAGATTAAAAACATCTGCTTAGAATTAAATAAATGTGTGGTTTGTTATTTCAATGCTCAGTATCAGTTTGTTTATAAATTACAAAAAAGTGGTTTACAGTGGCAATGGAGCTTATTTAGAAATTTACAAGGAAAATACAGTTGGCACTACAACTGCCCGACCATAACCTAGGAGAAAGCCCAAAAGAAAGGCAAGCAATAAATATAATTCAAGATTTCATCAAGATTGTTTTTATTTTAAATCTTTAGATATCCTGGCCCATTGCAATGGCCCCCCTACCCATAAAATAATTAACATATTGCTGTCTAACTTGACGGGCACTTTGGGGGGCCAAGCCAGTATGGACAGTATCCAGGCCCGTAAGATTATCAACGATAAGTCCGGCCTCAGGCCCAACTGGCACCATATAATTTTGAGAATGTTTGTTTAAAAAGTTGTGCAGGATGCAGCACGATAAAATGATAAAATTAAGTTTGTATTCCGCCAAATTAATGGAGGTTTGAAACAGGCGGAACCGGCTGGCCAGAATCCCAAACGCATTCTCAACCACTCTTCTAGCTCTGGCCAGCCGGAAATTAAAAACCCTCCTCTCCGGGGTGAGGGTTCTTTGGGGGAATGGCCTCATGAGGTGCTTGCTCAGAGCGAAGGCTTCATCGGCAATGAAGACAAAGGGGAGTCCTTCCACGTTATCCGCATCAGGTGGCAATCCCAGGCCACCACTCTGGAGACGCTGGCAGAACTCCGTCTGGGCAAATACTCCTCCATCCGACATCCGGCCATTCTTCCCCACGTCCACATATAGAAATTCATAGTGTGCCGACACCACCGCCATTAAAACTATACTGTGGAACCCCTTATAATTAAAATAGTATGACCCCGAATGGGGTGGGGGCACAATGTGGACATGTTTCCCATCTATAGCCCCTCCACAATTGGGAAAGTCCCAACGGGTGGCAAAATGGGATGCCACAGTCTGCCATTCCTGTGGCGTTGAAGGAAACTGGGGAATCAAACAAGAAAACAAAAATCAGTAATTTTGAATCGAACATGGCAAGAAAATTATACAATTAAAAACATTATTCCACAGCATCAGTATAACATTAAATAATGTATATCTTCTGGAAGAAAGAATATTGAAAGGCACACTTATCAGATTGCTCACCCCCTCTGATGGAACATTGATTACATTTTAGGGGGTGGTGAAATTACCAAAAAATATTAATTTTAGGACACACAGGGATTTATGGACTAAAAAGGCTACAAGACTGCAGTTGTTCCACTCTGCAAGTGTAGTTGCTCCCCAGCTTTAAGTAAATGAGGTAAGGTAAAAAGGCTTTCATGTTGCAAGGAGTACACAACCACATGCAAGGGCAATTAATGAAAACACTTTGTGGCTTGTATATGATTTGATGATGGAAATCAGCAGAGCTTCTGCTCATTTACTAAAGCACTGGAGCAAATGCACTTGTAGAGTGCACATGCATTTTGCAAAGTGCAACATATATTTGCTTGTTAAAAATCAACACCACAGAAGATTCTAGCAAATTATTAGGGGGGGGGGGGGTTGAAATCAAGCTAATTATAAGCACACTATTTGGATAGAGTTTAGGGGAAACAAAATACAATGCAGCTGACTAAATACATTCAAACTGAGAAGACAAGGTGAATATGTGACCAGCATTGTATGCTGGAGAGGTTATTGAAGGCAAATATACATGCATGACAAAAAAGAACATGAAACAAATCAAGCATGCGTGAGAAGAAAAAAGGGACATTCACACTATATTACAATGATGGTAAGTAGTGTTTGAGCTAAGAAATACATTACATTATCAAAGAATAAATAAAAGAACATGTGATGCTAATAAAAGAAAAAATTCTTACCTTAATATAGTCCTTCTGCAGGACCTGGATGATGGCAGAACAGGTCTCTGGGATAATGATCCCCAGAGCCTGGGGGGAGATGCCTGTCGAGAACTTGAGGTCCTGCAGGCTTCTCCCCGTCGCCAAGTACCGCAACGTGGCAACTAGCCTCTGCTCCGGAGTGATGGCTTGCCTCATGCAGGTATCCTGCCTGCTGATATAGGGGGTCAGCAAAGCCACCAAACGATCAAAAACGGGGTCCGTCATCCGGAGAAAGTTCCTGAAATCCTCAGGATTATTCTCACGGATCTCACGGAGCAATGGCATGTGACAGAACTGGTCACGCTGGAGCAACCAATTCTTGGTCCATGAACTCCTCCTCGCCCTGTTCATGGACTGGTCTTGGTCTGAAGAATAAACTACAGCACCAAGCACATACAATGCACGAGCTCGACGACGAGTACGTACAGGTAACATGGCTTCAAAACGGTCTGCTGGTCAGAACGCACTTAACAGAACGCACTGAAGAACAGCAAGGCCTGTGAAGAACGACCTGAAAATCAGGAACGAGCGGACAATAAAACAAAGATTTCTCAATGCCAACTGACCAAACGCACTGAAAAGCAGATACAAACCTCACAAGCACAGACTGAACAACAGTTAAAACGAACTGAAAAATACGAGTCTCACAAGCGCGAATCGTCTCTCACCAAACTTCTACTAACACGAGATAAACACGAGATTAGCAGAAGGAGCCCAAAGGGTGTCGTACGGGCTATTGAACTTCCGTTTTATAGTCTCGCCGGACTTGATGTACGTCACCGCGTACTAGGCTGTCAAACTTTTGTGTGGTCGTGTGTAGGCAAGTCCGTTCGTTAGAAAGTCTGCCGCAAGTCCGCCGAAAGTCCGCAGGAAGTCTGTCGGACCGGCTGTCGGACTTTTGTAGATGAAAAGTCCGACCGTGTGTACGCGGCATAACATGTGTTCAGTGCACCCTGATGATCAAGGGCAGTAATTTCAAATATCCCAGAACCGGGCTTAATTATTGGATCAACAATAATTCACCAACCTTTTTTTATTTATAATTTATACACAAAGGTATAACTAAAGGCAAAATATTTTTTTCAGCTTTAGATAAAGGAGAGAGGAATTAGAACACCTGCCAATTTTTATTGCTGCCTGTCTCCATTAAGGAGATTCACCCTCTCTAATTGTCATGTTTACCATTATCATTGAAAGTGAAAGTAAAAAAAAAATTCCAAATTTTGGAATAGAGGGGAAATCTTACAATGGGGACACTAGTTCTGGAGACCTGGGGGTCCCCAAGGAATTCCCTTAATTTGCAAGGATTTCGTCTCACTCCCATTTAGATCTGGGACAGAAAATGAATGAAAACCTCTGCAACGGGACACAGATGGCAACAAAAATCTGAAAGGGCTTATAACCCTCCCTTGCGCTATCGAAAATGAAAAAAAAATGTGCCTATAGTTCTACTTTAATGCTTCCTTGTAATCTTGTAATATTGTGTACACAAAAATTGAAGGACTGCATTACACAGCACAGACACTATACTTAAAAGATAGAAATACAGAAGCGCCTGATCAAAACTGGATGAAAGAGTCTAAAATAATTTTATTTGTTGATAAAAATTAATTGTTGGTTAAAAAAAGTAATAAAAAAGCCAACACATTTTAGGGGCAACACCCCTACCCCTTCACCAGGGCTACAAGAACAAACATAACACAGTCATAATGATGAAAAATTATGTCTAGATATGCATATGAGTGTATAGCACACATTTTAGAACATCACTCAATAACAATAAATCTGTTACATGAACTTCATCTGTCTTGATTGAATTAGAGAATGTTAAAAGATACAAGTGATCGTACATACCACAGATTACCACCCCGGACGGTCAGAGAGTCACCCTTCCGACAGACATATCAAAGGGGTTTGAAGCCTTCTATCTAGATTTGTATAACCTACCCAGCTCTGCTTCCACTCAGACAAACATTGACCAGTACATTTTAGACTCCCAAATGCCATCACTTCCAACAGAAACCCAACTACTTCTAGACGAACCGATCACATTGGAAGAGCTGCAAGTAGCAGTGAATTCCATGAAGATAAAGCACCTGGCTCAGACGGTTACACAGTTCAATAGTATAAGACTTTCCTACCGATCTTAGGACCACGTTTGGTGACATTCTTTAATGCACTAGGAGCCACTGCCGACTTCCCCAAGGAAATGCTCAAAGCCCATATCTCTTCAATCCACAAAGAGGGGAAAGACCCAGGTCTATGTGGCAGCTATAGACCCATATCCCTTTTGAATGTGGACCTCAAATTGTTCTCGAAAATCATCGCATCCAGGTTAGCTCAACACCTCCATTCCCTAATTCATCTAGACCAAGTCGGGTTTATTCCCTCCAGAGAAGCAAGGGACAATACTATCAAGGTCCTCAATCTTATCCAAGTAGCTAAAGCCAATAAGATCCCTAGTGTATTTCTTAGTACAGACGCCGAAAAGGCCTTTGACAGGGTGAATTGGGCATACATGTTCTCAGTCCTCCGTCATATCAGTCTAGGAGACAGGATGATGCAAAGGATTGGCAACATATATTCGCATCCATCTGCCCAGGTGAAGGTTAATGGGGTACTTTCCAGCCCCTTCACCATCAGAAACGGAACTAGACAGGGCTGCCCTTTAACTCCCCTTCTTTTTGCCCTCTCCCAAGAACCCTTCCTGTGTACGGTCAGAGCAAATCCGGATATCACAGGCCTCCGTATAGGTAACACCCACTGCAAAATATCAGCCTACGCGGACGACCTCTTATTCTCCTTAACAAACCCAAGAATCTCCCTTCCAAACCTTATGCGAGAATTTTAAATCTTTGGGGCAATTTCCCATTTGAGGATTAATTTTGCTAAGTCCGAGGCGATGGGCATCGCGATTCCTCCCCATACCCTACTTGAATTCCAATCCAATTTCCACTTTAAGTGGACTGAGACTGCACTAAAATACTTGGGAAAATTCCTCCTGATATCTCACGAACAGACAAATCAAGGAAAGCTGGAAGCTGCACACCGGTATAATGATGAATGCTTTATATAAAAAGCTGAATCATGAAGAAACACGAAACATAACAGCAGAAGCGTACAAAAGCAGCTGACGCGTTTCACACTACGATGAGTGCTTATTCATAGGCTATGAATAAGCACTCATCGTAGTGTGAAACGCGTCAGCTGCTTTTGTACGCTTCTGCTGTTATGTTTCGTGTTTCTTCATGATTCAGATTTTTAAATAAAGCATTCATCATTATACCGGTGTGCGGCTTCCAGCTTTCCTCGATTTGTCTGCCTCATCTTGCATCAGCCAGCACCTGGGACTCTTCCCTCTTGAAGGACAATACTATACTGGTTTTCATCTCCCCTGGTCTGCGCCTACCTGAGCGGTGGGACCCCTCTCTGCTTAGCTTGCATTTCTGGATTTATGATATCTCATGAACGTTTGAACTAAATTTCCCTCCCTTATTGACAAAGGCCCGCGCCCTATTAGACAAATGGCATACCGGTTACCACTCCTGGTTTGGGAGGTGCAATCTTTTAAAAATGAGTATACTACCGAAATTCATTTACCTCATCCAAGCCCTGCCTATACACATCCCACCCCTTTTTTTCAAACAGGTTCACGCGCTGTTCACCAGATTTGTGTGGGCACATAAAAGACCCCGCCTACGACGGACACAGATGACCCTTCCCAAACAATATGGAGGCCTAGCATTACCCGACATACGAACATATTACCTAGCATCACACCTAGGACGTATTCTAGATTGGAGAAGAAATAAACAAAACAAACTCTGGGTACAGCTCGAACAATCACAATCTCATATCCCATTGGGAGGAGCAATGTGGTGCTATGATGACCTCCCACATGGGCTGAAATCTCACCCACTCATTGGTACCACTCTGAAGAATAGCTCTCAAGTTGCTTTCCATACATCCCTCACGTCAAAAAACTCTCCTCTTCTTCCCATACTAGGTAACCCTAAATTTAGCCCAGGTCTATGCCCGACCCGAATTTTTCTCTCTCAGAGAATCAGGCAGTGATCATGCAGCAAGGTTGGTTTTGGCAGGGAAGTGGCCATCCATCTCAGACTTATGTAATCCAGCAGGGAACTACCACCTTCCCTTCTGGAAAGCTGTACAATTACATCATTTTCTCCACTCCCTCCCTGACCCGCAAGACTTTGCCAGGGAACAAACTTCATTTGAGTCTCTATGTGCGGAGGATACTCCGTTAGCCCACATCCTGTCCCAAACATATTCAATGTTAGTCTCACCTAAGACACAGTCACAATTACACTGTTTGACCAGTTGGGAGAAAGACCTACACTGTATATTTTCTCCTACACAAAGACAACGAATCATTTCCCTTTCCCTTAAGTCCTCGCTCTGCACTAAACTACAAGAAACCAATTTCAAAATACTCACCCGATGGTATCTGACTCCCTCTAGACTTAAGAAATGTTTTCCGTCTACCTCCGGGCAGTGCTGGCGTTGTATGGAGGGAGAGGGAACTCTGATTCACATCTATTGGTCATGTCCCAAGCTGAGGGAATTCTGGGATGATGTTAGACGGATCACCCAAAAGTTCACTGACTATTTTCTCCAGGATGACCCAGCATTTTGGTTACTACACCTTTCCTCGATTCCCATCAAGTCATATAAAAAATCCCTGATACGCCATTTACTTAATGCAGCAAAGGGATGTATCCCCATAATGTGGAAGCAAGGCGCCCCACCGGCCATATCATTATGGCTAAAGAGAGTTGAAGAAATTAAAAGAATGGAAGACCTGATCTTTACAGCACAACATAAACAAGAGGCATATAAGAAGACTTGGGATATCTGGAACCTGTTTATTTATTCAGATGAGGGGCAGCGACTATTAGGCGCCTAATTCATTTTCAGGTAATCATTAGAGCGACACACTCACTGTATTGCAGCAGACTTGTTGGCCTAGCTACCGCCATGTCTTCTTTCCCCATACTTGTCCACGTACCCTTCCCCACATTGCCTTCCCCCCTTCTCCCTTCCCCCTCTTCCTTTTTCTTACCTCTAACCCTCCCTTTCTTTCCCTTCGATTGATTTATTATGTTTTTTGTTTTATTTTGTTTTCTTTTCCTTCTTTTGTTCTTGCTATTATTTTTATGAATAGTGTAAAATGATGGCGAGGATCACCCCAACAGCAGGATTCTGTTTACAATCCTTGCTTACCTCTACAGTAGACCTCATCAGATATTAATGATAATCCTGTAATTTAGGCACACCTATGCAGGCAGTTAATGTAGAGTTGGCTCTTTGTATCTGTACATGTCAGTGCAATTTGATTTGAATTCTTGCCGATGTTTGTACCTTGGGGTCCTCGCCCCTGTTTGGAGTTGAATAAACTTTATATTTGTAAAAAGATACAAGTGATATACATTGAAAAACATCACATAAAGAATATAAATATATACTGTAAACATATTAAGTTGCAGCAAAAAGAAAATGTGCAAACAAGTACTAAAAAAATCAATCTTAAGGACTAATTAATACTAGAACCTGTACTAAAACACACTAAGAGACCACCGTGCTGAAATAAAACAAATTTTCTTCTAAAATCAGTACAAAAAAAAAAAGCTAAGGGACCGAACTGCTGAAATAAAACCATTTAACTACTGAAATGAGTACTAAAAAATAGATCAAACTGCTGAAATATGATGAAATGACTGCTGAAATTAATAAAAAAAAAGTTTACTTCCAGACACTAATCCTAACTAGTCCCAAATTCCTTAGTTATTCAACTGAATTTGTAATCTATACTCTGTCCTTGTGGCCTGCTGTATACAACCCCTGGCAAAAATTATGGAATCACCAGTCCCTGAGGATGTTCCTTCAGTTGTTTATTGTTGTAGAAAAAAAGCAGATCACAGACAAAAACTAAAGGCATTTCAAATGGCAACTTTCTGGCTTTAAGAAACACTAAAAAAAATCAAGAAAAATAATTGTGGTGGCCAGTAACAGTTAGATTTATAGAACAGGCACAAGGAATAAATTATGGAATCACTCAATTCTGAGGAAAAAATTATGGAATCACCCTGTAAATTTTCATTACAAACACTAACACCTGCATCAGATTAAATCTGCTTGTTAGTATGTAGGTAAAGAGGGTAAATCATCACGCAGTGTTGCACAAGATGTTGGTTGTTCACAGTCGGCTGTGTCTAAAACATGGACCAAATACAAACAACATGGGAAGGTGGTTAAAGGCAAGCATACTGGTAGACCAAAGAAGACATCAAAGCGTCAAGACAGAAAACTTAAAGCAATATGCCTTGAAAACAGAAAATGTACAACAAAACAAATGAGGAACAAATGGGAGGAAACTGGAGTCAACATCTGTGACCGAACTGTAAGAAACCGCCTAAAGGAAATGGGATTTACATATAGAAAAGCTAAAAGAAAGCCATCTCTAACACCTAAACACAAAAAAACAAGGTTACAATAGGCTAAGAAAAGGAAGTCGTGGACTGTGGATGATTGGATGTAAGTCATATTCAGTGATGAATCTCGAATCTGCATTGGGCAAGGTGATGATGCTGGAAAATTTGTTTGGTGCCGTTCCAATGAGATTTATGCAGACGACTGTCTGAAGAAAACATGCAAATTTCCACAAAATTATGATATGGGGCTGCATGTCAGGTAAAGGCACCGGGGAGATGGCTGTCATTAAATCTTCAATAAATGCACAGGTTTACATTGAAATTTTGGACACTTTTCTTATCCCATCTATTGAAAGGATGTTTGGGGATGATGAAATCATTTATCAAGATGATAATGCATCTTGCCATAGAGCAAAAACTGTGAAAAAATTCCTTGAAGAAAGACACATAAGGTCAATGTCATGGCCTGCAAACAGTCCGGATCTCAATCCAATTGAAAATCTGTGGTGGAAGTTAAAGAAAATGGTCCATGACAAGGCTCCAACCTGCAAAGATGATTTGGCAACAGCAATCAGAGAAGGCTGGAGCCAGATTGATGAAGAGTACTGTTTATCACTCATTAAGTCATTGCCTCAGAGACTGCAAGCAGCTATAAAAGCCAGAGGTGGTGCAACAAAGTACTAGTGATGTGTTGGAGTGTTATTTTGTTTGTTTGTTTTTCATGATTCCATAATTTTTTCCTCAGAGTTGAGTGATTCCATAATTTATTCCCTGTGCTTGTTTTATAAATCTAACTGTTACTGGCCACCACAATTATTTTTCTTGATTTCTTTTAATGTTTCTTAAAGCCAGAAAGTTGCCATTTGAAATGCCTTTAGTTTTTGGCCATGCCTGTGATCTGCTTTTTTTCTACAACAATAAACAACTGAAGGAACATCCTCAGGGACTGGTGATTCCATAATTTTTGCCAGGGGTTGTATAGGCAGAACAATCAAGACTCTAAGGGCAAGGGTTGGAGAACATAGGCATGCCATTGAGCAAGGGTGCACCAAGCATAGTGTACTCAAACATTTCAAAGAAACACATGGGCAGTCTACTAAAGGTCTAAATGTCTGGGTGGTTGAACAAATTACAAATAGATATCCTATAGTGGAACATTTTAAAAGGCTTCGAGAACAAGAAACGGTCTGGTTATTTTCATTAAACATGCTGTCTCCCAACGGTTTGAATGAGGAAATAAAACAAAGAAACAAACACAGTTATTTAAATAGGAAGGTTATTATTTTATTTCTGTATTTGCATTGTCTCACCATTTAATATATGATGTTTTTATTTTTTTTAATTTAATTATATATTTTTTTACATAATTATTATTTTTTATTTGTATTATTATCTTCATTTTTTATTTTTTATTTCTATTTTATTTTACTTGAATTATTATTGTTGATCCTCCTTTTGATGTATTTTACTGTTCCACATGCTCTAGAACAATGGTTCTCAACCTCAGTCCTCAAGTACCCCCAACAGGCCATGTATTGTGAATTTCCCTTAGATAAAATAGCTGTCCAAAATAGCAGGCCATTGACACTGATTTAAAGCACCTGTGCAAGATAAAGGAAAAAAACTGCAAACATGACCTGTTGGGCGTACTTGAGGACTGAGGTTGAGAACCACTGCTCTAGAATGCCCTCAGGGTTTTTGGTGTTTTACTCCATGCTGTGTGATGTGTAGCCTGCCCCCATAACCTCCCATAAAAACTGCCCTCCAGACCTGTGTGGAAGGCTTGAGAAAGGGGAGTTTCCATGTCCTGAAACACGTAGTCATGCCCACATTATGTCATCACACCTGCCAGTGTCAATCACCCTATCCGAAACCCCTACACTGAAACTTCCATGCACTCCACACTGGTAAACTACCGCTCGCCCTCATTCTTCCTATGCTGGCATTCACTCTGCAGTGCCTGTACACTTCCCTGCTGAACTCTACATGCAATGTTGAGAGGCCCAGTGGGACCTACCATGGTGCCTGGTTTTCATTTCCATATGTGAATGCATACATATAATTTTTTAATCAATTTTAATAAATCGCTACACTCATATGGTGGCGCCCTTTGCTTGTATATTTATATATGAATAAAACTATTGCAGCATTCATTCATAAATCACTGTTATATGTAAAAGAAACATAACTTTTTGTTAAATCATTTTGCTACCAGAGCTATTGTTTCTGTTTTTTCACATGTTAAAATGCACATTTTAGCCTAAAGATTTGTTTTATTCCCCCAAACAATATATACATTCTGAAAGCAAAAACCCTGGAGAATAAAATGGTGGTGCTTGCAGTTTTCTATGTCAATAGATATTAGGGCACATGTTTATCAAACATACACTTTCAGTTAAAAAACTACACTAAAGTAAATTTTAGTGCACACAAACACAATGAGGGAAATTTACTAAAACTAGAGCAGACAGAATTCGGAGCAGCTGTGCATAGTAACCAATCACCATCTTTCTTCAGCTTTCTCAGGTAAGCTTTAAAAGGGAAAGACAGAAGCTGGTTGTAATACACAGCTGCTCCAGATTCTGGCAGCTCCAGTCTTAGTAAATTCCCCCATATATTAACCAATTTTTTTGGTAAAATATAAAAGATGAGGTTGCAATGAGTAAATAGATAACCAATTGGGTCGGCCTTAAAATTACGCATGCCCATTAAATGGTAACAAACTTTGGTATCAATATATAAAAAATTAACCCACAAAAGCCAATCAAAGCCATCCACAACTCTGCCCCCAGCTACATCACTGACCTAGTCTCAAAATACCAACCTAACCATTCTCTTTGTTCTTCTCAAGACCTCAGGCTCTCTAGCTCACTCATCACCTCCTCCCATGCTCGCATCCAGGACTTTTCTAGAGCCTCTCCAATCCTATGGAACTCCTTACCCCAATCTGTGTGATTATCTCCTACTCTATTAGCTTTTAGACGATCCCTAAAAACCCTCCTCTATCCTACCCACACCTAACAACTGCATTTTCATTTTCTCCAACAGTTCATCCCCCACAGTTATTATGTTTTGTTCCACTTTACCCTACCTTCTAGATTGTAAGCTCTAATGAGCAGGGCCCTCTGATCCCTCCTGTATTGAATTGTATTGTAACTGTACTGTCTGCTCCCATGTTGTAAAGCGCTGCACAAACTGTTGGCGCTTTATAAATCCTGTATAATAATAATAATAATAATAAAAAGGCTGCTGTATTCAAAAAAACTTTGAAAAAAAGGAAAAGCAGTATATAAAGAAAAATATACCCCTAATACAGCACTTAATATATACCCTTAATACAGCACACATAAAAAACAATATGACAAGCATAAATCAACAAACCGCCTCTTGTGCAATCAAAGATACAATGTAGAAAACCTATAAACATTGGGATTGATTTACTAAAGGCAAAAAGACTGTGCAATCTGAAAGTGCAGTTGCTTCAGAGTTTAGTAAATGAGGCAAAGCTTCATTTTACAATAAATATCCAATCACAAGCGAAAAAAATAAAAAAACAGAATTTTTGCTTGCATATACCATATTTATCGGCGTATAACACGCACCTTATTGGGTACCCTAGGCTCCTTTATTAACGTTCTATTGCAAATCTCAACTTTACTCTAGGGTTTCAGGAAAAAAACTTAAATTTAAAATAAAGAATTTTGAAGCAAAATAAGGATCAATGCCCATCAATGCAGCCTCGCCATTGCCCATCATTGCAGCCTTGCCCATCATTGCAGCCTAATCAGTGGCCATCTGCAGCCTTGTCCATCATTGCAGCCTGATCAGTGCCCATCTGCAGCCTTGCCCATTATTGCAGCCTAATCAGTGCCCATCTACAGCCTTGCCCATCATTGCAGCCTGATCAGTGTCCATCTGCAGCCTTGCCCATCATTGCAGCCTAATCAGTGCCCATCTGCAGCCGTGCCCATCATTGCAACCTGATCAGTGCACATCTGCAGCCTTGCCCATCATTTCAGCCTAATCAGTGCCCATCTACAGCCTTGCCCATCATTGCAGACTGATCAGTGCCCATCTGCAGCCTTGCCCATTATTGCAGCCTAATCAGTGCCCATCTACAGCCTTGCCCATCATTGCAGCCTGATCAGTGTCCATCTGCAGCCCTGCCCATCATTGCAGCTTGATCAGTGTCCATCTGCAGCCTTGCCCATCATTGCAACCTGATCAGTGCACATCTGCAGCCTTGCCCAACATTTCAGCCTAATCAGTGCCCATCTACAGCCTTGCCCATCATTGCAGACTGATCAGTGCCCATCTGCAGCCTTGCCCATCTGGTGTATTAATCACCAATGGCTGTAGGAAAAAGTCAACGTACTTCCCAGCTCTTGAAGTCACGGACTCAATCCCACTAACTATGGGGCGACCTGGGGGCTTTTCTAGCCACTTATGAATTTTTGGGAGGTAGTAGATTTCTGGGATTCTTGGAGATATTGGGATCAAATATGCTTTCTCTTTTTTATTTAAGATGCCATCCTCAAAAGCTCCCTTAACCAACCACATTGGAGGGGCATGAATATGGTCCGACATATATCCAGGTGAGAAACTTGCTGAATAAATGAGCTCCGATCCCATCAGCCAAAGGGGTTAAATGTTGAGTGGGACATTAATAGTTTTATTATTAATAGTAAAATAATTTATTAGGGGCTACATTTATTTAATATTTTACTTAATATTGTATTTAGTATTTAATTATACGTATTTTATTGAGAATTTTTACCATCCATTATATAAGGCACTAATATGGATATGCTGTTAGAGTAATTGGAATATTAAATGGGGGGATTGAATGTATGTTAATTTGAGGGTAACAATATGTTTGGTCCATTGTTGCTGGAATAGGGGGCAGTGGATCTTTTGGATAATGGCCGCCATGGGAAGATTCTCTGGCTACAGTAACATGGTGATGCGGTCCATGTTAGTTAGTGGACACACTGCCCTCTAGTGATTGGCACTAATACTGCTATTTTGATATCAGTAAGTGATGATAAGGTTATGCTAGGATTAATGGTGTTTTAGATAACCAGATACAGGATCTGCATACTTTTAAATGAGTGTGTGGACCGATCGTATATGCCAATTAAAACAGGAAAACGTTTGGTTATATGTTGCCAAAATGGAGCGCAGTGGATCCCTTGGAACATGGCCGCCACGTTAGTAGTCTTGCACTACGAAAACATGGTGGTGCGGTTCATGCTGGTTTTGAATACTAGCAGCACTGCTCCCTAGTGTTCGGCAACAGAAATTTTCTCTGAATATAAGAAAGTGATGTGAGCACCGCTGGCCCTTACTGCCTCACAGAAGAAGTCCCATTGAATGAAACATACGTCAGGCTAGGCACGGAGCAGCAGTGACATCCGAACACTCGTGGAGGGCGCTGGACAAACTAATTTTTCCATTTTGAGCCTAATTTTATTGTTTTTGTTGTAAGAATTTTGCGCAATGAGTTTATCTTCCTCTTTCATATGATGAATGTGTGACTGGACTCTGAAGTTTCCTTGACTGATGATAACTGTGGGGTATACATTTGCGGAATCCAATTAAGCAGGCTGGGTAGTGGATGCGGTTGAGCCCATTGTGAGGGTTGAAAGCTCACTAATGCGCATATAGACCCTGGAGGGTCTAAAAATCTGGTAAGCAGATACACTTACCCTATCTATCCTGTGGGGAGCACCGGGTGTCTTCATGAATCGGGCATTGGATCAGCACATATTTTGAGTTCATTTTATGGATGTGGAAATGGGACACTTGGACTATTAACAATTTTTCTTTTTTCCTTTCTTTTTTTTCATTTTTCACGTTTTCATCTTTATTGCATTTATTCAAATTTTTTTTTTTTTTTTTTTGCACTTTAATCATTTTCTCAGAGATACTTGAAATAACCACATGTACTCAGCATAACATTGTCACAGATCCTATTGTCTGGGTAAGCAAAGCCATACAGACTGCCTAAAGCAAAGCGGGAAACAGATGAGGGTGAAATAATGAATTTGCTAGAGTTAGGAGTGATAGAGGAGTCCCACAGTGACTAGTCAGGTTGAATAGTTTTTTCTAAAGCCATATAAAAAAAGGGAGTGATTTTTTTATCTTTCAAAAGCAAATATCATATTACTCTGCAGCTAGGAGATTGAGTTTTATAATGAATGTATCACATGCTGTATGTCCACTCCCTCAGAGTTACTAGGTCCTTTAAAATGTTTTCTTTTGTTTACTTTTTCATCTTACTATTAAATATCTATCTTCTATTTTCCAAATTGTGTGATGTGTGTTTATTTACATATTGTTTTTTTCTCTGTTTGGTTTCTATATGTATGTTTCTTCATCTACAGTATATCTCATCAGGGTGTCCAAACTTCCTATAGAGGAAACAAATTCCTAAGTCTACTTATCTACTGTATATGTCTGTATCAGAAATAAAATGAATACAGAGGAGAGAAATTAAACAAAATAGAATACACAAAAGAGACTCAGATACTAACTATGTAACTATGTAATCTTCTCTGCCTGGTTAAACTCCAGAAAGTAATGCCCTTTCCTCTGTCAGGATTCCTGCTTCTCCATGAGAACAAACATAAAAAGGGTCTCTGGGAAGAGGCCTTACATCAATTCATCCTATACCCAATTTACAGAAAATGCTTCTTTTTAATTATGAAGCATGCATGCAAACATAAAAACCCTTCTCACAAAAACTATGTTCACCATTATACCATTCTATCCTCTTTAGGAGAACTCCTCCTTCCCCAGGAATACAAACACATATATGCACATTTAAGCATGAAGTGGGTTCCTACTAGGTAGTTTTATAAATGATAATTTTCAGCACATTATACAGCTACTTCAAGGGTACATAAAGTGCTTGAAGTAGCTGTAAAGAAAGAAGGTTTTTTATCTTAATACCCCCACAGCAATGCAAGCCGCTTGCTGTGGGGGGCACTCAGCAGGAGAGAGGGGCAAGGAGCAGCAAAGAGGGACCTGGTAAGAGAAGGCTCTGGGCTGCTCTGTGCAAATCCACTGCACAGAGGAGGTAAGTATAAGACTTTAGTATCACTTTAATCATTTTAAAAGATGCTCCCCTTCTGAAGGCAGATTGAAGTTTGAGATTCTGTAATGATTTTCGAAAATTGAATAGTGTTTCCAAATTTGATGCCTACCCTATGCTATGGGTTGATAAACTTCTTGACTGGATAGGATCCATCAGATATATAAAAACTTTAGATCTGTCAAAAACCTACCGGCAAGTACTGCACTAAAGAAAAGGTGATTTTCTTTACCCTGAGGGCTCATTCTAGTAGATGAGGCTGTCTTTTGACCTGCATGGGCTTCTGCCTCATACCAGAGAATGTACTGACTAATAATGTGCCTACAAGATAATCAGACTCACAAGGGGCGTACAATATCGTAAATGTGGCAAAAAAGTGGGTTTTCCTGGTGCTCCGAAGGTGAGGATTAAACCATCTTAAAAAGTAAACCAAATCATTTTTTATTACAAAAATGCCTTAAAATGACATATAAGGACAATACAAGTAGAACATAAAATCAAGATTGATATGTATACCGTATTTATCTGCGTATAACATGCACTGAAAATAGAGGTTAAATCGTGCCTGCGTGTTATACGCCGATATCTGTAATTTCACCAACAGGGGGCAAGGATCGGGCGGTCCTCCCTGGGTGCCACCTGTTGGGAGGGTGTCAGGCCGGCCACCCTGCCTCTCTTGGCCGTGAAACAGCGCTGCCAGTAAACTAGTGCCAGCCCCCTGTGACACACTGCTCCCCCTACGTAGCCCAATGTAAAACTAAGCTACTGAATCCGCTCGCTGTAGCTGCTCTCCTCCTCCCGCTCCGCCTCCTCCTCATGTGTAGCATTTGATTGGAGGAAGAAAGCGGTCACCTGACCGTCAATGAAGGAGAGGAGAGCAGTCACATGACCGGGACCTGGGACGAGAGAGCGGCGTTAATGGAGGTATTTGAGTAACACAGGAGGAGCGGTGTAGGAGAAGGGCTGACAGTGTGAAGTTCTCCTAACTCTAGAGTATGCCCACAGCACTGTCCCTGTCCCAGTGCTGGGAGTGCAGGGGGGGTCTTTATAATGAAAGGGGGCTGTTTGTTGTACAGGGGCAGTTTGTGTTGTATAGGGGCAGTTTGTGTTTTAGAGGGGCAGTTTGTGTTGTACACGGGCAGTTTGTGTTGTACACGGGCAGTTTGTGTTGTACACGGGCAGTTTGTGTTGTACAAGGGCTGTGTACTATGCAGGGGGGCTGAAACTTCCCTCTTAAAGTTAAGGTGCGTGTTATACGCCGATAAATACGGTAGTTCCTCTTTAACCTCAACAAAATTCTCACGGTAGATAGCATACATCTCCTAATGACGAGAAATATTTAAATCTGAAAGTACAAGGGAATAAGTGTGCGGCTTGTCCTCTACATGTTTTGTGACACTGGTCTCTTCATCAGGAGGAATTGGAGCATAGGGCATCTAAGATAAAACATAACTCTGTTGACAATATACATATAAACTTTCATTAAAGAATTACATGTGGTCAACATTTAGAAGTCACGGTTCAGAGGTGGCCTGCGGAAGCTTACTCAAGCTTGGAGGGAGTCATCTGGTCCAGATCCTGGGACCAAATTCTCCTCTGTGGTGAATATGGGAGCCACAAACCAGAGGGTACTGTGGGATGAGCACTGTAACACGTGTCAATAATCTATAGTGTGCAATAATGGAGAATAGAACATCACTCCAAGATGTACTGCCAGAAATGAGGAAAACCCATCCAAATAAAATGATCTTGCATGAAAGGGTCTCATAATTTGGTAACCCGTATAACTGCAGGGGATGTAATTTCTATCCCCCCTCTGAAGAGTTTTGTGGGTCCAAAGCAGCCATGTAACAAGAGTACAGATTCCCAACAGTGGTAGATTTGTAACAAATAGGAGATAGTATTACAATTCATTCACCATGGCCCCAGAAAGTTGCCTTTCCCAAAGAAGCAGTATTGCTATAAGTCTGGCGTGTGACCTACTTAATCCAACTAATGCCATAAGTCTCTCTCCCTTCTGGGTCTCCTCCAATATACAGGAGGCACAAATACACCTCCCTTTTATGTGGCTCCAACCCAGAGAAATATTGGCTCTGAAGAAGAGGACTTGGCCCTTGAAACGCATTAGACGTTGGATGCTACTGAGGCTTCCCACACCACTGGCTGAGCACTGTAGACTTCGGGGTGGTCTTGTTGGCACCCTTTACATGCCTATAGCAAATGTGTTTGTGAATATAATATGGTTTATCTTTCAAAATAAATATGATTATGTTGGTAATGCACTAGGTCGGTGCGCCCTTTCTTTTGCTGTTGTTTCTGGAAGAAGCAAAATACCTGCGTTACGGCATTGACCAGGGTCTGGTTAGGCCCAAAATCAACAGACTTGAACTAAATTAAAAGTGGCTCCAACCTTTAAAAAAATCAGGTTAGAGCATTCCTGGGGATTACACGTTGTTATATGCTTCATTTCCAATTTTGCTTCCATTGCAGCCCCTTTGACAGATTTTACCAAAGGCGAAGGGTCAATTATGATTAAATGGAACCCCGAGGCAGAAAAAAATATTTCAGGCTGATAGTTCATGCTTTAAAGCAAGCTACTTTTGTGTAACCAGTGTTGGTAACTTCTTACTTCACAAAAGAGTAGGACAGACTGATGCAACTGAGATGAGATTGGGTGCAAAGTTATCCCGGGTCAGAGACTGAGAAGAACAGGCTGTAGCATAAGTGGGAAACTTATCGTACATGACAGAAATTCAGAGCCATTGTAGAGAAAGAATGGTTGACTATCAAATTGGAATCGAAAGCCCTCAGGTATTTTTGGGAAGACAGTTTAGGCCCCTTTCAGGCACAATTTTGAGCCCTCGATTTTGCAGCGATTTCAGGGAATGCCTCTGTAAACTTAAGGTCTATGGACCTCAACTCGCATCAAAGTCGGACCAAAGTAGTATAGGGACTACTTTGAAGTCTGGGTGACTTGAAGTCGCACAGACATGAATGGTACTTATTGGAAATCATGGGGTACGACTTGTCATGCGACTTTGCAGTCCCAAGTCACATGACAAGTTGCACAAGTGTGAAAGGGGCCTTAAGCTGATCACTGCCCATGCCCCCCCCCCCCCCCCCCCACACACACACACACACACACACAAATGGATGTGTAAAAATTAGGAAAATAAAGAGCCAGGTGACCAGGTGCCAGGTGGTTTTTGGCACTGCAAGCAGTCAAGTTTATGGCTGAATATGGAGCTGGTAAACACCAGAATGATGTGAATGCCCATTTACAGGTTACATAGTTACATAGTTAGTCAGGTTAAAAAAAGTCCATCTAGTTCAACCATAAAAATAAATAATATCATACAATCCCATATACCCAATCCTATACCTACAGGTTCATTGCTCCTCAGTGGCAGTTTCTCAACTGTGGTTGCTTAAGGGGGGGGGGAGGGGGGATAATACGTGACATTGCGAAGAGGAAATCATTAAGGAAATCATTAGAGCAGGATATTATATGCAGGCCAGTTTTGCTTTGTGAAATGTCACTGGTGTATGGTTTTGATCTTTTTACTTTAACTGGCTGCTTAATATCAGGGAGGCCTGTTGCAAAGTTCTCTCTCTAAGGTAAAGGAAGGCACAGGAAACTTACCTGTGAGAGCTGCAAAAAGACTATGTGAGAAAGGCTAATGCCGCGTACACACGGTCGGACTTTCTATCCTACTTGGTCCGGCACACTTTCCGACGGACTTTGTCCGCCAGGTGCGCCGGACTTTAAAACGGACGGACTTGCCCACACACGCCCGGACTTTCCGGCGGGCTAAGTCCGCCCGTCTTTCCGACGGACTTTCGCCGGAGTTCCGGCGGACTTTCAGAATGAACGGACTTGCCCACACACGGACAAGTCCGTTCATTTTGAACGTGACTCAGGTGCGACGGGACTAGAAAAGGATGTCAATCTTGCCGCTTTTATCGGCGAGATTGACACCTTGCGAGCCCCGTCGCGGGGCATACCAGGCCCTTAGGTCTGGTATGGATTATAAAGGGAACCCCCTACGCCGAAAAAACGGCGTGGGGTCCCCCCTAAGATCCATACCAGACCCCGATCCGAGCACGCAGCCTGGCCGGTCAGGAAAGGGGGTGGGGACGAGCGAGCGCCCCCCCCCTCCTGAACCGTACCAGGCCACATGCCCTCAACATGGGGGGTGGGTGCTTTGGGGGAGGGGGGCCACCCTGCGGGCCCCCCCCACCCCAAAGCACCTTGTCCCCATGTTGATGAGGACAAGGGCCTCTTCCCGACAACCCTGGCCATTGGTTGTCGGGGTCTGCGGGCGGGGGCTTATCGGAATCTGGGAGCCCCCTTTAATAAGGGGGCCCCCAGATCCCGGCCCCCCACCCTATGTGAATGAGTATGGGGTACATGGTACCCCTACCCATTCACCTAGGGAAAAAGTGTAAGTAATAAAACACACTACACAGGTTTTTAAAATATTTTATTAAACAGCTCCGGGGGGGGATCTTCCTCCGGCTTCGGGGGTCTTCTTCCGGCTTCGGGGGTCTTCTTCCGGCTTCGGGGGTCCCTCCGCTTCATCTTCTCCCGGCGTCCGGTTGGTTCTTCTCCGCTCTCTTCTCTCCAGTTCTTCGGCCGGCTCCTCTGCTGTCTCCAGGTAGCTCTCTTGCCAGCAGAGGTCCGGACTTCTTGTCTTCTTCTCTTCTCCAGATGTTGACACGACGCTCTCTCCGGCTGGACTGCTCTCCGAGGGCTGCGTTGTGACTTATACGGAGTCCCTCGGAAAGATTTAAAACTTTCTTCAAATCTAGGTCCGGCGGGCTTTTGGGAAAAAGTCCGCCGGAAAAGTCCGCCGGCGCCCACACACGGGCGGATTGTCCGGCACACTCTGGTCCGCCGGACCAAGTATGCCGGAAAGTCCGACCGTGTGTACGCGGCATAAGTTTACACCTGCACTTTATGGGGGGGGGTAAAAACGGGGTTGAGCCGTGTCTTTTTCCCCTTCATCCTTAAGCTGCAGTCGGACAGGTTGTATACTTTTCATGACTGTGATACTTTTCTTCATGCTGGGGCAAAAATGATAAACCCTGTAACATCCAAGTAAATGAGGCCACATCCAGGAAGATAGGCTGTGGTGTTCAGCAGGCTCCAAACCGGCTAAAGCATGTCCACACATGGCAGTACAACTGCACACACCCCCCGGTGGTGGTTGAAAGAGCCAGGCTAACGGGCTTAGAGCATACCTCTTGGAACAGAGTGCGGATCCTGGGAGCGCAATTAAAAGAACCCTGGTTCAGGAGGAAAGGAAGTTTGGCTCCCCTGATATGTGAGGGGGACTGGGGAGGGTCGGATGAGATCCCCCATACAAGGTTGAGGAGTGACAGGCTTTTGAAGGGGTGTTGCAGCACATGGCAATGGCCAAATACCTCTGAGCCCAAAGCAGAGCTGTACAACCCTGGAAAGGGATCTCCCAGGAGAAGGGAGAGACACCTCGGTTTATGCCGGTGAAACGGAGGGTCCGGAGGGGGAGTGTATTGGAGGGGACCCGAGTCTTCAGGAGGTGGAAGGAATCCTAGGAGGGATGTTTGAATCCCTGGAAGTTGAAAGTTGTGGTACTACAAAACCCAGCAGTGAATCAGCAAAAATCAGCAAAGGACTTGTGATGAATCCAGAGACAGCCTCTACAGGGCAGGTGCAGTATGTTAACCCTTTGTATGGTTCGTTCAATTACTTATAACTGCCGTTGAATCATCCTGCAAACCGGCTGTGGAGGGGTTAAGGGAGGATATAGGGGCACTTGGGCACAGAGCAGAGGAAATGGAGATGGGCCAGGATGATATTAGACAAGGAGTGGCTGATATGATATGACAAAACATCACGAGGAGGTGTTGAATGCTCTGTTAGATCAAATGGATAATCTAGAAAATAGATATCGTAGGCAAAATATACGTATAAGGGACCTGCCTGAAATAAAACAACATTTTTAATTGCTTTCAATAGTGATCAGTCTGTTCCAGTTAATTCTGAGGCCATCTGCACCGGATAAGATTGAAATAGACATAGTCCATCGTGCCCTTGCCCATACCCCCCAAAATGCAGAAAAACCAAGAGATGTCATTTGTAAACTACATAGATATCCAGTGAAAAAAGCCATCATAAAAGCAGCCCGCAATAAATCCACGGATGATTTCTTAGCTTCATTTCCAGATTTATCATTTAGAGCTCTTATGCAACGCAGAATGATTAAACCCTGGGGCGTGGCCAAGGCAGGCATGTGAGAGGACGCATCTCCCACAGCTCCCAGCAGCGATCCGGTAACCAATCCTCCCCCAGCCCACATACCGAACTTATATTGCCATATGCAGCACGGGTACGATCCTGAGACCCCAGGGGAACATTCCCTGGCTTTCTGCACCAGGGGAAAGTTCCGAAAAGGACAGATGGAGATGTCGGGCCTGGAGGTCCAAGATGGCGCCGCGGCGTCCCCAGTGAAGCACATACCGCGCAGACAGGAAAGATACCGGTCCCAAATCCAGTAAGATGTCTAAAATCCCTGGTAAGGATGCCCCTAGAGACATGATATACTATGCTCAGAAAATGTCTGGGACACTGGGAGCAGAGCAGCCATCCCGCCATGCCGGGACAAAATCTATGCAGGAGGCCATGCAGGCAGATAATATACAGGTGCACTGGGGAGAGGAGGAGGGGGAGCAGACAGCCCATGCATCTGGGGAACCACACAGCTCAGCTGAACTGGACACTGTGCAACCTACTTTAGCTGATATACTTAGAGCTGTGAATAATTGCACAGCCTCTGTTAACACTCTGAAGGAACAATTTGGGGGCCTGAGAGAAGATGTGTCGCTACTAAGGCAAGACATGCAAAAGATACACGAGCGTACCAAGGCTGTGGAAAGCAGGGTCAAATAAAATGTGTTGTGAGGTTCAAAAGGGAGATCATTATATATTTTTATTCTTATTTTATTTTTACTATAAAAGCTAATTATCCCTTTTTTTAATTTATCTGGATTTCTTCTGTTTGATTTGTCATTTAAAAATATTTTTGTGCTACACTATATGATTTAGAATCTTGCGGGAAGCAATCCTCCCGATTGGAGGATTACTATATTATAAATGTTTTTACCTTGAAGTGTGTTGCGAACTGTCCTTCAGCCATTTGCACATTTTTATAAATTTTTAAATCTTTAAAGTTCTTCCATGTTCAAATTGATAAATAATTGTTCTCTTGTGGTAATATGCTAGTTGTCCACAAGATGGCACTAGAAAAGTTTAGGCGGCCCTAGGTGTTAAAACCAGGCTAATTATTATTTGAACCAATTAGTGCTTCCTTCTGCTGGTATTTCAGCTGTTTCTGTGAGCTCCGGTGACCAATGGCTAAACCTTTTCGTTCCGCCGTTCGGGTACTTAATGCGCATGCGCGGACGTGTGGGCGTGACCCCGATGATGTCATTTCTGATGAAACGGCCGTAGGGTAGACACGCACGCACGGACTGCGCATGCGCGGACTTTCTGTATACATCGGAGCTGTTTTTAAACTCCTTGCAAGGAACTTTTATTCATGGATGCCTGTATGGCAATTTAAATAAAAAGAAGCTAAAACTTTTTTACACTATTGGAGTGTTTTCTCTTCCTTTTTTTGGATACTTATCATCGTTGAGAGGGGATTTCCCCTCCCCCCTCCCTCTACTACTGAGAATCAGTCTGCAAACCACCTTTCCAGTGCTCTCAATCAGGAGCCATCCACAGGGAGGACAACATCTAAAGTGGAGGATATTTCATGCTGTCTTTCAAGGGCTGTCTGGTAAGCCTTTAATCTTTCTGTGGTGACGGTTTTTATCAGCGGTGGAAGTCACGGATTTACCCAGCAGAATTTTCACTCATGCATATGTGGACACTATAATATAATTAAGCACGTTTTTTCCTTTTTATAAAATTTGAATTGGTGTTTGCCATTATTCACTTATGGATAATATCCACTAATCCTCATTAGGTCAATTAGTAGTTAAATCATGTGCACGGTTTGTCAGTTTTTCATGGTTTCATTTGCTTTCTAGTACAGTTTTATTGTCTACTGTGTAGTAGTTATCCAGCGCTGCACTTTTTTGTATATATATTTGGTTCGTGCCCCCTATCAGGGTTACAGTGTTCAGCTGCAGGACGCTTCATTTTTACATATTTTTGAATTCACAGTTTCCAGTCACTTATTTTTTTGCACACCTAGCGCAAATTTTTCTTTTAAACAACAATCAGAATGATGGCAACAAGTGCCAGTTAAAGCGGGGTTCCACCCAAATTTTGAACAATATCTGTATGTATTCTCTTCCTTGCCTAGATGCTGACATGCCGTTTAAAAAAATTTAAATCGCCGTAATTACCTTTTATTTTTCTATTCTTCTTTGCACTTCCTGGTTCTCCTCCCGTGGGAGTAGGCGTGTTTCTAGCCTCTCCCAGACTCCTGGGAGCTAGTCTCAGGCTTCCCAGGATGTCACTGAGCATGTGCGGGAATGAGCGGTGAATGCTGGGAGCACAGCATTCACCGCATCCAGGAAATAAATGCTTGTGGGCTTCAAATGCCCACAATGAAGATGGAAACCGCCTGCAGTGAATAATATAAGTTATTCTTTCTGACGAAATCTGACACAGGTGGACATATTACACACAATATGTGAGTATGTAATGCTGAGAAGAAAAGTTTGTGAATGAACTAAAAAAAAAAAAAAACGATAGATAGGTGGACCCCCGCTTTAAAGGTCGACGAACAATGTGGATGTGGATAAGACAGGACTATAATCCGGTCATAGAAAGATATGCCTGAGTAGTGGTGTAAAGTGAAAAAGGCTAAGAGGAAAGGAGCAGATTGCCTAGAGTTGACTGGGGTGGATGTTTTGGGTGGGTGGGGGGATGGGGGGAGGGGGAGAGAGGAGAGAGGTTGTTTTTTCCCTCTGTTCTCTCTTAATCCCCCAACACCCTCCCTTTTTTTATCCCTTTTATTACCCCCTTCTTTTATTTATTTTTTTATTTTATGGGGGGGGGGTGTTGTTTTTTCCCTCTGTCCTCTCTTAGTCCCCCGTCACCTTTCCCTTCCCCCCCTAAATACTTTTTTGTTTTCCCCCCTTTGGTGGGAATTCTTGAGGCAATACGCTGAAATACCGCAAAGGAAAAAAAGGAAAGGGAGAGGGAAAGGAAAAAAAAATGATATAAGAATATAAATAGAAGCCCGGAGTTCATGAGGTATTCTGTTCATGTTTTTATTTATCTTTTCCCCAATAGGTCAGTCCCAAGACAAGGGATTTTGTTTTCTGCCAAAAGGCGGAAGGGGGGGGGACTCCGGGCACAGGTGGTACACCTCTGCCTGGATTCACCCTCCCCTTAGGGGGATGTGCCACAGACAGCATAGTAGGTTACGGTTTTTAGATGTTTTTGTGTGAGACAGAAGAAAATGGTCGTGCTCTTAGAGGAAATACATAAACTTGAAATTAAACATAAGGTCCAATTAAAAGCTGGGGACATGTAGAGACTGGAGAAACTGGGGGCAGACTTAAAACAGCTTCTTGATTGAAAAGTTCAAAATAAACATAGATACTTTGCCCACCGATTCTATGAACAGGGGAATAAGGGTGGGAGACTATTGGCCAGACAACTAAAGAAACAACAGGATTCACGCAATGTTCACACTATAAAGGCAGGCGATAAGCAGATAGTGTACTCCCAAGCAATAGCAGCTGAGCTTCATCGCTTTTATGCATCTCTGTATAACATAGACTCAGTTCCTGTGGGGGCGGAGGAGGGTGGACGTTTGGATAGAATTCGGGAATATCTTGAGGCCTCAGGGCTACAGGCCATTCCATCTGCGGCCTTGGAGGAAATGGAAAAAGCAATCTCCATTGAAGAGTTGGGCGGAGCGAATGCGGCTTTGCCATTAGGTAAAAGCCCGGGACCTGATGGTTTTACAAATATGTATTATAAAAAGTTTTCCTCAATCCTGTTGGTTCCTCTTTGCAGATACCTTAACTCTATCTCAGTCTCTAACCCATTGCCTCTAGAGGCACTGTTGGCTTATGTGATGGTTCTTCTGAAGGTAGGGAAAGATCCTCAATGCTGTGCCAGCTACAGACTCCCTCCTTAACTCTGACACTAAGCTCCTGGCTAAAATTCTGGCCCTAAGGTTACAAGAACATATAGTTAAAATGATTCACCCAGCTCAAACAGGGTTTATGAAGGTCCGGGAGGCTAGAGATAATACTATTCGGGCCCTGCATGTTTTGCATTGGATGCATAATGGACTGAACCAGACCCCGAGTGTAGTAATTTCAGTGGATGCTGAAAAAGCATTCAATAGGGTGGGAGTTTATGGTCGGAGTTTTGAGGGGGATGGGTGAGAGCACTGTATGCAGATCCTAGAGCAAGGGTTAAAGTTAATGCTAGACTATCAGATTATTTTGAGATACGCAATGGGACTAGGCAGGGATGCCCACTGTCCCCATTGTTATTTGCTATGGTGCTGAAACCCTTTCTGCGTACGATTAGGGGAAATAGGAAGATCAAGGGGATTTGTATTGGATCAACGGAACATAAGATCTCAGCTTGCGCAGATGATGTACTGTTGTACCTCTCCTCTCCTCAAGAGTGTTTGACGGAACTGATGTTGGAAATAGACAGGTTTGGCCTTATATCTACCGAGCCATGAGCCTTTGAGGATGAGGACCACCTTGCAACAATCTTTCCCTTTTGTTTGGCGCCTTGATTCTATATTCTATTTAGGGATTTATATCTCTTTAGATATAAAGTGACTATATGATCTAAACTATGGACCCTTAATGGTATCCATAATAAAAGACTTGCAAAAGTGGAGAAGTAATACTCTGACATGGTTTGGCAGGGTAAACGCGCTTAAAATGAGTATAATTCCCAGGCTTATTTACGTTTTACACACCATACCTATAACACTCCCACAGATATTCTTTAAACAAATATGAAGGCTTTTATGACCTTTGTGTGGGGAGATAAACATCCCAGGTTGGCACACGAGATTTTGAGGAGACCAAAACGGGAGGGTGGGGTGGGACTCCTGGATATAGCAACTTATTACAGAGCCATGGCCCTGGTTCGTAATGAACTGGTGCCATGACTCCGATAGTAAATTTTGGGTGCCCTTGGAGAAAACATTAGCAGGTAGGAACGTGGCCGGAGCCCCCTGGATCCAGGTTTCTTATAGGGGGTTGTCGGAATATGCATCACCATTGACGAAGACAACACTATCCCTTTGGGATAGAACGAACAGTACGGGAAAGTTTGCCCCCCCAATATCCTCTTTAACACCATTGGAAGGATTTCCCTGGTTTTCCCCGGGGGAAGAGAAAGGGAGTTTAGATAGCTGGGGAATGGACAGGAAGGGTAATTGCGCTGGTGTGGCCCCACAGGGTAAATTGCTTCCATTGGTGGATTTGGTTCGAATACTGGGGGAAGTACCAATGGCTGTATGGAAATACTGTCAACTGACAGATTTGTACACAATAAGTGGAAGCACCAGATTAGACCAGCGAACCCGCTTACTACTTTTGAGGAATGGTGTGTTAACTTATCAGAGCCGAGTCATAAGTTATCTCGAATGTATAGGCTGGTTCTGAGCACCCAAAATATGACAACTCACTATTTCATTTGAGAACAGGAAAGATAACTGGGCTATAATTTCACATCAGAGCAAATTAAAAGGCTTATGGGAGCGATACACCACACTTTAATAAGTTCCCATATACAGGAGATGTTTTACAAGTTCCTGACAAGATGGTATTGTACATCGGCTTGATTGGCTCAGATATATCCATCGGCGGATGGTAACTACTGGAGGGGATGTAACCAAAGGGGTTCATTTCTGCATTTATGGTGGCATTGCCCAAATATTAAAGTTTTCTGGGAGGAGATAGCCCCTTGCATTAGGAAAATGACACTTAGACCTATAAAATTCTATCCATTACATTTTCTTTTTTCATGGAATGCCATCATCTGCTAGGTTTTATAAGAGAAGCGTTACTCTCCATTTGCTAAATGCAGCCAAAATATTGATACCTAGATTTTGGAAACAGTGGATGTCCCACTATAATAGATTGGAAAAAGGAGGTAGAAAAAATAATGGAAGCAGAGAGATGGCTACATATGGTTAACCGCTTCAGCCCCGGACCATTTGGCTTCCCAAAGACCAGAGCGTTTTTTGCGATTCGGCACTGCCGCTTTAACTGACAATAGCGCGGTCATGCGACGCTGTACCAAAACAAAATTGACGTCATTTTTTTCCCACAAATAGAGCTTTCTTTTGGTGGTATTTGAGCGCCTCTGCGGTTTTTATTTTTTGCTCTATAAACAAAATAAGAGAGACAATTTTGAAAAAAATGCAGTATTTTTTACTTTTTGCTATAATATATATCCCCCAAAAATATATAAAAAAACTATTTTTTTCCTCAGTTTACACTGATATGTATTTTTCTACATATTTTTGGTAAAAAAAATCGCAATAAGCGTATATTGATTAGTTTGCGCAAAATTTATAGCGTCTACAAAATAGGGGATAGTTTTATGGCATTTTTATTTTTTTTATTATTAATAGCGGCGATCTGCGATTTTTATTGGGACTGCGGCATTATGGCAGACACATTGGACATTTTTGACACATTTTTGGGACCATTGTCATTTATACAGCGATTAGTGCGATTAAAAATGCATGGATTACTGTGTAAATGACATTGGCAGTGAAGGGATTACTCACTAGGGGGCAGTGAAGGGGTTAAGTGTGTCCTAGGGAGTGATTCTAACTGTGGGGGGGATTGGCTTCAACACATAGGACAGTGATCACTACTCTTGATCACAGAGAGCAGTAGATCACTGTCCTGTCACTAGGCAGAACGGGGAATGCTTTTTTTACATAAGCATCTCCCCGTTCTTCCTCTCCGTGACACGATCGCGGGCACCCGGCGGGCATCGAGTCCACGGGACCCGCGGTCAGGGAGACCGCGGCGGCACGCACATGCTCGCAAGACCACTTCTTAAAGGAGACGTACCTGTACGCCCTTTTGCCTGCCAGTGTCATTCTGCCGACGTACATCGGCTTGCGCTGGTCGGCAAGCGGTTAAAGACCAACAGAATAAATTTACAGATACATAGGCAGAATGGCTGTAGTACTCCTCAGAAATAGGGGTGGATTAAACCCCTTTGGGGGCAATGCTGTGTTATGGATCAAATAGTCTGTGGGATGCTTCTGGTGGGGGGTAATTGGGAGGGGTGTGGGGGTTTTTTTTGTGTTGTTTTCCTTTTTTCCTCCTCTGGGAGGCACAGTGGAGAGATGATTGATGTCATTAACCACTTCAGCCCCGGAAGATTTTACCCCCTTCCTGACCAGAGCACTTTTTTTGTGATTCCGCACTCCGTAGCTTTAACTGACAATTGTGCGGTTGTGCAACGTTGCACCCAAACAAAATTTATGTCATTTTTTTTCCACAAATAAAGCTTTCTTTTGGAGGTATTTGATCACCTCCGTGGTTTTTATTTTTTGCGCTATAAACAAAAAAAGAGCAACAATTTTGAAAAAAACGTATAATTTTTTACTTTTTGCTATAATAAATATCCTCCAAAAATATATAAAAAAAATTTGTTTTCCTCAGTTTAGGCCAATATGTATTCTTCTACATATTTTTGGTAAAAAAAAAAATCACAATAAGCGTATATTTATTGGTTTGCGCAAAAGTTATAGCATCTACAAAATAGGGGATAGTTTTATGGCATTTTAACTTTTAATCTTTTTATTAGTAATGGTGGCGATCTGCGATTTTTATCGGGACTGCGATATTATGGCGGACACATCGGACACTTTTGACACTATTTTGGAACCATTGTCATTTATACAGCGATCAGTGCTATAAAAATGCACTGATTACTGTGTAAATGACACTGGCAGTGAAGGGGTTAGGCACTAGGGGGCGATTGAGGGGTTAAGTGTGTCCTAGGGAGTGATTCTAACTGTGAAGGGATGGGCTTCAAGTCACATGACAGCGATCATGGCTCCCGATAACAGAGAGCAGTGATCTCGGTCATGGCACAAGCCCAAACAGGAAAATGCCTTGTTTACATAGGCACTTCCCCATTCTGAGGCTCCGTGACACGATCGCCGGGAAACCGGCGGACATCGTGTCTGCCAGTCCCGCGAGCGTGCGCGTGCCTGCTATCCCCGCCTCTTAAAGGAGATGGACAGGTACGCCCATTTGCCCACCGCTGCCATTGTGCCGACGTATATCGTTGTGCAGCAGTAGGCAAGTTGTTATAGGAAGAGGATAAGTTATAATAGTAAATTAGGCATGAGATGGGCAACACGTAATGGAATCACACAAAGAAGGGTAGATTGAAATGAAAGGTGGAGAGGTATAAAAGTGAAATAGTAGAGTGAGATTATATTGAATTAAAACACTAAACATAATAGGACACGAAAATAGTAATTTGAAATGATACCCTTTTATTTTTCTATATTCATTTATATTTTATTTTTATAATTTATTATTTTTTTTATTGTATTGTTGGTTGCTTGACACAAATAATAGGGCGCTGTAAATCCCCCTTCTTAATTATACTTTGAATAATGTTTTGCACAAATTGAGTTTTGGTTATGGGGATATAAGTGGGTGGGCTTTTTCCTTTTTATTTTTTCTCTTTCTTTCTTTCTTTTGAAGAGGACATGATCAAGGACCCGGTGTGTTTTCTCGGGGTGGGGGGTTATTAATGAAAAGATTTATATAGATATATTGTGTAATGTGTATTTATATGTTGTATGTTGGAATCTGTCTTAATAAAGAAAAAGTGATTATAAAAAAAAATGAGGCCACATTACAACCACGCGCAATCGCTGATTGGAGATAGGTGGATTTTGCTCTCAATTGAGAGTAGTCTGGCTTCCTTTAGGGTTTTAGTCTAGGACCGGTGCTGCAAAAGGCAGCTTGTTTGTGGATACATGGGGAGCCTGCAACTACCCTAATGGACAAGCACCTGTACCAGACCAACATAACATATGAATTGAGTGAGACTTGGAGAGTATTGAGAGACAGTCTCTGTGTATACAGACTTGCAAGTCTGAGCAGAGCAAGTGCTAGTCGTGGTTGTGAGTGGACTGAAGGTCCAGTCTGGTGTCTGAGAAAACCAGCCCAGCAGATAGGCTAAAGGCCGTACACACGATAAGAAAATCAGATGGAAAAATTCATACCATGAGCTGTCTGCCGTTTTTCGGACCGTTAGTACAGTGCTTTCGACAGCCGATTTCACTTTTTCGTCAGACAAAAGCTGGATGAGCAGACTAGTAAACTTTTGACGAACGACAGCTCGACGTCTGATTTTCAGATGATCAGTACAGAAATTGTTACACAAAAGTTGAAAGTGCAAAAATCATGATCGAAATCAAGGAACGACCAGGAAGAGTTTGGTCTTGTAATCTACCATTCGTAAACTAGAATTAACATTCGCGACGAGGCAATTGATGAAATGTTGAAATGCAGAACACGATTCTCTTCTTCTTTAATGGGATAATAATGAAGCTGCTTTGCTGGTGATACTGATGTAGTTAAGCTGTCTGCCGTTTTTCGGACCGTTAGTACAGTGCTTTCGACAGCCGATTTCACTTTTTCGTCAGACAAAAGCTGGATGAGCAGACTAGTAAACGTATTTTAAAAGGCATTTGTTTTGTAGTGATATAAATAATATTAATTTTATTGTTGTTGTTTGGGAGAGTTACCACAACACCATTATCCCTGAGTTTTTAAGATCAAAGCTACAACTATGTTGATGTCCCTTGTTAATTTTCCATTGAGTTGTTTTTAATTTAACTGCCACCTCCCAAACTGTAATTTGAAGATCAGGAACGATCTGAAAATCACGAATCAACGCTCACCAAACTTCTACTAACACGAAATTAGCAGAAGGGGCCCAAAGGGTGGCGCTCGAGAAATGAACTTTCTCTTTATACTCTCTTAGTACATCACTATGTTCATGTTTGTCGAACGACAATTTGCGGATAGTTAGTATGCTAGACAAAATCCTGCACACACACTTTTGACAAAAATCAGACGCTCAGTTGTACAACAATCAAACCGTGTGTACGAGGCCTTAGACTGAAGAAGCTCTGTCTTGCTGGAAAAAAAGACAGTTCTGTGCAACAATAAAGAAAATTAGCCTGAAGGCTGAAAAATATGTACTGTTGTGTTGTATAGAAGCATCACTTGTGTGGGAAGACTGTCCGAGAAATTGTTTTGTTGGTAAAAAATCCCAGATAGCAAGGATAACTTGCCACAAATTTGTGGCAGTGTTTAACCACTTCAATACCAGGCACTTAGACACCTTCCTGCCCAGGCCAATTTTCAGCTTTCAGCGCTGTTGCAATTTGAATGACAATTGAATGACATGCTACACTGTACCCAGACAAATTTTTTATCATTTTGTTTCCACAAATAGAGCTTTCTTTTGGTGGTATTTGATCACCTCTGCGATTTTTATTTTTTGCGCAACAAATAAAAAAATACCGAAATTTTTTTCTTTGTTTCTGTAAAAGTTTTTTGTAAATAAGTACGTTTTCTTCTTCAATAACAGGCACTGATATGGCTACACTGACGGGCACTGATAATGTGGCACTGATGGGCACCGATGAGGTGGCACCAATGAGGTGGCACTGATGGGCACTGATGATGGGCACTAATAGGCGGCACTGATGGGCACTGATAGGTGGCACTTATGGGTGGCACTCATAGGTGACACTGATGGGCACTCATAGGTGGCACTGATGGGCACTCATAGGCAGCACTGATGGGCACTCATAGGCGGCACTGATGGGTACTTATGGGTGGCATTGATAGGTGGCACAGATGGGCACTGATAGGTGGGCACTGATGGACACTGATGGGTGGCACTGCTGGGCTTCACTGATGTCATTTGTTACATAATGGTGCCAGTCAGTGCCCATTTGTGGGCACTGATTGGCACAGATTGGGCATTCATTTGCACATGTGGATGGCCATGGGGTACATACCTGGCCATTCACATGTTGCTCCCTTCCCTGGTTATCCTGGCAGATTCCCTGGTGGTCTAGTGTGGGCATCCACGGGGGGGGGGGGGGGCTGCGCTGATAAACAATCAGCGCAGACCCCCCCTGTCAGGAGAGCGGCCGATCTGCTTTCCTCTACTCGCCTCTGTCAGACGCAAGTGAGGAAAAGCCGATCAACGGCTTTTCCTGTTTACAACGTGATCAGCTGTGATTGGACATGGCTGATCACGTGGTAAAGAGCCTCCGACAGAGGCTCTTTACCAAGATCGGTGTAGCGGTGTGTCAGACTGACACACCGCACCACCGATCGCCGCGATGCACACCCCCACGGGCGCCCGGCGGCTGTTATCCTGGACGCCCAGTCAGGATAACTGAACCACTACCCGGCCGTCATTCTGCTGTAGGCTGGGCAGGAAGTGATTAATTGTAAGTCTGTTAACTTGCTGCACATTTTCACTGGCAAGTTGTACACTTGCAGAGCACTTGAAGTTTTGACAGTTTTCCAACTTGTAGCAAATTTGCGCGGCAAGTCTCTAGCAAGAGCAAAGTTGCAGTGGTGAGCCTACAGCAAGAGCTCTACAAGTCTACAGCATGAAAATTCAACCACAGTGACCCTGGTCACTGTGGTGGGATGAATATTGCACAAAATAACTGAACCCGAACTTGCAGCAGACTTGCAGAATGTTTGCAAAGAATGTTGATCTGGAGTCATGCAATGCGGACTTGCTGCAATTGCGCAACAAACTTGTGAAGCCTGGCAAGTCTAGCAATAGCTTAGCAAGTCATATTCAAACTTGCAGCTCAATTGCTTGCTATCTGGGATAATAGTCAAACATGTAAGGGTTTGCAGCAAAAAGGAGGCAGCTCAATTTTTTCCCCCTTTTTTTCAATTATATATCCTATTTTGTTCTGCACAATCTGCCCTTTTGATTGGTGCATTAAGGAGGCAGTTCTAAGCGTTAGTTCCCACGTTCCTCAACAGGTGAATCTTCCTGTCTAGAATGTTGGACGGAAAAACAAGGCAGCTTTAGATTTTAAAGTTTTGCCTTGCCCCTATAGAAAATATATTTTTTAATGCTGACAGTGCTGAATACTATATTAACACATGGACAAAAAGTGGGTAAAACACTTTGCAAACAAGCTGAGAATTTTTTTTTTTTTTTAGTTTGCTAAAAGTTAGTAAAACTTGAGCTGCCTCCTTATCACATCTTTCAATTGCTAGACTGCTTCCTGTTAGAGCAGGGGTAAGCCACTGTTGTGGAACTACAAGTCCTATGAGGCACTGAAAGATTCTGAAAGCCACAGATATGACTCCCAGAGGCAATGGCATGATGGGATTTACAGTTTCACCACAGCTGGAGTGCTGAGGTTGCCTAGTCCTGTGTTAGAGGACTGGTTAATTACAAACTCTCTCTCTATTAGAAGCTGATCCAAACTGAAAAGCAAAAATGGAATATATTGTATCGTACCAATCCTTAAATATAGTGGTTGCATTCGTTTTCTTTTTTTTCCCACTCCAACAATAGTAACTGAAACAACAGTAACAGGTGCATACTGTATTTTTTAATAAAGTAACCTTATCACATTTTTCAGTTATTACTAAATGTGTTAGTTTCTAGTAGTATATCAGACACTAAAAGCCATCCCTTATAGCTGTTTTCTGTTTTGGATCTCTAACATATGTGCTAGCGGCTGTCATAGCAGAAGGTCCTTGAAAACAAATGCTTTTTTTGCCACAGTTAACAAATATTTTGAAATTTAATTTGGGGGCAGTTTAATCTCGGTAACGAGGGTTTGGGCATGGAGTTTTTTTCATGCTTGTTTTTTCTGCAAGAGAAAAAAGTGTTAACTATGATAAATGAAAGGTGAAAGAAATGATTCTTTTCAGTGCATAGTTAACGTTTCTGTTGCTGCATAATAAAAAGTTGACCTAAATGTATAAAAACGTATAATATACTGACTGAAAATCATAGATAGCCACAGCTAGATGTATATGCCTCAAATTGACAAATTTTACAAAATAACATTGGCTGAAAGTAATACTAGAAGGCAAGGCAAAATCAGGGTGATTAGAATAGTATGTCTACGTGCAGAAAAAATTAGGATTAAGAAGCTTTTAATGCGTACAGTGTTAATACTACTTATGATAACAACAGCAATAATTTTGCTTACTTAATATACTTCTAAACATATTTTATTGATACCCATAACAAATTGAATTGAATATCTCTGTTCTGATCTGGAACCTAAATGACCATTTTTGTTTACTGCTTTATTCTAAGATATTATTACATGGATGTGGTACTTCTAATGTAACTGTCCATTTTTCTGTACAAAAGCAATAATACTGATGATAATTAATCATGTATAATAAACTGACATTATCCATAACACTGTGCAATCCGTAGAAAAATATGCAGTCTGTATTCACAGGTCCTGAAATGGTTGACCCATTAAAAAACAATCATTTTAATTTTAGAAACATAACAGTAAACCTACATCAAAATATGTATGACCAAAAATCTGAAATAGACTGGAATTAAAGTAAACTTTTCAAAGATAAATAACAGGGCTGTCGCTGATGCCTTCCCTCAGAAAATGCATGTTGCCTGGCCCTTTTGCTGTATCTCTGATTTCAGTGTTTTGAGTGACAGACCAGTACAAATAAAGAAAATAAGTCCTTATCTGTATATCTGTAAAAAAAAAAAAAAAATTGCAAAAAATGAATCCACTGAAACTGCTGATGCATTTTCTCTGGGGGACCAGCAATGCCAGATCATGAGTGATTTTCTTTAAATATAATCCTGCATTCTTTCTTTATTTTTTAAGGCAAATCTCCTAATTGCATTCAAACTGGAAGTAATTTAATGATTTGCTTTAATACCATTGTGTGTGTTTTTTTAGATTATTATGTAGAGTATTGTGTGTGTGTGTTTTTTTTTTATAGTTTTATTTATTTAAATAGTGCTGACATTTGCTCTACAATAGTTAACAAAGAACATGAAATCATTCACTTCATTCCTGTCCTCAAAGAGACTTCTTTTTCTTCCCTTGTTTTATGGGAATGATTCCACTGATGACCATGATGTTAGTGAAGCCTAAAACATTTAGTAGCAGAAACCCTGAAAAGGCAGTACAAAATGTACATGAATCAGTTAAAGACCTTGAGTATACATGGTAAAACATTTCATCCAAAGCCCCACACTGTAAAAGCTTGTACTAGTATAATCTGGGGATTGGTTCTGGGTTTAAGAAGTGCTGACAGCGGCTCCCGTCTGAATGAAACATGTAAGCAGTGGTTTCACACTTATTTCAATAATATATTGTGGCATCATTTTAGAGTGGGGTTATTTTTTTAAAGGCTTTGATGCACATAGCAAACCTAATGTCCACTTTGTTAAGTGAATGTTAGTAAATAATGTGAACTTGTATTCATTCTGTATACCCAATCATGTGTTAGCAAAAAAATCCAGTTTTCTTTTAATTTTTCTTGGACAAATTGGGTACTCGGAGCGAACAAATGTTCACCCTATTCACCTTGCTAAGTGAACAGTCTCTGCTCAAAGCTTCCCCTTTAACTTTCAAATTGTAGAAGCTTCAGCAATCTCATACCTCAAGGTGTTTTTTTTAAACTATTATTTTTTCTTCATACCATAAATTTAGGAAAACATTTTGCATAAAGGTTTACATTTTTTTCCAAGTAGTTTACATTGGAAAAATAGAGGATTTACACATTTCTATAATATATGCTCATTCTATAGTATAGAGATAGATAGATAGATAGATAGATAGATAGATAGATAGATAGATAGATAGATAGATAGATAGATAGATAGATAGATAGATAGATAGATAGATAGATAGATAGATAACAAAAATGTGCAATCCTGAAAGTGAATATTCAAATAAACAAAAGTGAAAACATTCTCTGAATGTAAAGTCCACATTAATAATCAAGTATATTGTCCATAAATGTTCTCAGTGCAGAAACATGAATATCCGTGCTGTTCAGTAAATTGCAATGGGACTTGCTAATAAACACTCGTTTTCATACTGCACAATGAAGTTTCTCCCTTCTTAATATTGTTATATGCCTGGAGAGCACTCAGCAGAATTTTTAGTGGAGCTGATCTGGAATTGTTTGAAAAGCATTGCCATCTTATCATTACAGATGGAGGAAGGTCTCATGTTGGAGCCGAAAAAGGGGAAGATCGCAGGTGGTTTTATTATCAACCAAGCGTTTTTGATCCCTATAACCTGGGATCCATACTTTCTGGTAAGAGGTTTTAATTTAACTTTGTTGTAAGAGAACACACCACTGAACAGCATATTCAAGTTTCTGCACTGAGAACATTCATGGACAATTTAATTGATTATTAATGTGGACTTTACACTCATAGAGAATGTTTTTATTTTTGTTTATTTTAATTTTCACTTTCAGGATTGTGGACTTGTGTGTGTGTGTATATATATATATATATATATATATATATATATATATATATATATATATATATATGTGTGTTAAATCGAGTATTTAGATTTTTAAGTTGCAGTACCCACACCTATTTATTCATTTATTTATTTTTCTAAATAATAATTTTTCAATTAATTTCACATTATGGCTAAGGTAAGAGCAAGATATTTATTTTATACATTATATAGTATGCCTTGTATAGGATGGCCAGTAAGGAGATTTTCACTGAGTATAAGATTATATAAAACATATAGGTATAGGTGGCATCTATATATTACTGTTATTATAACAGTGCAGTCAGCAACAGTGTTTCTGATTACTGCCACACCAGCCACAGTGTGTCACGATACAAGTGCAGCCAGCAACGGTGTCCTTGATCACTGCCACACCCGTTATAGTGCCACTCAGTGGCGGTCCGCGCAGTAAGGGCGCCGCCCCCTCTCTCCTGCCACCCCCTCTAGCACCAATACATAGATTCATGCGTTGCATGAATCTATCTATGGCCGCCGCTGCCACTCCCTATTCAGGCGCCCGGCCCCTTTTCGGGCACAGGGCACCTGAATTACAGCGGCGAGGGGTGGTTTTGAAGCAGCTGATTAGAGCCATAGTCTCTAATAGGCATCAAAGAAGGTGACCTGCGAACGCCATACTGGGCGCACGCAGGTCACTCAGCTGTGTTAGAAAAGCAAATGAATATTCGCTTTCCTAACACTAAACCGCCTCTCCGCCGATCAGGTGCTTGGATCTGCTACCCGTCACATGATTGGCTGAAACATCAGGCGCTGTGATTGGACGCCAGGCGTCCAATCATAGCAGAGGACGGGAGAAGACATCGAGGAGCTGTCCCACCCAGACAGGTAAGTGCAGACGACGGGCCAGCAGGGGGAACACTGGCAGCATTTGATATGGCACAGTGGCTGCGTTTGATGGGGCACAGTGGGAGCAATTGATGGGCACAGTGGCGGCAATTGATGGGCACAGTGGCAGCAATTGATGGACACAGTGGCTGCATTTGATGGCACAGTGGCTGCAATTGATGGGCACAGTGGCTGCATTTTATGGGGCACAGTGGCTGCAATTGATGGGCACAGTGGCTGCGTTTGGTGGCACAGTGGCTGCGTTTGATGGGCACAGTGGCTGCGTTTGATGGGCACAGTGGCTGCGTTTGATGGCACAGTGGCTGCATTTGATGGGAACAGTGGTTGCGATTGATGGCACAGTGGCTGCGTTTGATGGCACAGTGGTGGCAATTGATTGGCACAGTGGCTGCGATTGATGGTGCAGTGAGGCTGCAATTGATGGGGTGTTTTTCAGAATTTTTCAGGTTGTTTGTGCCTCTCCCAAAAATTTTGAGCACCAGCCACTAGACCAGTGCAACCAGCAACAGTGTACCTAATTGATTGCCACCACGTGTATCACCAGACCAATGTCAGCAACAATGTTCCTGATCACTGCCACATGACTCCAGTGTAAGCCAGTAACAGTGTTCCTGATCACCACCATACCATTCCCAGCGTTGCCTGAACAGTTTGTCAGTAAAAGTGTTCCTGATCACCTCCATGTGTCCCAGTGTCACCAAACCAGTGTAAGCCAGCAACAGTGTTCCTAATCACTGCCACACCAGTCCCATTGTCACCAGACCAGTGTAAGCAGGCAGCAGTGTTCTTGATTGCCATCACACTAGTGCCAGTGACCCAAACCAGCAACAGTCTTCCTGATTGTCACTAGACCAGTGCGGACAGTAACTGTGTTCCTAATTGCTGCTACGCCAGTCGCAGTGTCATCAGGCCGGTGTAAACCAGCAAAAATGTTCCTGATTGCTGCCACACCAATCCCAGTGCCACCAGACCAGTATAAGCCAACAATAATGTTCCTGATCGCCACCAAAACAGTGCCAGTGTTACCAAACAGGTGTAAACCATCAACAGTGTTTCTGATTGCCCCCACACCAGTCCCAGTTTTGCCAGACCAGTGTAAGCCAGCATCAGTATTCCTGATTGCTGCCACACCAATGACAATGTCATCAGAGCAGATCAGCAAGTGTGTCATTGATCACTACCATATCACTACAGTGTCACCAGAGATAGTACAGCCAGGAACAGTGTTGCTCCTTGCCACACCAGTGCAGTGTTTGCCACACCAGTGCCTGCTGCCTGTAATGACCCTGGCTTGTTCATTGAAAATGTTTCTACCTGCTGCCCCGATCAATCATTTCTGTTTATTGGCCATGTCTCTGCCTGTTGCTTAAACTGACCCATATGCACATCCCACTAATTATCTTCCTGCGTCCTGACTGCCTGCCAGTCACCCCCTGCCATCAACTGCACTCCTGGAACCACTGTTCACCCTTTGTTCAGCTGCCTGTACTTCCTGGTTAGTGAACATGGCATTCCTGGGTGCAGCCACATGCCAGTAGGCTAGGGCTGCTTGGCTTTTAGGAATAGGAACTGTTACAGGTGATGCTACACAAAGCTATATTCCATGACAACTTGTACAGAGGTGGGCATTACAGTACATTGTTTTTGATACGATGTTGGTTGATTTTTGTGATACCTAGGTTACAATGTCTGGTACATATTCAGTCGAAACATTGAAAAAGTCTCACAAATATGGTATCTCAATACTTGGGAGGAGTAGCAGAATGTGTTTTGGGATGTAATTCAAACTATGCCTATGCTACATAAGAAATATCTTAATAATTGACACCTTTATGTAAAAAAAAATATTTTCTTTCTTCTTTTTTTCAAAAACGTGTGGAAAATTAAGAAGGGTATTAAATATTCAAAACATCCACTATGCCTCTTAAAAATACTGGGTGTTTGTGTTCTAAAATGTGGTCATTTTGTGGGTATTGCTACTGTCCTATCACTTCAGGGCCTCCAACATGTGATAGGTAGTCAGGATGTGACCCTGAATTGCTTAGAGGTCCCGCTCAGGTGACCATAGTCCTATGGTATAGTCAGGAAGGTAGCCTGATGGTGCTACTTGAAGTTTAAGCCTCTTTTTGCAGCTAGGCTCCGAAAAAGTTTCACACTTGTGCTCTGCCCATACTTAGCAAGAGTAGCAGAATGTGGTTTGGGGTGCATTTCTAAGTATGCCCATGCTGTGTGGTTGAAACATCTTATTAAAGTACACCTTTGTGTAAAAAAAAAAAAAAAAAATACATTTTAATTTTCTTTCTGCATTTTCCAAAAGCTTGTGGCAGAAAAATTAAATCTTTAAAAGACTCCCCATGTGTCTAAAAAAAGTGTTCTTTTTGTGGATGTTTGTACTGTCCAGGCACTCCAGGAGCTCCAGTCATGTGAAAGGTATTCAGGAATTTATATGTCCAATTTAAGTTTCTTACATAGTCACATAGTCAGGTTAAAAAACCTCCATATACACATACACAATCTGATACCCACGGTTGATCTAGAGCAGGGATCTCCAAGCTACAGCCCTCCAGCTGTTGTGGAACTACACGTCCCATGAGGCATTGTAAATCTCTGACATTCATAGATATGACTAGGTATGAAGGGAATTGTAGTTCCTGAACAACTGGAGGGCCATAGTTTGGAGACCTCTGATCTAGTACAAGGCAAAAATACACACAATAAAGCATGATCTAAATTTGCCCCAGTAGGGGAAAATATTCCTTCATAATCCCCCAATAAATACAAGTATCCAGTTATATTTTGTGCATTTAGGAAAGAATATAGGCCTTTTTTAAAACAATTTACTGAGCTGGCCAGACCCAACTCTTATGGGAGTCTATTCCACATTTTCCACATTTTCACAGCTCTTACTGTGAAGAAGCTTTTTGTATTTGGAAGTTAAACCTCTTTTCCTTCAGACGTAAAGTGTGCCCCCTTGTCCTCTGTGATTGCCTTAAAGCAGGGGTAGGCTACTTCGGCCCTCCAGCTGTGGTGAAACTACAAGTCCCATGAGAAATTGCAAGACCCTGACAATCGCAGGCATGACTCCTAGAGGCAGAGGCATGATGGGATTTGTTATAAAGGAAAAGCAAAAAAGATCTAAAGAGTAGTCCTTCCAACTTAAGCAGCGCTAAAAACAATTAAAGCACATTAGATCTAATGATAATGTGTGAATCCAGGTGATGAATAATTTGGAATATCAGTGTGATAGTTCATATCAAAGACATCAGCTGTTTAGATGTTTGACCATCACCACACTATGTGATTGCGCTCCCTTTAGGAGTTGCACTCACCGAATTCCCAATAAACAATAGCCTTTGTATAATGTGTTCAGCCTTTGCAATCAATGTCAAAAGGACATCAGCCCGGAACTCCAATATCGATCAACCAGAAGGAAATCGAAAGTTCTGATCCTGTGAATCGCCCAGACCAAACAAGCCACAAGCCTTTCATACAGCTCAGGCATAAGAAAGGAAAAGAATCCTCATAGTGTAAAACTGTAAAACTTTTATTCAAAAGACAACCCCTTCCCTTATGCCAATGCACTTACAAACATAATATCAAAAAAATCGTTGAATAAATATTGCACTGCATATTCAGTTCCGATATTCTCACCACCTCTCGTGGAGATATGATCGTCCGTGGTGGTTCCTGGGAAGAAATCGGAGCCGGTGACAGATGCAGCAAGCCATGTGGTCATGCCTAGACGCATTTCGTCATTCCATCTTTGTCAATAGGTGTGTCCCACATGGCACAGACTTGCAACTTTATAGACTACCAATAATGTACGTTAACCCCTTCTGTATATCAGTGCACAATCCTCAGTGTTTCCAACCACAAAACGATCACACTCCCACTATGCACACCTATTTATAATATCCAAGCAGCATCTTCATAAACTATGGGACTGGTGGCCAAATAAACAAGCAGATCAAAAAATCAATGCCTGTTCAAAAAGAAGCTGTTGTCACCACTCACCCTCAGAGCTATCAAATTAAATACGTGCACATACATCTGAAGAGCTCCACATATCAATAAATGATTAGTTAGTATGATGTATTCCGTAAATGTTAAAAGCAATTATATTAATAATGGAAACTTGGTATATTGGAGGGCAACTACACATTCAAAAAACTATCGATTAACGTATATCTATTCCGTAATGTAAGCAGTTAATTAATCGATGACCTCCAATAATGTTATACGTTATTCATTCTGCAAACATTATTTCAAATGTGTCAGCACCTCAAAAGAAATTGCTAATATCTTATTATATTATATATATATTAATGGTGATAAAACACACCCAAAATAATATTTGTTTTAAAATTATGACATGAATTGAAAATTTTTAAATTTAATCGATCCTCAAACAGATGAAAAATGTAATAAGTGTAAATAAGATAAAAAAGAACCTAAAATGAATTGATTCAAGAACTGGATATTTAACCTATAAAATTAATAGTACTCTGATTTGCACACTTCAAAACACCTCTCTAGCCCAGCCCTCAAAAGGGGCATCCACCCCAAAAGGAGGGCCAAATGGGAAGGAGGGGGAAGGGAATGGTACCGTTTGTACATTCATAACAGATGGAACCAATAAACAGCACTGTCATATGTTCCTTATATATTCATTTTTACTTGTACAAACAAGTCCATTATGGTAAATGTAAGACCTGGAAAATCAGTTGATCTATTAGTGGTTAACCCACTTTCTTTCGCATAGCTAAAATAGCTCATAATCACCGAGGACTATATAGCTATACATAAATAAATCTTGTAACGTGAACTCGATCAATAGTCGCTAATAAAGCAGTTAAGATTGAGTTCACTGTTCAAACCTGCAGGTTGGAGAGTATTGGTGAGATATATCCATTTTGTCTCACATTTGGAGATCTTCCTTACCATATTTGAACCCCTCCATGATGGGATTTGTAGTTTCACCATAGCTGGAGGGCCGAGGTTGCCTACCCCTGCCTTAATGAGAATAACTCTATACCAAGTTCACTATATGGACCACTTATTTGTTTATACAATACATGTTGATCTTACCCCCCTTAATCTTCTATTCATCTCTCTTAATCTCGACCTTAAGAGAGAATACGTTCAGTTCAGCTAATTTTTGTTCATAGCTGAGCTCCTCCATGGCGATACCACATGTGAGGAATCGCCACGACCGGTAGAGCGAGAGCAATAATTCTAGCCCTAGACCTCCTCTGTAGCGCAAAACATGCAACCTGTAGAATTTTTTAAACGTCGCCTATGAAGATTTTTAAGGGTAAAAGTTTGACCCCATTCCACGAGCGGGCGCAATTTTGAAGCGTGACATGTTGGGTATCAATTTACTTGGCGTAACATTATATTTCACAATATAAAAAAAATTGGGCTAACTTTACTGTTATTTTTTTATTCAAAAAAGTGATTTTTTTTTCCAAAAAAAGTGCGCTTATAAGACCGCTGCGCAAATACGGTGCAAAAAAAAGTATTGCAATGACCGCCATTTTATTCTCTAGGGTGTTAGAAAAAAAACAATATATAATGTTTGGAGGTTCTAAGTAATTTTCTAGCAAAAAAAAACTGTTTTAAACATGTAAACACCTAAAATCCAAAACGAGGCTGGTCCTTAAGTGGTCACACAGTACGATTGTTGGCAGGGCATTGTCTGTTGACAGACTGTTTTCCTAAATCTTACCGTTAGTACGCTCCTTTTGACAACTGTTGTCCATTTTTCCGCCAACAAATGTTGGATGACAGGCTAGTAAATGTGAGGCGGACAATGGTTTGACGTCATATTTTCGCAGAAGGGGCCCAAGGGTTGGCTCTCAAGAGCTGAAATTCCTCGTAGTGCGTCACTACGTTCGTGTTTGTAGCACGACAATTGTGTACCGTTAGTATGCAAGACAAGATCCTGGCACACGCCCTTTGGACAAAAATCAGACGCTCGGTTGGTCAACAATCATACTGTGTATATGAGGCTTTAGTCTGTCAATCTTTCTTAACGGAAAAAATCCTTGAAATCTCAGATAAAGAGAGGATCCCATTGGGACACACAAACAGGAAACGTATGAAAACAAAGCTGATGGGGACACGCAGAATAAGTCTGCACCGATATGTGAAAAGATAAAACCAGTATACAGGCAGGGGTTATAAATGGAATCATAATAGTGTTTCCCCACAGGAGTGTCTACAAAAATATACATGTATGGCTAGAAATATATAAAAATATACCCATATATATGAGGCAAAAAATATATATACGTATATAAATATGCCAAAATTAATTTCAAATGGTCAAATGACTATATGGATAATTGGCATATCTCGCATCTATTTAAAGTTATCAAATGCATCTGATGCACTAAATATAGAAGTTGATCGATAAAAAATCATATCTACTCTGAAACATCCAATATATGCACAATGCATTATGATCAATAAGTAAACAAACAAACATCATTCCCTACATACAGTATGTCCATTTTTAACTTTTGATCTTTAAACAAGAATATTTTTTAAATATGTATGTGTCTATATCCATGCATTATATGTGTATTTATGTTTAACCCTGTCATGCTAATTGGGCACTAATGGCATAAACAATTATCTAGAAATATCTATTTGGGAATTTATACATACAGTATATAAGAATCCAAAAATAATCATCATGATTGTACCATAAAAATATGGCAAACCAACTAATCGGAATATGGGCAATTTAAAATTGGCTCATATTCCATTCTCCGCATGTACGCCTGTGTATTCATTATAATTACAGGTAATTAAAGATATTCATTTGAAGAACTGTGTGCATACAATAATATTAAAATATTTGTAGTGTCTATTGTCTCAACATATAGTGCTCCAACTAAACAAAAATTAAGTACTAGAGATTGGCTCATATTTTATCCCCCATATTTTGTCCCCCTATTCATAAACATGTGATACATCCCAGTCGAAATTTAAGTCTATATGTTTTCTGGTATTCAGATGGAATATCCAGAAAACTTCTCGTTTACATAGTAATCTGAATTTGTCTCCCCCTCTTGATGGCATTGTGATCTTCTCCATGCCTTGAATGGACAGACTGGAAGTATCTTTATGATGTTATTCATTCCAATGTCTGGCTATATTTGTGGTGTGATTTTTCTCGATGTTATATAGATGTCATGGAGGCGGCCCCTCAATCTACGTGTAGTACGGCCTACATATTGTATAGAACAGGATGTACATGTAATGACATAAACTACAAAACGTGTATTGCAATTAATAAAAGGTTAACTTTTGAAAGATTTGCCTGTACTAACCGAGAGTACCACCTGCCTCTCTTCATGAATAAACAATAAGAACAACTCTTGACACCACAGGCAAAAGTGCCCTTGAACTGTAACCAATGTGTGGTAGATTTCTGGCTAGTATACAGACATGGGGACGTAAATTGGCCTAAAGTGGGCACTCTTCTGGAGACAGCTCTGATACCAGTGGACAGGATCTTAGCGTACACAGGATCATTGGACAAAATGGGAAGATACTTTTTAACAAACTCCATGCTGTATGGGGTTGAGAATACAGAAGAACTGGAAAAACAAGGACACCTTGACCCATTTGAACCACCCTTTGAAACTTTTTCAATTAGTAAATTGTTTTGTGGGGTGTTCTCTGTAATGTGAAAAGCTCTATTAATGACTGATGTAGGATAACCTCGTTCTTTAAGTCTCGATGCCATGTCCAATGCCTCACTTCCAGTCTGGCCATTAAAGGCATGGAGAAGATCACAATGCCATCAAGAGGGGGAGACAAATTCAGATTACTATGCAAACGAGAAGTTTTCTGCATATTCCATCTGAATGCTAGAAAACCTATAGGCTTAAATTTCGACTGGGATGTATCACATTTTTATGAATAGATGTGATAACTAAATCAATCAATATACATGCATGTACACATAAAATAAAATATGAGCCAATCTCTAGTACTTTCATTTTTGTTTAGTTGGAGCACTATATGTTGAGACAATAGACACTACAAATATTTTAATATTATTGTATGTACACAGTTCTTTAAATAAATATCTTTAAATAATTAGCTGTAATTATAATTAATACACAAGCGTACATGCGGAGAATGGAATTTGAGGCAATTTTGAATTGCCCATATTCCGATTAGTTGCTTTGCCATATTTTTATGGTACAATCATGATGATTATTTTTGATTTCCCACATATGTATAAGTTCCCGAATAGAGGTTTCTAAATAATTGTTTATGCCATTAGTGCCCAGTTAGCATGACAGGGGTGAAACATAAATATACATATAATGCATGGATATAGACACATACATCTTTTAAAAAATATTCTTCTTTAAAGATCAAAAGTTAAATATGGACATATGTAGCCATACATGTAGATTTTTTGTAGACACTCCTGTAGGAACACTATTATGATTCCATTTATAATCCCTGCCTGTATACTGTTTTTTTCTTTTCACATATCGGTGCAAACTTAGTCTGCATGTCAACGTCAGCTTTGTTTTCAAGGATTTTCAAGGATTTTTTCCATTAAATAAGATTATTGACAGACTAAAGCTATATTATTCCTCCCATACTGTGATTATCACAGTTATATGTACATAGTAGTATTTTGCATTACAATATCATTGATATATATATATATTATATTTCATTTTTTTATTTCCGGTTACTCTATGCTATATAGAACAAACATAGAACAAACACAGAAAAAACAGAAGACAAAGTGTTTCAATGTCTTTTATTTTATTTCCATAAACTCATGTTTTTAATATGCATTTGTATACATATGCACAAAGGTACTTGGTTTTTCAGCGTTTTACTTTTTCATTCGTGTTTTTATTCTTTCATTATTCATTTATATTCTTTTTCATTTTTTTTCACTGTCTTCATCTTTTTTTCATTGATTAATTTGTTCCAAATTTGAAGTATGAATATTTACATATTATGTTTGTTCATCATGCATTTTTGTGTTGCACGATACATCAGGTATGTCTATCAGGTTATTTTGGGATGTCGTGTTTAAGTTCATTGATTAAGCTATCCCATGCACCTGCATGACTCCAGGTGTTTCGTATGTGTCCAGGAATCTGGACTGACGTATCCATGTGGGTGGCCTATCAGAAGGATTTCCTGTTTGATCAACCTTTTTCTCATCCCCAAATATATGGACAGTCATTCCATCTTCCAACAGCTATGACTAAGCACCCCATAGTGGTGTGAAACATGTCAGCTTTTCATTGATCATGTGCCTCTGATGTCTTTGTACCAGTAGAATCTTTAAACTGTCTTCCATAAAGGTGTTAACAGAGTGCGGTCGTCCAGCCTTTTCTTCGATTCATTCCTACATGCAGAACCAACACCTGTTTCCATCAGCAGGTGGGATGCATTATGAGATGTCTGCCTAGAGTGGTTTTCTTTTGTTGCAGGTAAGTACAGACATGATGTTTAGAAAAAGGTTGGTTTGTGAGTTGGAGACATCCTGTAAGGATCTTATTCCACCGCATAGCTTGGTATTATCTGCAACGACTGGAAGGGTACTTCTAATCCCAGACCCTACATCAGTGATGATGATGTTTTGGAACTACATTTCCCATGATGCTGAACTACACTGCAGAGTGCATGAGCATCATGGGAAATGTAGTTCCAAAACATCTGGGGTGCCAATGTTCGCCATCACCGTCCTACATCATTTATAAATATATTAAAAAGTACATTGAACCTTGGGGTACACCACTAATAACCTTGCACCATTCAGAGTATGAATCATTAGCCACTACTCTCTAAATACATTTTATTATTATTTTTAACTTGTACCTACAGGTAAGCCTATAATAAGGTCCCTAACAATTAGAAACAATGACTAAATGACAGAGCTCAATTCGTTTAGGACATATGGGTGTATGCCATCCGGTCCAGGTGCTTTATTCATCTTTTTTCTGTCTAAATATTTCTAGACCATATAAATGTTGAGCCATAGTGGTCCATTTGGGGCTGTGTCAATATCATCCCCATTATGGACATGAGCTCCCCTATGCTGTTTTGTATACACAGAGTTGAAGAAGATATTTATTAACTTTGCCTTCTCATTGTCCCCAGTCATCCACTCTAGATTATTTTTTAAAGGGCCTGCACACTCAAGCCTGACCTTTTTTTACTATCAATGTATTTGAAACATTTTTTTTTGGGGGGGGGGGGGTTATCCTACTCTCTTTGCAATCTGTCATTCATTTTGAATTTTTTGTGGCTTTAATTTTCTTTTTGTAATGTTTAAATGATCACAGTGTTCCTTCATTTTTATATTTTTTAAAATCTCTTTTTGTATTATTTATAGCTTGTTAGCATTGGCCGTGAGCCACATGGGTTTTATTTTTAGTCTTTGAAACTTATTGCCCATGGGATAATATTTTGCAGTGTGTTCGATTTAAAAAATTCCAGTTTCTGTCCTGTGTTGTTCAGTGCCAATATCCCCTCTCAGTCTAAGCCTTGGTGCGTTTTGACATGCGATTTGACATATCAAATCGCATGTCAAATTGGCGGCAATTACCAGCAATGGCACTGTCCTAATTGGTGCGATGCTGTATTTGCGGCGCAGCACCGATTTCAAAAAGTAGTTCCTGTACTACTTTTTGTGATTTTGGGGTGTGATTTTCATTCCAGAAACCTGCACAAATGTCTGTGAAATTGCTGCTGAAATTGGGACTGACATGCGGGAGTGAAATCGTGCGAGTTCAGCTGAACTCGCACGGCTTCATTCCCGCAGCTCAGTGTGAACCAGGGCTAAGTCTTGAAGGGCAGCCCCCAGCCTTAGAGAATGGAAAGCTTGGAGGTGTTCCTTGGATTTTGGGCCCTTCTATGTGGCTAGGCTGCAAAAACGTCTCACATATGTGGTATCCCCATATTCAGGAGGAATACCACAGAGTGTTTTGGGTGTATAATTCTATATATGCACATGCTTTTTTGAGCCATGTCTTATTAATTGAGAGCTATGTGTAAAATATTTAATTTCTTTCTTCTTTTTCTAAAAACTTATGGCAAAAAACAAGATTTTTAAAAGACTAGCCATGCCTCTAATTAAAACATTGGAGGGTCTACTTTGCAAAATATGGTAAATGAGTGGGTTTTTCTGCTATCCTGGCATTTCACAGCCTCGAGAAATGTAATAATTAGTCTGAAATCAGACGCATTACTTATGCCCCTCTACAGTACGCATCTAGACTGCTAAAAAGTCTTGCACATGTCATATCCTCATACTAGGAAGAAGTTCAAGTATGTGTTTTGGGTGTAACTTTAGATATGGCCATGCTGTGTGTGAGAAATAACCTGTTAAAATGTATAGCTTTGTGAAATTAAATTTTATTTGCCTAATCATTTTCCAAAAAAGCGTGGCAAAAAATTACATTCCCATGCTAAATACCTTGGAGTGACTGCTTCTCAAAAATTGATTTATTTTGGGAGTGTTTTTACTATTCTGGCATTTTAGGGCTCAAGAAATAAGTCAGTTCCTCTGGGTTGATAAATTTCAAATACTATAGTTTGTAGACGCTATCCTTTTCACACTGATTAAATAATTTACACGTATTTATTTATTTTTACCAAAGAAATGTAGCAGAATACATTTTGGCCTAAACTGAGGAAAAAACATTTTTTTCCAAAATATTTTAACAGAAACTGACTGAAACTTTTTTTTTATTAAATGATGATCTTTTTTACCTTTTATATAGTAAAAAAAATACCACCAAAAAAAAAATAAATAAATAAAAATGTCCTGCACAGGAAAGAGGTTTAACATGCTGGTCTTAAGATTGTTAAAGAGACCCTGTCAATAGGTGGAACTACTTAAAATGATTCTAAAGGCCAAAGGTTTTTATTTTAATTTAACCACTTCAGCCCTGGAAGGATTTACCCCCTTAATGACCAGGCCATTTTTGTGATACGGCATTGTGTTGCTTTAACTGACAATTTCACGATTGTGCGACGTTGTACCCAAACAAAATTGATGTCCATTTTTTGTCACAAATAGAGCTTTCTTTTGGTGGTATTTGATCACCTCTGTGGTTTTTATTTTTTGAGCTATAAACAAAAAAGACCGACAATTTTGAAAACACTCAGCAAAATTATAAACGCAACACTTTTGTGTTTGCCCTTATTTCTCATGAGCTGAACTCAAAGATCTACGACTTTTTCTATGTACACAAAAGGCCTATTTTTGTCAAATATTGTTCACAAATATGTCTAAATCTGTGTTAGTGAGCACTTCTCCTTTGCCGAGATAATCCATCTACCTCACAGGTGTGGCATATCAAGATGTTGATTAGACAGCATGATTATTGCATAGGTGTGCCTTAGGCTGGTCACAATAAAAGGCCACTCTAAAATGTGCAGTTTTATCATACAGCACAATGCCAGAGATGTTGCAAGTTTTGAGGGAGCGTGCAATTGGCATGCCGACTGCAGGAATGTCCACCAGAGCTGTTTCTCTACCATAAGCCATCTCCAAAGGCGTTTCAGAGAATTTGACAGTACATCACAACCGCAGACCACGTGTAACCACACCAGCCCAGGACCTCCACATCCAGCATCTTCACCTCCAAGATCGTCTGAGACCAGCCACCCGGACAGCTGGTGCAACAATCGGTTTGCATAACCAAGGAATTTCTGCACAAACTGCCAGAAACCATCTCAGGGAAGCTCATCCTCATGGGGTCTCGACCTGACTACATTTCGTAGTCGTAACCGACTTGAGTGGGCAAATGCTCACATGTGATGGCGTCTGGCACTTTGGAGAGGTGTTCTCTTCACGGATGAATCCCGTTTTTCACTGTACAGGGCAGATGGCAGACAGCGTGTATGGCGTCCGTCATGTGGGTGAGCGGTTTGCTGATGTCAACGTTGTGGATCAAGTGACCCATGGTGGCGGTGGGGTTATGGTATGGGCAGGCGTATGCTATGGGCAATGAACACAGGTGCATTTTATTGATGGCATTTTGAATGCACAGAGATACCATGACGAGATCCTGAGGTCCATTGTTGTGCCATTCATCCAGGACCATCACCTCATTTTGCAGCATGATAATGCATGGCCCCATGTTGCAAGGATCTGTACACAATTCCTGGAAGCTAAAAACATCCCAGTTCTTGCATGGCCAGCATACTCCCCGGACATGTCACCCATTGAGCATGTTTGGGATGCTCTAGATCGACGTATACAACAGCGTGTTCCAGTTCCTGCCAATATCCAGCAACTTTGCACAGCCATTGAAGAGGAATGGACCAACATTCCACAAGCCACAATCAACAAATTGATCAACTCTATGCGAAGGAGATGTGCTGCACTGTGTGAGGCAAATCGTGGTCACACCAGATACTGACTGACCCCCAACCCCCCCCCCAATACAGTAAAACTGCACATTTTAGAATGGCCTTTTATTGTGGACAGCCTAAGGCACACCTGTGCAATAATCATGCTGTCTAATCAGCATCTTGATATGCCACACCTGTGAGGTGGATGGATCATCTCAGCAAAGGAGAAGTGCTCACTAACACAGATTTATGCACAATATTATTTTTAATGTTTTTACTGGTAATGGCGGCAATCTGTAATTTTTAGTGGGACTGCGACATTGCAGCGGACAAATCTGACCCCAAGTGACACTTTTTTGGGGATCAGTGACATTATTACAGTGATCATGCCAAGAAAAAAATGCACTGATCAATGTACAGATGACACTGGCAGGGAAGGGGTTAACACTAGCGGGCGATCAAGGGGTTAACTGTGTTCCTTGGGTGTGTTCTAGCTGCGTGGGGGATGGGCTCACTGGGACAACACAGAGATGGCTGTTTCTGATCACTAGGAACAGCAGATCTCCATGTTGTCCCCTGTCAGAACAGGGATCCGCCTTGTGTACATAGGCAGATCCCCGTTCTGCCTCTCTGTATCGTGGGTGGCCGGCAGACATCGAGCCCCATAGTATCTATTGCATGAAACAACAACCAGGTACGTTGTTTTGTGCAATAGAGCCAACCTGTCACAGTATATGTACTGTGGCTGGTCGGCAAATGGTTAATGCATTCTCAGCATTAAGGTAAAAAAACTTTTGGGTGCGACTTCCCCCCCAGCCCCCCTAAATACTTACTTGAACTGATCTCAGTCCAGCTCTTTGCATTGAGCCATTGGCTCCAGCTGCTGTCAATCAAATCCAATGATGAGGGAGCTGGGACCAGGACCGAGACACACTGTGTGTCAATAGACACACACAGTGCGGCTCAGGTTTGAGTCCGCACAAGTACCCCCCTAGCTAGTGGCTTGCTGGGGGATACTCAAAGAGGGGAGGAGCCCGCAGTGCTGGCATAGCTAGCCACTTGCTATGGGGCACTCATGCAGGTTCGCTCTTGAGACGGCTCTGTGTGTCCATAGACCACAGAACGCAACAAAGTATGGGGGGGCCTAGAGGGGGAGAATGCAACAAGGTAAAAAAAACCTTCAGTCTTCAGAACAACTTTAAGTGATTTTAAAGGCTAAATAAATAGAATCAAAATGTAAGTTTCAATAACATTTTAGCTTTCTCTATTAGATGTGATTGCATGACTGCGGAGAATACAGCTTTATCATATTCACTTAGCTAAATAAATTAATTTTGAAAAGTGAAACTTTCTTACTCCTTTAGTAAATCAAACCCAATGTAATTTAGTAGCTTTTCATTTTAAATTTTCCTTAAAGAGGAACTGCAGTCTGCTCACATAATTTGTAATAAAAACATCTTTGCCATTCTGAAGCTTCCCTCCAACCACTTTGCATATTATTTTATATATACTGTGATTCTGTACTTGCCAAATATGCTGCAGAAATCTCCCTCCACTGAGTCTGGCTGCAACCATTTTAACTGTGGGCAGCTGAAGCTGCTGCCTGTTCACTTCCTGGATTTACACAGAAGCACACCTCCAGCTCTGCATCTTTCATCGGTCCTCTTATGACTCACCCCCCTCCTTTCCTGGCAAGAGTGAGAGCTGTGCATGATGTCATAAGTCTAGGCTAATGACCAGACAAGATACAGGAAGTGGGATGTATAAGGTATTTACTGGCAGAAAAAAAATGTTTTAGTATCCAAAGTTAAAACAACAAGGGCAGAAGATTTAATAGATGAAAAGTTGAAAAAATGACTGAATGTCCGCTTTAAATACATATTTTAAGTACCTTTTTATTTTTAGTCCGCTATCCAGTTGTTTTCATTGCTGTGACTATTTTCCTGTGTTCATACATGTCCATTATTCAGACTTTAATCATTTTTTCTGCTCCAGAAGTATTATTTAGAGACCATGTATAATGGTTCTTGTAATTACACAAACATTTTATCAAACAAATCATCAACACAATTAGACCCACACAGATTGCAAATCAGGCTGCCTTTCTTTCAGCATACGTAAAATATGCAACCCTTGCATATTTTTGACTCCTGCACTTATACTCTTGAGCAGTCAACAGAGGCGGGTTTTTTAAGACCTGCAACCCATTGTGGATGGGACATTTTGATCTAAATCTACACAAGAAGAAAACAGCTGCAGGTTTTATATTTGTGCAGTGCTAAGGGAGGATTTTATATAGTAGTAAATCAATAGTAAATATCCAATTGCTCCTATTTAGCATTACTATGTGTAGCAGCAGTATTGATAAATGTTCCCCGCTGTTCTTATTAGATCATTTCCATGGTCCCGGGCTCTCTGGAGGGAATAGGAGAGCCCTAGAACCACAGCAGGCGCCGGTGGTTGGGAAGAGGGGAGAAGAGCAGCACTTTTTCAGCCCTGTAAAAGTTATTGGAGGGCTCTAAAATTGCCCAGGTCACGTTTACCTTTCTTCTTTATGTGTGAATGAATGATTGAGGTGAATACAGCATCATTATATTCACTAAACCTAATTTTGAAAAGTGACATATTTTTATATATTTATCTTTTATATATACAGTGGGGACGGAAAGTATTCAGACCCCCTTAAATTTTTCACTTTGTTATATTGCAGCCATTTGCTAAAATCATTTAAGTACATTTTTTTACCTCATTAATGTACACACAGCACCCCATATTGACAGAAAAACAAAGAATTGTTGACATTTTTGCAGATTTATTAAAAAAACCCCTGAAATATCACATGGTCCTAAGTATTCAGACCCTTTGCTGTGACACTCATATATTTAACTCAGGTGCTGTCCATTTCTTCTGATCATCCTTGAGATGGTTCTACACCTTCATTTGAGTCCAGCTGTGTTTGATTATACTGATTGGACTTGATTAGGAAAGTCACACACCTGTCTATATAAGGCTCACAGTGCATGTCAGGGCAAATGAGAATCATGAGGTCAAAGGAACTGCCTGAAGAGCTCAGAGACAAAATTGTGTCATAGCACAGATCTGGCCAAGGTTACAAAAAAAATTCTGCTGCACTTAAGGTTCCTAAGAGCACAGTGGCCTCCATAATCCTTAAATGGAAGAAGTTTGGGACTACCAGAACCCTTCCTAGAGCTGGCCGTCCGGCCAAACTGAGCTATCGGGGAGAAGAGCCTTGGTGAGAGAGGTAAAGAAGAACTCAAAGATCACTGTGGCTGAGCTCCAGAGATGCAGTCGGCAGATGGGAGAAAGTTGTAGAAAGTCAACCATCACTGCAGCCCTCCACCAGTCGGGGCTTTATGGCAGAGTGGCCCGACGGAAGCTTCTCCTCAGTGCAAGACACATGAAAGCCCACATGGAGTTTGCTAAAAAACACCTGAAGGACTCCAAGATGGTGAGAAATAAGATTCTCTGGTCTGATGAGACCAAGATAGAACTTTTTGGCCTCAATTCTAAGCGGTATGTGTGGAGAAAACCAGGCACTGCTCATCACCTGTCCAATACAGTCCCAACAATGAAGCATGGTGGTGGCAGCATCATGTTGTGGGGGTGTTTTTCAGCTGAAGGGACAGGACGACTGGTTGCAATCGAGGGAAAGATGAATGCGGCCAAGTACAGGGATATCCTGGACGAAAACCTTCTCCAGAGTGCTCAGGACCTCAGACTGGGCCGAAGGTTTACCTTCCAACAAGACAATGACCCTAAGCACACAGCTAAAATAACGAAGGAGTGGCTTCACAACAACTCCGTGATTGTTTATGAATGGCCCAGCCAGAGCCCTGACTTAAACCCAATTGAGCATCTCTGGAGAGACCTAAAAGTGGCTGTCCACCAATGTTTACCATCCAACCTGACAGAACTGGAGAGGATCTAAAGGAGGAATGGCAGAGGTTTCCCAAATCCAGATGTGAAAAACTTGTTGCATCTTTCCCAAAAAAACTCATGGCTGTATTAGATCAAAAGGGTGTTTCTACTAAATACTAAGCAAAGGGTCTGAATACTTAGGACCATGTGATATTTCAGTTTTTCTTTTTTTTTAAATCTGCAAAAATGTCAACAATACTGTGTTTTTCTGTCAATATGGGATGCTGTGTCTACATTAATGAGGAAAAAAAATGAACTTAAATGATTTTAGCAAATGGCTGCAATATAACAAAGAGTGAAAAATGTAAGGGGGTCTGAATACTTTCCGTCCCCAATGTATACACTGTATTTGTGACCTCTGCACCTACAATCCTGTGCAGCCAACTAAGACAGATCTGCAAAGGTCAGCAAAACAATTACTATTGTAAATGAGACATGTCCACAAGAAAAATATCAGTGGCAGGTTTTATATGGTGTCACGGAACATTCCACACTCCACTTGAGTGCTTCCATCAGTATACCACTTCCTTGCAGTTGGGATACAGATATCAGATATTCCAACCACTCCCAAGCATAAAACAAGACGAGACATGCTTAGTTGCTAACATGGACTGTTTTTATTATCACACATGGACACAACAGATGAAATAACTCAGAGACTCTCCCCCCCCCCACCCTTGGAAAAGAGAGCGGGTTAAACTATCCAAAGACAATGGACACACAGGTCAGGTGTGTTCAAACTTCTCAGTAAACAGTCTTATCAGCAGGGGGGGCTGCTGGAGGAATCCCCCCTCTCTCTACAGGGACACACATCCCAAATGATCACAGCAAAGAGTCCACAACAGAATGAGACAACATACAATATATACATATATACACGACTGAGTCCGACTAGTACAGTTCAGACTGGATTTCTAATTCACCTCACAAAGAGTATTGTTCCCTTGAAAATCCAAGGCCCATAATCAAAAGGCAAGAGGCTTGCATTCAGTCCTCTCCAACGGCCTCTGTCCCGGCTATGTCTGTCACATTTCTCCCCTTTCGGCAGGAGACTAACACAGGAGGAGACCCCAGACGGGCTGACTCTGAAGTTAGTCCATAGTTCTAGTCCTCTACTGCCTGTACCCACACAGTACCCCAAACAAATTGTTCCAAACAGAGTATTACTCACCCAGCCAAACTCTGCCTCTCTCAGAGAACATATCCCCCACTGGGGAGAGGCCCGGTCTGGCCCTTCTCCCTGGAGTCCTTTCTGCCGCTGGAGAGAAGACAGGGGGACTGGGCTCACTCCATCATGCTGTTGGGGATCTGGGCCGACTGCCCAGCATCCCTGGGGTATACAGGTGGGGACTGAAGCCCCATCCACCGACACCAGATCAAGCTGCAGTTGTGAGGTGACGACTGCATTCTCTCCTTGGATCTTGATCTGCAGCTCGCGATAGACTGCCACCTCCTCACCCTGGGCCTTCAGAATTGCTGCAGGTGTGGGGCAGAGGTCTTGGACCCTCTGTCCGGTTGCCAGCACTTCTGCTGGGGGTTTGCTAGGTGGTTCCTCCTCTACAGAAAATCTATTAAATCCCCAGTCTCTGGAATTACTAAAAGTGTGGGACAGAGGTCTTGGACCCTCTGTTCAGATACCAGATCTTCAGCTGGAGAAGTTTGTTGTGACTCCATAGATGCTGCTGGCAGAAAATCACATGTCCCTGTCAGTGTTGTGGGAGAAAGGCTGACTACCTCTTCTCTCAAGAAGGCCGAAGCCACAGCTGGTGCTGGGCAAAGCACAGTGAATTTTGGCCCTGATATCAGCTCTTCTGCTGCAGGCTCATCAGGTTGTTCTTCCTCAGCAGAAAAGTCTATCAAATCCCCTGTCTCTGCAACTGGTGTCTGGGGATAGAGGTTTACCATCTCCTGTCCATGGAACTCAGAAGATGCTATCAGTGCTGGGCAGAGGTTAGCAGAGCTCTGCCCTGTTGTCAGCACTTTAGCTTTGGGGATGGCAATCTCCAGATTTTCCACTGCCGATTCTCTGGCATGCTGCTGGACAGGTACATTCCTCCATCCAAGATCATCCCATGCAGAAACAGGATCATCAAGGTCAGTCAGCACTTGCTGCATCCGCCATAAGACCTCCGCCTCCCTAGCTGTGGGGGCAGGTTGGCAAAGCACACTGTTACTCTGCCACATTGCCGACTCTTCAGCCAGGATTTCAGAGTTTTCCTCTGGTATTTCCTGATAGTCCCAGGCAAAGGGAGCCCAGCCCTGGCACTGAGCAACATCTAGCAGCCGTTTGTAGGGGATCTCCAGCTCCCATTTCTGAACAGCCAGAAACTCCAAATCTTCCTGTGCCCAGTGCACTTCCGAAATGTTCAGTAGCCCTTCTCTGAAATCCATGATTTCGTCCACCCGCCACTCCAAATCACTTCCAAAGTTAGGGTCCCCTGTCAGCTTCACATACAACAGTCCCAAGCCCCTGTAGCTTAAGCCTTCCGTTGGGCTGTCATCCGCTATCCAGGGACATGCTTGGGATACATGCCACCGGAGGGCTCTGTAGCTCTCATCCAGCTTCATCTCTGCCTAGACCAGCCTGCTTAATTCAGCTGTCTGCTCCTTGTGTGTTTTTTCTCCCAAAAACCGCACCGGCAATTCGTACTGCGACCAGTACCTTTCCTGGATGGAGGGGAGAAGTTTTCCCTGGTGTCGCTGCTCACAGGCTAGCGCTTCTTTCCAGAGTTTGCAGTGAATAGAATCACACCATCCCAGCAGGACCTGCTCTAAAACTGGTCCTCTGTGCTGTATCTGCATCTCTCGCAACCTCCTTCTGAATTCCTCTTCCACGGCGGCTGGTATCTGTACCTCTCCTCGCCTGCTATCTGGACCTTGGATCCAGGTGGAAGTTTGGATGTCCCAGACTGCAGGAAGCGTCCCGCTGCTTGCCACCAATGTCACGGAACGTCCCACACTCCACTTGAGTGCTTCCGTCAGTATACCACTTCCTTGCAGTCTGGATACAGATATTCCAACCACTCCCAAGCATAAAACAAGACAAAACTTGCTTAGTTGCTAACATGGACTGCTTTTATTATCACACATGGACACAACAGATGAAATAACTCAGAGACTCCCCCCCCCCCACCCTTGGAAAAGAGGGCGGGTTAAACTATCCAAAGACAATGGACACACAGGTCAGGTGTGTTCAAACTTCTCCTCAGTAAACAGTCTTAGCAGGGGGGGCTGCTGGAGGAATCCCCCCCTCCCTCTACAGGGACACACATCCCAAATGATCACAGCAAAGAGTCCACAACAGAATGAGACAACATACAATATATACATATATACACACGACTGAGTCCGACCAGTACAGTTCAGACTGTATTTCTAATTCACCTCCCAAAGAGTATTGTTCCTTGAAAATCCAGGGCCCATAATCAAAAGGCAAGAGGCTTGCATTCAGTTCTCTCCAACAGCCTCTGTCCCGGCTAGGTCTGTCACATATGGATGCAGTGCTAAAAACTGATTTTAAAGTTAAAATCAATAGTAAATATTGAATTGCTCTTATTTCGTATTGCTGTTCGTATTGCTTTTCTTAGCAGTATAAATGTCCCCCATTGTTCTTGAGATTAAAGTATATTGGTTTGAATTTTAATTTAGCTATCCTAGTGATCTTCTGTACTTATCTGTGTTAAGTGCCTTGAATCATACGTATAAATGTCAGCCATTTAGTATGTTTTTTTTTCTTATAAAGTACTTTCAGACAACAAAAAAGTCGAGCAATGATCTGCATTTGTCAAGGTTGGCAAAAACTGATGCCAGAATGGTTTTGTCTTCCATGTGGGCTGTGCTTGTGGAATCTGAAACCTATTTTCAAGTAGACCACTTCTCTGGCACAATGATGCATGTATCTAAAGCAAGATCAAAGATTAAATACATTTCACAAGCCTACACCATAAGAAACAAAAAACATACAGAGCAGTGAAAAAAGGCACATTCTAGGTACCTTCCAAGGAATAACTCCACAACATTAACAGTATTTCCAAATATTATAAAAATATCAACCTTTTTTATAACAAAATGTGATTAAAAACATATACACATATTGCGTCTCCTCAAGAGACTCTCATGCAATGTGAACATACAGCGATTCAAACCAACTTTAGCTTTAGATAATGTGTCAACAAATGGGCGATATCAAAAGGATGCATATAGACACATTTGTAGTTCCTCTACATGTTTCACAGCACTGGGCTGCTTCCTCAGGAGGTGGTGAGGTCACAATATCTATGAATAAAAATAAATATAAAAGACACTAACAAAGAAACTATAACAGATAGTATATTATATACGCATAGGAGTTATTATTAAGCATCACACATAACATTACTGGGCTGGAGTATTAGAACTCACTGAAAACGGCTAACCCCAGTACATCACAAGAAAGACAAGAAGTTCAATTTCCCCATGTGGAATTCCCAGCTGCCAGTGGAATGCAAACAATGGGGCGGGGCTTGTGTAAAAAACAAAACAAAACATGTCCCTCAATATTAATACTAGATCATTCTTTCTAGTACGGATTTTAAGGGGGAATCCAATGCCAAAAGCAAGAATAAAACATGGGGTCCCCACCCCGGCTGACCAGGACCAGTGTGCAGCCTCTGCTTCCTAAACCATACCAGCCCCTTTCCCCCCAATATGGGGGTTATCTTGCCAGAGAGGATTTCCCTGGTAAACCATCTGTTGAGGATGTGGGTGGGGGGCTCTTTAGAATTTGGAAGCCCTCTTTAATAACGAGGGGCATCCAGATACTAGCTCCCCATGTAGAGGATTAGTTAGGATTACATAGTACATGTAAATCCATTGTCAATCACATCATCCAGCAATGCAGAACCATGTCAACCACTGAACGACAACCAACACCAACACAATTCACTCACACACTGTAAATGACATCTCCTGCCCCCCCCCAACTAAATCTAAACAAAGGGACAGGGTCTTCTGGGTCATGTCATTCACTAAATAATGACATATTTGGCAAGTGAAGTCATGGGCTGCATATTTGGTCATGACGTCACCCACAAGACCCCCCACATTTAGCAGCGGGGACCGAGATATGTCATTTATGGTGAATAAGTGGTGGTAACATAGCTAATCAGCATTTTTTTTCTTTCAGCAGGTTTTCAGGAGTCATTCATTTTAATTACGTAGATCTGCATTACTGGACAGTGTGATTGACAATGGGATTAGATTGTAGCACTTTTTTTACTTACAAGTAACACAATTTAATAGACTGAACATTCAATTTAGGTGAAATCTAAATGAAAGTTTTTTTTTCTTTACTAAAATGTGTTTAGAATTAAATTTTGAAGTGTTAGAATGTCTGTGATATTTTATTTCTGCTTGTGTATCCCTGGAAGTCTCTGGGACAGAAAATGAGGGGAAATCTCCCCAATGATGATACAGAAACTAAAAAGTACCCTTCCCCACTTTACTAAGTATGTTTTTAACTACTGTTTGTGCCCCTGTTGGAGAGATATTTGCCTTACTTCCCACCCCTGGTAACACCAGTCTCCGAGACTTAAGCTAATGGGGATGAAGGCAGAAATACAAAAGGGGTTGATTTACTTAAGCTGGGGAGTGCAAAATACGGTGTAGCACTGCGCAGAAACCATTTTTTTGTCAAAGCTTAAAGCATAACTCCACTTTTGTTGAGAAAAAAACTTTCCCCCCGGGTGATCCATGCACATTGCAAGGATTATAACAACCTTTGTTACAGACTCCTACCTTTTGTTATTCTGAAGAAATCCATGTGCGTTTGTCTGCCTCTGGGCTGAGTAGGTCTAATGGGAGTAGTTTCATAATAATCAGTGAGCTGTGGCAGCTGCAGAGCACTAAGGAGGAAAGCTGCTGGGCCTACATCCCTTTAGATGTGTTCCTATTGGAAATATCTCACCAAAAATTACATTTTTTTTGCAGGGGATGCCTGAAATCTGACTTGTATCTTAGGCAGACTTCTGAGAAAATTGGTGAGCCAATCACATAAGCAGGAAATGATGTTTCTGGGGAGTGGTCAGTACACATTCTGTGTACAGAACAACTCCATGTAGTCATATTGCTTTGCATTGATAGAAAATTACAGCGGCTGGAGATTGAAAAGGAAAGGTAATTTTTAATAACATTCAATTACAATATGACTTGTATTGCAATTGTACATGCTATATTAATTTTCCTTTATTTGCTATTTTTTTTACCCGCAAAAGTGGAGTTACCCTTTAACTGAACAAGCTGAAGTTAGAAGCTGATTGGCTACCATGCACAGCTGCACGAGATGCTACATTCTCCAGTTTTAGTAAATCAACCCCAAAGTGTCAGGTGTAGGCGCTTTGGAGTGCATTTCACAGCTGCACTGGCCACGAGTTTGAAAAATTGTCGCAATTGTGCATTACACTGATCATTTCTTTTACTGCCTGTGAACTGTTTAGTCATAAATATGTTGGCACTAAGCACATAAAGTACATTAATAATGCTTTTATAAAAAAAAGAGACTCAAAAAAGAGATCTCATTGTATGCAGCACTCAGAGGGTATAAATCTCTAAATAGATACCACTGGTACACAAACATAAACAAAACCAAATATCAGAGAAATAAACTCACATTAAATTTTAGATTTTTTTTTTTCAAAAAATGTTTTATTTGTTTAATCAAACAAGTTAACATGTGGTATTGTACAGATATATCGAACATATACAATATATTAAGCAACAAGTGTAACAGGCAAGGGTACAATCAGTGTCGCAAAGCGCCCACATAAACCTTGATATACTGTATCAAAACACCAAAACAATCCAATTAGAATAATCCTATTTTATTAAATCCATAACTTTGCAGTGAGTTTTTATGCTACCGTTGTATTGTCCAACGTAGGATCTGTGGGTGTGAGGGTAACTTGCGTGGTGTGGCATGAGGGATTGTTCAGCTCAGTGGTAAATGCGTTTTCATGTAGTGAGTCCACATCAGACAGTTAAGAGCCTGGTAGCCCACATGTATTAAATGATAAAAATGAAACAAAAGTCCACTCAGGAATCCCACGCAGGGGTTAAAACGTCATTCCGACACAACTGAATCTACAAGCCCACCTGGCTACTCTTCAACAGCGCTGCTGCTACAGGTACTGGTCCCTCAAACCACCAGCTCTTCCAGCAATCAAACAACAATAAACTTCTGCTCTACCGAGCCTTATGCAGCGTACACATGGGCGGACTTTTCGACCGGACTGGTCCGACGGTCTATCCAACGGACTTTCCTACACACGATCACACTAAAGTCCGACGGATTCGTATGTGATGACGTACGACTGGACTAAAATAAGGAAGTTGATAGCCAGTAGCCAATAGCTGCCCTAGCGTCGGTTTTTGTCTGTCGGACTAGCATACAGACAAGCAGACTTTTCGACCGGACTGGAGTCCGTCGGAAAGATTTGAAACATGTTCCAAATCTAAAGCCCGTCAGATTTTTGACCGAAAAAGTCAGCTGCAGGTCCGATGAAGCCCACACACGGTCGAATTGTCCGCCGGATTCGGTCCGTCGGACCAGTCCGGTCTGAAAAGTCCGCTCGTGTGTACGCGGACTTACTGTGTCCATAGACTGACCAGTCCTTGGTCTTGTAGTAAATGTCCTTACAAACGCAAATCCTTTAAATCCAACATCAGGGATGATCAGCCATGTTCCTAGATGTCTCCTCACATGGAGATACACTCTCTCTCCTAGAGCTAGGACCAGTTGCCTTAATCAAGAGCTGAAAAGAAAACCTTAAACTGCGGTCCACGGACTTAGAAGTCTGTCCCACCCGGATCTCTATCAGACTCCCAATAAAACCAGCCCCTGAATTAACTTTACCAATACAGGGTAAAGAACTATCCTTCCTTACCCTGAAGTCTTTGCTGGAATTATCTTAGATTGCAAATCTAAGAATCCGTGGAGGAACATATATCCCCACCAATCACTTTTCCTGTAAATTTTAACCTGTTTTACAGACACCCTGCTACAGTGGATAGGATCCTAGGTCCTAAGTTGTAAGTTTTTAATCGATGGACCGCTTTCTTGACCAATAAGGTTATCTTGTGTACGCTGGGGTGGTCTTGAGGTGTTATAAGAGAGTGAAATATGATGTATGGTGGGTGTGTAGCTAATGACATCCTGTTAAGGTCATTGGTTGCAGACAAGTGGGGGGGGTATGTGGAAGGGGAGGGAAGGCGGGAACTTGAGTGTAAGGGGAGTGGGAGTATGTATGAGGGTGATGAGGGGTTTAGTGGCATGAGAAGGAGTGAATGATGGGTGGGGGGGGGTTGAAAGGGGGGAGAGAAAGAAAACAAGATTAGTGCCTCTAATGCCCCATACACATGGTCAGAAAATATTCGATTGGAGCTTGTTGTTGGAAATTCCGACCGTGTCGGAATTTCCGTCACACAAAATCTGAGATCTGGATCCGTTGATGTAAATTCCAATTGTGTGTACACAGTTCCGACGCACAATGTTCCACGCAAGCAGAAGAGCCACACTGGCTATTGAACTTCATTTTTCTTGGCTCGTTGTACGTGATGTTTGAGCCAACATCAGTCAGAAAAAATCCATGGATTTTGCTGTCGGAATGTCCGATCCTGTGTACGGGGCATAAATGTATGATTGACCGTCTTTTGCTTCCCTCCTCCCGGGGTGAACTTCTTGATGTCTGTTAAATAGCGTGGAGTTGTGAGGAGAGGGCGGCCCTTTAATTGTCAGAATTTAAGGTTTCCAGTTTTGGGCCATGATGGCGGTGCGTAGGAATTTCAATTTTATGATTCAGGTGTTTTTTGGCAATTAATTTTGGGGATTTGGAGAACTTAGAAGGGAGTATTCAGCCGTGGTCTGGTAATGCTTCCAGCAAGCCCATTTGATACTGAATTTGCTGGGGGAATCTCACGCTATATGAATCAGTTCCTCTAGCTCAGCAATCTTTTTGATTCTATAGAACCATTCTTTAATCGAGGGGATCTTTTGAGACTTCCAATGTATGGGTATACACTATTTTGCTGCATTTATCATGTGCATTGCCAGCGATTTGTGATAAGTGCGATGTGATAGGTGTGAATGTTGCAAGAGGAATTGGGCTGGTGAACTTTCCAAGTTGTAAGAAGTGGCAAGGGAAGTTATACGGTGTACTTCTTTCCAGAGGGTTTGGATATGGGAGCATTCTCATCAAATGTGGATCAACGTGCCAGGTTGTGCATTGCATCTCCAGCATTAAGCTGAGATTGCTGGGTTAAATTTGTGTAATAAGGCAGGTGTACGGTACCAGCGAGATTGGATTTTGTATCAGTTTTCCTGCGTTGATACATTAATGGATCCCTTGTGGATGGTGAGGTAAATTTTTCCCCACTCTTCCGGTGTTAGAGATAGTGACAAGTCTTTCTCCCATGAGTCACACATTGCAGATTTATTGGGATGGCAGTCCATAAAAAAAGGGAATGTGTGGCGGAAATCAGGAGGGTTTGGGGGAAGGTCTGGGTACAAAGGTGTTAAAAAGGCATTAGCTGTCTAGAGCAGGAAGATTTCCTGTCTAAGGTTCCCAGAAAATGTGTAATTTTAGATTTTTATTGACACATTGGATCTTTAACCTTCCTGGCAGTAATCCTTGTCCCCAGGATCCTGCGATGTCCCCCCGCTGTGTCCTCCGTCGTATCATCTGCCCTTTGTCTGTGTTCCGGGCTCCATTCCCTACTAAGAATTACAGGCCTACAATATAAAACGCCAAATGTTTCCATGTGAAACATATGTAATGCTATCTAATCAACAATTAATTAAAATGTAAAGAATCCCTTAGAACAACTCAGTTGCTTAATACATTTTAACAAGCACTCTCTGCAACTGTAAATGTTAATACTTTCCACTTAATACATACCACTCTTGGGGTGTCAAGCTCTGCTGTCTTTAATGGCTAATCTGTCTTTAAGAAACCTCTATATCTAACACACTTCTGGGTCTGTTAGATACCGAGCCCCTCATTGTGCATGTCATCCAGAGACCCTTCCATCACTACTGGGTCCTGTTGAGATATAGCAGAAGAAACCACAGCACCCAGGGGGAAACCAAGCATCTGACACTGTTGGATGTTGAAGATTTTTAGTTAGCATATTCCATCATGACAGGAGAGATTAGCAGTGCAGCCAGCAGGAGTGGTAAGCGGTAACCCTTTTCATTGCAGAAACCCTTTTTTTTTTAATAGCAACATACCTACCTTTAACAAGATCTTGGCCCCGACTGGTTTACATTTCCTTATCCTAAAGCACTGTGTATCATTAACAATTTCCATGTTTGTTTTTTTTTTTAAATACCATTTTCATGACTAATCTCCTATACAATATTTGCAACTACTTCCTGCCTATGTGAAAGTTCTGCAATGGCCGCTGCATGTCACTGGTCAGGGCAAGCTTCCTGATGGTGACAACATTGGGATGTACCTGTGTATTCACCGCTCCTACAGCGCTGCAAAGAAGCTGCTGGCAGGACTTTTTGTGATGCCCTGCCAGCGCAGCGCCCCAGTGTGAAAGCACTCAGGCTTTCACACTGGGTTTGCAGCTAAGGCTTTTTTCAGGCGCTATTTTTAGCGCTGTAGCGCCTGAAAAACGCCTCAGTGTGAAAGGGGTCTAAAGATTTACTTTATCTAAATGTTGTACAAGATTGTGTTGATGAAAAAATGTTTTTAGGTTTTATTAGGCTCACAATGCACATTGGCAAAAACATTGGGATAATACTGGTGCGCCAAAGAAAATAAAATTTAAGGGCTTAATAGTGGTACATGTAGTGCGCTTTGCAAAACATGGTCCTTGGATATGTAGACAAAAAATAAAAATACTGATTCTGACAATAATTGGGCCCCAAATGGGCAATCATATTAAATATAGTTAATAATATGTGAGACCATATGGGCAATAAACAAACAATCATGACAATATAAGGACAACCATAAGGACAACCAACAGGCAATGGTGACAATATGAAGCCAACAAATAGGTAGTTGTGATAATATACAGATAATAAACAAGCAACCGTGAATAGTATGTGGACAATGAATGGGTCAGTTTTCAGTGGGAGGAATGCCCATGCATCGGTGGTCAGTGTGAGTTAAAATGTTTTCACATCATTAAACTTTCCCTTAAGATGGCGTCAGTGGTGGGCATAATATTGCTTTCATTGTTGTCAGTGGGGAATACACTGTTTTTTATTGATGTCAGTGGAAGGCATACTATTTCTATTAGTAGTTTCAATGGGGGCATACTGTGCCTTTCATTAGTGTCAGTGGGGGTGGGGGAGCATACTGTCTTTTTTTACTGGTGTTAGTTAGGAGGGCATAATGTCCCTTTCATTGGTGCCAGTGGAGATCATAGGGAGTGGACAGCTGAAAAAGTGTACATGCCCACAGAAATGTTGCCCACCTTGCCCGCTCTGCACTACCCTTCCAGCAGGCAAGCTATAGGCAGCTGTGTGTGGCGTCAGCTGTACTTGGCCATTCTTTACAGTTACATTTGAGGAGCACTGCTCCATGTTATGGGGCGATAGGGTTCCTAGTTACTCAGAATGCCCGTCTCCTAATGCCAGCTCTAAATGAAATAGTGAGGGACTTTTTGCAGTCAAATTGGGATAACATTACCCACCTAAAAATTCTGCTTAGTTTTCTCCTTCTATGTAATGTTAAGGAGGAGGCTGGGAGGTTTTATTTACCATAATTTACCTATGTCTCTCCGTATTGTCCTGGCAGATCTTCATTATCAGATGTAAACTAGATGTGCACAATGTATGCCATGACAAAGGGATAACACTTTTAAGGCATGGCTGCTTAATTGTCCTCTAGTTGCACATTGCAAGTCCCTTGAACAATACAAGAGCCCTATGTATAAACCTGCCCAAAGAAACAACTAGACAGGTAAGAATTATTATTTTTAAATGAGAATGCATACCAAACACAAAGTAGGATTATTCAAATATGATGGCAAAGGTGGAAATACACTTGAAATTGCCATTGCAATAAAAAGGACATTTCAGTATTACACTAGAAATCTTTTATTTTATGTAATAGTTTTTATTAAAGTTTTACCAAGTACAAAGTACAAAGACAGAGAGTAATGCAGATAAGTATATAGCATACACATACACAACATGTTGTGCAATGTCACCTCAGGGTCCACAGGGCAATTACATTAAGGCACAAGTAACAAATGATCTTTGACAATATTCCAAATAAATGAATATATTATAGAGAGAATCTAATACCTTCCCAGATTTCCAGGAAGCTATAATATAAACCAGTCCAAAACAAGAAATTTCTATTAATATATAATAACGAATGGACTGTAAAGGACCAGAGCTAATTTCAGAGAGCAAGGCTATTATTTATATGTTATCCAAAGTTGTGTAAGAGGAACATGGAGAATATTATGTATGAGAGAACAGAAGAAAGACAGAGTATTGTGAATGAAGATGAAGGGCAGGGGGATAAGGAAAAAGAAAAACATGTAAGGCTCTATGGTTTCATTGGAAATAGACTATCCACAAGGACCACATTTTAAAGAATTTTTCATGTTTATCTAGTGATAGCCTTCAACTTTTCATTCACTTTTTTGCAATTTTGCCACAGGACATGGAAAAGTTTGAATATGTTCATTTACACTATAAAACTTTTTAATTCGTTATCAAAATCACCAGCAAACATAAAACAAAAAATCTGATACTAAAATGCATTAATTTAGCATGTAAAAACAAAGCATGTAGAAATGTCACTGAATACGCATGTAACAGCAAATAAAAGTATATCAGTTTGCTGGCAGTTAAGTTCTAATTGCTGGTTGTTATGAAGCTGTCACAAATGATTTCTAAATGTAACACTGCTGCTTTTGATCACATTCTGCATAACATGAAGATAATTTACGCAGGCTCTCAAAGTATTTATCAAATAGGGCTACTAATTATGCATATGCAAATGAATGTTTATGCACCAATCCACCCTGAGTCATTGCAGTGGATTTCTGCACTCTTCTCTGCCTGCCAGCTTGGCATGGCTTGTGGAAAGGTTAGTGTACAAATATCTCATGATACATCTCCTGAATAACACTATGTGGGCAGGTGTTCCTACAGAAAAAAATGACTTTAATTATATTTAATTACATTTTTTTTACAATGATCTAAAGGAAATTATTCTGCTTTGTTGATATGTCATAAAAACATTGATACAAACAGGAAAAAGGAATTATAAGAATTATATTTAGATTTAAAAATCCCTTAAAATGCTAACACAGATTCAGATTTTTATACTATTTGCATTTTTTTTTATATGCTTTTCTTACGTGTTTCGTTTATTGCTATTGTTTTGACTGTTTGCTTTAGTTGTTCATTTACAATGACTTGAATATGTGATGTTCTAAAAATTTCCCAACGTACTACTCCTAGGTCATATCCAGGTTATATATCAGCAAATGTGTAAAGGTACTTGGAAAACATTAATTTCTTGTGGTCCCTTATATCATGGGACTGATTTACTGAAGATTTACATCAATTATCCAGTCATGCAACCACCAATTATTTCATCTGCACATGACTGAATAAATGGAGTGAATATTTACACAATTTATTGTGTGAACATTCTCAATAATATAAGTCATAGTCAGGGCTTTTTCTCAGGGGGAACTTGGTGGAACTAAGTTCCACCACCTCTGGCTCAGACCCTCTGCTCCCTGCCCACCACTGTCACTTGTAAACACAAAAGTCCGGTTTCTGTGTTTACAAGTGACAGCTCTGCACTCTGTGTGTAATACAATCCTGGTATTTAATGACCTTTAAGACCCTCCTACTGTTTGTGAAATTTGACTGACCACACCCACTATTTGATGTGATTTGGAGGGTGTGTGTAGGGGAGCGGTTTTGGGAGTTCGTGGTTGAGTTCCAGAACCTATTGTTTGAGAAAAAAAAGCCCTGGTCATAGTCATTATTTTAAGAGAATAAAATACATTTTTACAGTAGGACATAAGATAACTGTACATGGTGAATCCTGACAAGATTCCCCAGTGTTCAGTTGCATTGAAGCACAGCTAAAATAATGGCTGGACAGAACAAATTTCCATCTCTCTAAATACTTCTGAAATATACATAGTTACATAGTTAGTCAGGTTGAAAAAAAAGACACAAGTCCATCTAGTTCAACCAAAAAATAAATAAAAAAATACAATCCCATATACACAGTCCTTTACCAACAATTGATCCAGAGAAAGGCAAAAAACCCAGCAAAGCATGATCCAATTTGCTACAGCAGGGGAAAAAAATCCTTCCTGATCCACCCCCCCCCCCCCCCCCGAGAGGCAATCAGATTTTCCCTGGATCAACTTTACCTATAAATATTAGTACCCAGTTATATTATGTACGTTTAGGAAAGAATCCAGGACTTTTTTAAAGCAATCTACTGAGCTGTCCAGAACCACCTCTGGAGGGAGTCTATTCCATATTTTCACAGCTCTTACTGTGAAGAAACATTTCCGTATTTGGAGAGTAAATCTTGTTTCCTCTAGACGTAAAGAATGCCCCCTTGTCCTCTGTTATGACCTTAAAGTGAATAACTCAACACCAAGTTCACTATATGGACCACTTACGTATTTGTCCATACCTCTCTTAATACAAGAAAGGACTTTGCTCGCTTTGGAAACCGCAGCTTGGCATTGCATGCTTTTATTGAGCTTATAATCTACCAAAACCCCCAGATCCTTCTCCACTATTGATTCCCCCAGTTGTACTCCCCCTACTATGTATGATGCATGCACATTCTTAGCACAGAAGTGCATAACTTTACATTTATCAACATTAAACCTCATCTGCCACATAGTTGCCCAATTAGACAGTGCATTGAGGTCGGCTTGTAAATTGGAGACATCCTGTAAGGACGTTATTCCACTGCATAGTTTGGTGTCATCTGCAAAGACAGAAATGTTACTTTTAATCCCAGACCCTATATCATTTATAAGGATATTAAAAAGTAAGGGTCCCAACACTGAACCTTGGGGTACACCACTGATTACCTTAGATCATTCAGAGTAAGAATCATTAACCACTACTCTCTGAATTCTGTCTTTTAGACAGTTTTCTATCCATTTACAAACTGATCTTTCCAAGCCTGTAGACTTTACATTACACATTAGCCATGTGTGGGGAACTGTGTCAAACGCTTTTGAAAATCCAAGTATACCACGTCCACAGCCACCCTCTGTCTAAGGTTTTATTTACCTCTTCATAAAAAGAAATCAGATTTGTTTGACAACTTCTGTCTTTCATGAATCCATGCTGTCTGTTGCTTAAAATGTTTTTTTCCGGCAAGAACCCATCTATGTGGTCTTTTATTAAACTCTCCAGTATCTTGCTGACTATAGAAGTATTTTGTCTTTTTTCAACCTGAGTAACTATGTAACTATGTGACCAACAGGTCTATAGTTACTTGGTAAAGACTTTGATCCCTTTTTAAATATAGGCACCACATTGGCCCTACGCCAATCCAGTGGTACCATTCCAGTCATTAACGAGTCCCTAAAAATGGGAAACAATGGCTTTGAAATGACGGAGCTCAATTCTTTTAGGATCCGTATACTGAACATATACATGTGTTAAATGCACATTAGTGCAATTGTACTATTCCTATAACTGAATTTAACGATTTGCCGACTGTGCACTGTACATTTAGTGCTACAGTGCAGTCCGGCTGTGCAGAATCACGTATATATATATATATATATATATATACGTGATTTTGAATCTCTGGGTAGGGGGTGCGCGTGCCTGCCTATCTGGCTGTGCTGTGATTCATTATAGCACATACCAATCACTGGGTTCCGGTCAGTGATTGATCACCGGCACCCTGAGATCAGCTCTAAATTTTAGGGAACACAGCTCTGTGAGTGTAAACAGCACAGAGCTGTGTTCAGTGACAGGGGATCTAGTTGGTATTTCATTCCCTGCAGGGAATGAAAACAACTAGATCCCCAGTAAAAGCAGCACATATTACACACATAAACACTCGGTAAGTACATATTTAACCCCTTGATCGTCCTAGATGTTAACCCTTTCCTGCCCAGTGTCATTAGTACAGTGACAGTGCATATTTTTAGCACTTATCACTATAATGTCCCTGATGGTATCACTGGCAATTAGTTCCCACAAAGTGTCAGTTAGTGTCAGATTTCCCGCCGACCTGCTATAAGTCGCTGATCACCGCCATTACTACCATGTTTTCCCGAAAATAAGCCCGGGTCTTATATTAATTTTGGCAACAAAAGACACGGTAGGTCTTACCATGTAATGTGCTGTCTTCTCTCCCCCTCTCTTTCCCTGCCTGTCAGGAATCCCCAGTGTGATCTGAGTTAAAATGCTTGTAAAATCCTATAATTTACTATATTACAGTAGTATATAATGTACAATGTGTGTGTTTCTGTAACATAATTGTGCCAAATACCTTCGTTATAGTGCCGCTCTGCTCTTCTGTGACCCGCTGGAGCTCTCTTCCTCACAATTATATTACAGAAACACACACATTGTACTGTAATAGAGTGGATTATAGGATTTTACAAGCATTTTAAACTAGGGCTTATTTTCGGGGTAGGGCTTATATTGCAGTCCTCCTGGAAAATAACGCTAGGTCTTATTTTCGGGGAAACACGGTAGTATTAACAAAATAAATAAATAGTAATTCCAGTATATATCCCATAGCTTGTAGACGCTATAACTTATACGGAAACCAATCATTATAGACTTATTGGGATTTTTTTTACCAAAGACATGTAGCAGAATATATTTTGGTCAAAATTTATTAAGAGGTTCTATTTTTTACATTTTTTATGGGATATGTTTTATAGCAGAAAGTACAAATTTTTCTTTCTTTTTTTTTTTTTTTTTTTAAAGTATCGTTCTTTTTTCGTTTGGGTACAATGTTGCATGAATGCACAATTATCAGTTAAAATAATACAGTGCCACATATCAAAAAATGGCCCGGTCATGAAGGGGGTAAAATCTTCAAAGATGAAATAAAAAGCAACCTTTTGCTACAATATTTTCCTTTATGTCAGAGTTGTTCCATGCACAACTTCTTTTCTTCAACTTGATGCCCTCAACCTGATGTCCAGCATCATGCAACCCCCTTTCTCTGAGCCCAGATATTTACTGTACAGTGAAAGAAGAAGCACACAGTGATGAGCTCCATTTTCTCATCTGGTGCTCCTGCTTTTGGTTTCAGCTGTGGGCTCATCTCTCTGTATCCGGTTTCTCTTCTTATCAGCATGCATATAGGTACATGAACTGATTAGCATATTAAACTGCAAGGGGGAGATTCAGGTACTCACATTACTTGTATTTAAATAAAACACATTTAATGATGTATCTATGATCACAAAGCTGCATTAAAGAATGCGTAAACCCAACATTTCATATTTCTGATATGTGCCTGCTGTACCATGTACTTGGATGTACTTGCGATTCTTTTTGTATTGCTTCCTGCCAGCCCCCCTGCTTTCCTGTAAAAAAAAAAATATATGACCACACTAAGCAGGAGAGCACAGTGTGGTCAGTTCTTTAGCTATGGTGGGAACTCAGCCTGCTGTCCTCCAATTATCACACTTGTTCTGACCCCCCTCCCCCGCACAGCTTTTCAATGGAAAGATCAGTGTGCCGCTGCATATATACAGTATCTCACAAAAGTGAGTACACCACTCACATTTTTGTAAATATTTTATTATATCTTTTAATGTGACACCACTGAAGAAATTACACTTTGCTACAATGTAAAGTAGTGATTGTACAGCTTGTATAACAGTGTCAATTTGCTGTCCCCTCAAAATAACTCAACACACAGCCATTAATGTCTAAACCGCTGGCAACAAAAGTGAGTACAGGCATACCCCACTTTTAAGTACACAATGTGTTTTATTTACTAAAGCTGGAAAGTGCAAAATCAGGCTCACTTCTGCATAGAAACCAATGAGCTTGTAACCCCAGCTTGTTCAATTAAGCTTTGGTAATAAAACCTGGAAGCTCATTGGTTTCTATGCAGAAGTGAGCCTGATTTTGCACTTTCCAGCTTTAGTAAATAAACCCCATTTGTGTACTTAAAAGTGGGGTATGTCTGTATACCCAAATTGGGACCAATTAGCCATTTTCCCTCCCCGGTGTCATGTGACTCATTAGTGTTAGGTCTCAGGTGTGAATGGGGAGCAGGTGTGTTAAATTTGGTGTTATCGCTCCCACTCTCTTATACTAGTCACTGGAAGTTCAACATGGCACCTGATGACAAAGAACTCTCTGAGGATCTGAAAAAAAGAATTGTTGCTCTACATAAAGAGGACCTAGGCTATGAGATGATTGCCAAGACCTTGAAACTGAGCTGCAGCATGGTGGCCAAGACCATACAGCGGTTTAACAGGACAGGTTCCACTCAGAACAAGCCTGGCCATGGTCGACCAAAGAAGTTGAGTGCAAATAATCAGCGTCATATCCAGAGGTTGTCTTTGGGAAGTAGACATATGAGTGCTGCCAGCATTGCTGCAGAGGTTGAAGGGGTGGGGGGGGGGGGGGGTCAGTCTGCCAGTGCTCAGATGATACTCCGCACACTGCATCAAATGGGTCTACAGGGCTACTAGCCCAGAAGGAAGCCTCTTCTAACGATGGTGCACAATAAAGCCCACAAACAGTTTGCTGAAGACAAGCAGACTAAGAACATGGATTACTGGAACCATGTCCTGTGGTCTAATGAGACCAAGATAAACTTATTTGGTTCAGATGGTCTCAAGCCTGTGTGGTGGCAACCAGGTGAGGAGTACAAAGACAAGTGTGTCTTGCCTACGGTCAAGCATGGTGGTGGGATTGTCATGGTCTGGGGCTGCAGGAGTGCTGCCAGCACTGGGAAGTTAAAGCTCATTGAGGGAACCATGAATGCCAACATGTACTGTGACATACTGAAGCAGAGCTTGATCCCCTCCCTTCAGAGACTGGGCCGCAAGACAGTATTCCAACATGATAATGACCCCAAACACACCTCCAAGGTGACCACTGCCTTGCTAAAGAAGCTGAGGGTAAAAGGTGATGGACTGGCCAAGCATGTCCCCAGACCTTAACCCTTTGAGCATCTGTGGGGCATCCTTAAACAGAAGGTGGAAGAGCACAAGGTCTCTAACATTCACCAGCTCTGTGATGTCACCATGGAAGAGTGGAAGAGGACTCCAGTGGCAACCTGTGAAGCTCTGGTGAACTCCATGCCCAAGAGGGTTAAGGCAGTGCTGGAAAATAACGGTGGCCACACAAACTATTGACACTTTGGGCCCAATTTGGACATTTTCGCTTAGGGGTGTACTCAATTTTTGCCAGTGGTTTAGACATTAATGGCTGTGTATTGAGTTATTGTGAGGGGACAGTAAATTTACACTGTTATACAAGCTGTACACTCACTACTTTATGTAGCACCCTCTACCTTAGGTAGATGCTAGAGTAGTGTTTTTTTGTGTGTACTGCCAGTACAGGTAAATTTAGGCAGGCCTAGCTGTGAGCTAGGCCTGTTTGTTTTTGATCTGGGGGCAGGGGAGTGGTTTAATGTAGCAGCAGGTGACTGACATGTGCTTTAGCTCTCTGGCGCCTCCTTTGTTTCCAGTGAGAAGGTTCCGGAAAAGAGGCAGGGCAGGGAGTGAGAGTGACATGGAGTGTATCTGGGAGCCCTGACCAATCCCCAACTATACTCATGGTCAGCTTGTTGCGGGAGGAGTTATCAAGTGGAAAAACTGAGATGATGGGGTGTTAGGCTGTGGTGGCCCTTGAGGGCCCCCTTTTCTGGGGGGTGCCCTCCGGGCCTGGAGCTTGTGAGCTGGGAGGGAGCCTCTCTTTACACGGTCATTGAGAGGTGTCCTGGAACAGGAGCAGGAGGAAGACAGCAAAAGCACTGCCAGAAAAGTAATTCAGGAGGGATCCATGCCGGTGTCGGTGAGTGAGAAGCACAGTGAGAAGCTCTGGGTGAGACATGTCAGAATTGGATGTGGAGCCAGAGGGATAGACTGTGGTGTTGTTGAAGTTGAGTCGCTGTAGCCAGGAGGGTTGGCAGGATTTGCACCGGACTTGCTGGGATCAGTAGTCCACCAAGTATCAATTAGCACAACTATCCTTTTCATCTAAAATGGTTACTAACACAGAGGGGACTGCAAACCCCCGCCTGCAAATGGCTGCTAGGAAAATGTTAGGACTTATACAGAGTGAGGCCTATCCATGTGCTAACGGTGACAGGAATCTAGAATTGGACAGTAGAGGAAAGCAAGTGATCTCAAGTAGTGTGCTGGAGGAGATTTGCAGTAGGAGAGACTGTCAATTTAGATTCAACTACCTTTATTTCCACTAAGAAAGATTCATCATTTGGGCCTTTTCCCCTTTCAAGTTTAATCCCCTAATAAAAACAAACAAGAGTCTGTTCATTGACTGGAGAAAGTGTGCCTAAAATGGATGTCTGACCAAGCAGGGTGATGTGTGGATGCTAAAACACGCAGCGACCCCACGGGGGCATCGCTACATTTACGATGTAGCAAAGTGTCATTTCTTCAGTGTTGTCACATGGAAAGATATAATAAAATATTTACAAAAATGTGAGGGGTGTACTCACTTTTGTGAGATACTGTATATACAGTGCCTTGAAAAAGTATTCACACCCCTTGAAATTTTCCACATTTTGTCATCTTACAACCAAAAGCGTATATTTATTTTTTGGGGATTTTATGTGATAGACCAACACAAATTGGCACATAATTGTGAAGGGGAAGGAAAATGATAAATGGTTTTCGAAATATTTTACAAATATGTGAAAGGTGAAGTGTGCATTTGTATTCAGCCCCCTGAGTCAATACTTTGTAGAACCACCTTTCACTGCAATTACAGCTGGAAGTCTTTTGGGTATGTCCCTACCAGCTTTGCACATCTAGAGAGTGACATTTTGCCCATCTGTGAATGCAATTTTCAAGTCTTGCCACAGATGCTCAATTGGATTTAGGTCTGGACTTTGACTGGGCCATTCTAACGCATGAATATGCTTTGATCTAAACCATTCCATTGTAGTTCTGGCTGTATGTCTAGGGTCATTGTCCTGCTGGAAGGTAAACCTGCGCCCCAGTCTCAAGTCATTTGCACACTCTTACAGATTTTTTTCTAAGTTTGACCTGTATTTGGCTCCATCCATCTTCCCATCGACTCTGATCAGCTTCTCTGTTCCTCCTAAAGAAAAACATCCCCACAACATGATGCTGCCACTACCATGTTTTACGGTGGGGATGATGTATTCAGGGTGATGTGCAATGTTTTCCACCACAAATAACATTTTGCTTTTAGGCCAAAAAGTAAAATTTTGTTCTCATCTGGCCAGCGCACCTTCTTCCACATGTTTGCTGTGTCCCCCACAGGCTTCTCGCAAATGAGACTTCGCATGGCTTTCTTTCAACAATGGCTTTTTTCCTGCCACTCTTCCATAAAGGCCAAATTTGTGAAGTGTACGACTAATTGTCCTGTGGACAGATTCTCCCATCGGAGTTGTGGATCTCTGCAGCTCCTCCAGAGTTACCATGGGCCTCTTGGCTGCTTCTCTGATTAATGCTGTTCTTGCCCGGCCTGTCAGTTTAGGTGGACGGCCACGTCTTCGTAGGTTTGTAGTTGTGCCATACTCTTTCCGTTTTCGGATGGTGGATTGAACACTGCTCCATGAGATGTTCAAAGCTTGGGATATTTTTTTTATGCTCAAACCCTGCTTTAAACCTCTCCACAACTTCATCCCTGACCTGTCTGGTGTGTTCCTTTGGCCTTCATAATACTGTTTGTGCACTAAGGTTCTCTAATGCCCTGTACACACGATATGATTTTCCGACAACAAAATCCATGTTTTTTTTCCAACGGATGTTGGCTCACACTTGTCATGCATACACACGGTCACACAAAGTTGGTCGGAAATTCCGAACATCAAGAACGCGTAACGTACGATGAGCCGAGAAAAATGAAGTTGAATAGCCAGCGCTGCTCTTCTGCTTGATTCTGAGCATGCGTGGCACTTGCATCGGAATTGTGTACACACGATCAGAATTTAAGACAACTGATTTTGATGTCGGAAAATTTGAGAACCAGCTCTCAAATTTTGTGTGACGGAAATTCTGATGGAAAATGTCTGATGGAGCCTACACACGGTCGGAATTTCCAACAACAAGCTCCTATCATACATTTTCCAGCGGAAAATCCTATCGTGTGCATGGGGCATTACAGAGGGGTTCACAGAACAGCTGTATTTATACTGAGATTAAATTACACACAGGTGGGCTCTATTTATTAATTAGGTGAGTTCTGAAGGCAATTGGTTTCACTAGATTTTAGTTAGGGGTATTGGAGTAAAGGGGGGTGAATACAAATGCACGCCACACTTTTCAGATATTTATTTGTAAAAAGTCTTGAAAATCATTGATAATTGTCCTTCCACTTCACAATTATGTGTCACTTTGTTAGTCTATCACATAAAATCCCAATAAAATACATTTATATTTTTGGGTGTAACATGACAAAATGTGGAAAATTTCAAGGGATATGAATACATTTTCAAGGCACTATATGTATATATATATATTTACAAAGTGAGGGTTTACAATTATTTAAAGTAAAACTGCTGCACACAGAATCTGGTGCAGCTGTGCACAGTAACCAATCAGCTTCTAGGTTTTAGCCCAGGTTCACATTGAGGGCGGGTTTGAAATCATGCGAGTTCAGTTGAACTCGCATGATTTCAAACTGGCAATGCAGTCAGACTTCAGGGGCAATTATGCACAGATGTCTATTCAAATTGCCCCTGAAGGCACCAAAAGTAGTACAGGAACTATTTTTGGGAATCTTTGCGGCGCCACAAAGTCAGCATCACACTGATTCAGACGGTGCCATTGCCGGCAATAGCCATCAATTTGACATTTCAAATTGCCCATCAAAATGGCTCCATGTGAAAGTGGGCTTATTGTCAAAGCCTAAGGCTGGCTTCACTCATGTGCAGTGCGAATTGTAGCTCCGGTTTCCCTGTGAAGATAAAAATTATTCATTCAGTGGTTCCTCTCCATTGTAGCTGCGGATCAGCTGAACAGGGAGAGGGGGGAGGTGTAGGATGAGGGGGAGAGAATTAGTGTTCAGAACGGAACACATCAGCGAATCAGATGCGTTCCCATTGAAGATTATGTGCCTGCAATTTGCACCGCAATGCCTAGAAAATGCACATGTTTTTTGTGCAATGCGGAGTGTGGATGCAATGCACATATGTGAACCAGACCCATTGAAAAGAACATATTTTCAAATGTTCTGTGAATTACATGCAGTGTAAGCCGCATCCAATTTGCATATGTGTGAACCCAGCCTTACTGAGCAAGCTGAAGTTAGAAGCTGATTGGCTACTATGCACGGCTACACCAGATTCTGTGTGCATTAGTTTTAGTAAATCTCCCCCAATGTCTTTTATATCTGCCTGAAATTCAAACTTGAGGTGTTACCTATTCTACGTTGACCACAGTTTGTATTTGTTAATTTTATTAATACATTTGTGAATGAAGAACACAATAATGCTGTAACTTGCACTGCTGGGTTATTATTATGTAGGGTAATAAAAATAGCAAGATAATCATATATTACGTGACATTTCTTTCAAAATGACAGCATGTGCAATTAAATGGCAAAATAAATGTAATGTTATAAAATGTAGGATTATGCACCTAGACCCAGGGATTAGCATTACTCTAAATAAATTAACATGCAATTCCAGTTGAACAAAACAAGCTTGGCAATGGACTTGGTGATGCTGGTTATCTGTAGGCTTAGCACTACTCAGTGGTAAGCAGTAACAAATGAAAACTTTGGATTATAAAAATACACGATACTATATATGAAATAGAGTGTTGTCTCTGTATAAAGCAGTAAGGCCACATTAAAATATAGTTTCTGAAATAGTTTAAAGGCAGGCAACTAAGTGAATGAAGGGATAAAAAAATATTACTATACATAGAACGATTGGAAACACTGGGTATGTATAGATTGGGTAAAGCAGATTTATAAATCAATATAATGTAGCTCTGTAATCATGTATAAACCATTTAATGTATTTTTAAAATATAAGTAGTGAAAGTACATGAATTTTATCTGGTATCAACCTCTTGCAGTCCCTAAACAGCAGAGCTGGAATGTGAGAAGAGAAAGCAGTATAAGGGGCTAATCAATTTATGTGCTGAAAGCAAGCATGCTGATTAGAAGCGAAAACAGTGGGGGTCATTTACTATAATGGCACTAATTACTGCAAATTAGTGCTAACCACACTAATTAGCGCTAAAACGGTATTCACTATAGTGCTAGTAAAAAAATACTCCCAAAAACAAATTTACTATAGTTCCTTGAAAACAAATATTGCCCAAATCCTTACTCTGCTAAAACCTGGAGTAGTGCGCATAGAAATAATGTTTAGAATATGATATAATTACCCTAAATGTTATTGAAATATGCAGTATATTATTTAAAGATCATCTGCTTTTAAACTGTGTGAAAAAGTGATTTCTACACTGAAATATCTTTAAAACTCTGAGAAGAGATAAATTCCCTGTCTCTGTACAACTAGGTGCCAACACAACTGAACATGCTCAGACCTGCAAATAGCTCTCATTTTAGCTCCAATGTCTTTTTTACAGCTATAGTAAATACCAAAATAAACGCTGTGTTAAAGAGCATTTTTTAGGAGTGAAAATCGGCGGTATTATAGTCCAATGCAAGTTTTAGCCATTGATTCTAATGGTACGATTGTAACTTCCCCAAATAAATCCTTTTAATGTTGAGATGAAATGTATCTTTCTCTGAAATAAAATTTCCATTGCAACATTGTTGCTTCTACTTCATCTATTTTGTTTTTAAGAATGCTAGAATGTAGAATGTTTTGGTAAAATATATTTTTCTCTGTCACTTTCACTTATTATGCCCTGTACACACGGTCGGACTTTGTTCGGACATTCCGACAACAAAATCCTAGGATTTTTTCCGACGGATGTTGGCTCAAACTTGTCTTGCAAACACACGGTCACACAAAGTTGTCGGAAAATCCGATCGTTCTATACGCGGTGACGTAAAACACGTACGTCGGGACTATAAACGGGGCAGTGGCCAATAGCTTTCATCTCTTTATTTATTCTGAGCATGCGTGGCACTTTGTCCGTCGGATTTGTGTACACACGATAGGAATTTCCGACAACAGATTTTGTTGTCGGAAAATTTTATCTCCTGCTCTCCAACTTTGTGTGTCGAAAAATCCGATGGAAAATGTCCGATGGAGCTCACACACGGTCGGAATTTCCGACAACACGCTCCGATCGGACATTTTCCATCGGAAAATCCGACCGCGTGTACGGGGCATTACTCTGCATCTCACAACAATCTTTACCCAAACTCACACAGGTGTCTTTACAAACCACAAACAATACCAATACAATGTAAGAAAGTTTGAAATTTGTGCATCAAAAAAACTAATCTCTTCAGCCCACCTGCAAGTAAATGACAAAAGGTGGAATCTTTATATATAACAGCTATGGACAATTGCAGGTAATGAATTCAGCTGCTGGATAGGCAGTGTTGTATGTGTCAGCCCCGGTTCACATTGGTGCGATTTGACAAGTGATTTGACATGTCAAATCAGCGGCAATTGCACCGTTCTAATTGGTGCGGCGCCGCAATTTCCAAAAGTAGTTTCTGTACAGAAGTCTCCGAAATTCCCCCCGCAGTCAGGACCGACAGCGGGAGGAAATCGTGTGAGTTCAGCTGAACTTGCATGATTTCCTCCCGCTGTCAGTGTGAGCCAGGGCTCAAACTGGGTCCTTGTCTTTGTAATTCACCTGCTGCTATCCCAGGGACACCATTTCTTAAGTTTACCTTCAAATATCATTATATGTAGAAATACAGATTTGCATATATGGAAATAAACAAAAATTAAAAAAAATGTAATCATGGTTGTGATCAAATATTCGCAGCTGTGATCAGAAGAGCGTGGTTTCACCTACTGACCCAGAAATGAGTCATTGTAATCACCCGGAAGTGCCTGTGCTGGTCAGGATCTCCATCTAGGTGGACATGGTGAGGTCGACGCTCTTTAGCAAATAGGAGGTGCTGCTCATTTGCCAGGTAAGTGTAGGATATGTACTTGTGCTTACTCAATGTGGGGTGGATGTGGTAGTTAGATTTGGTGTGGGTGGGGTTCATTGATTTGTTTGGCATCACCACACATTTGCTTCTGTGCAAACATCACTTCTTGCATTTGTTCTGTTGGTGTCAATCAGTAAGGACTATGCAAATATAAATGAGAGCTCCTTTCTATTAAAATATATATGACTTGTTTCACAGTTGGGTGACTTTTTTCCAGCAAATTTGGACCTTCGAGTTGCATGACAAGTTGTACCCCATGATTCTCAATGATAACCATTCATATCTGTGCTACTTCAAGTTGCAACAACTTCAAAGTAGTCCCTGTACTACTTTGGTGTGACTTTTATGTGACTTGAGGTACGTAGGGCGCAATATTACACAGGCATTGCCAGAATGCAACTTAGGGCTAAGTTGCAGCAGCAAAGTGGCAGCAAAATAGTGTGACTTTCAGGTTGCAGCAGTGTGAATGAGATTAATGTATAATACCTTGGAATTAAGCACTATTCACATTTGTGCATTCTGCAAGTGGGTCAAATTCGTCCCTGCACTACTTTGGTTTGACTTTGATGCGAATTGAGGCCCATATACAGCAAGATTACATGGTCACACAAGTGCAAATGGTATTATCAATGAATCTCATTAGGTTCCGTTCACACTTGGCCAACTTTTCATACAACTTGAGGTCCATAAGGCCTCTTTCACACTTGAAACAAAGCAACCTGAAAGTCCCCACTATTTTGCGGCGCTTTTTGCTGCAAATTTGATGTGATTTGAAGCAATGCCAGTGTAATCTTGAGGTCTATGGATGCAGGAGTCGCAGGACAAGTCGCACAAGTGTGAAAGGGGCGTTAGGGCTGGTTCACACTGCTGTGCTGTCCGACCTTGGATGTGATTTGCCCCGCACTGCAAATCACATGCGATGTCTGTGTGATGCAAACTCAGCCATACAGATTGTACGATTGAATTTGCATCGCATTCAGACCAAACTTGCACAGGACCCTTTTTTTTGGTCCACAGCAGAATCAGATCGCATTAGTGTTGTCTGAATTTGCAGTTCACTCTACAATATGCAAACTGATTTGGGGGTGTCATTAGCTTTCTACTGACACTCCCAGCAGTTTGCATATGGCAGTGTGAGGTGCCTGCGAGTTGTATGCGATGCGGGAACCCGCACTGGATTGGCAGGGTTCCCGCATCGCTCCAGTGTGAACTGGCACTGACCCTAGGTTCACACCTATGCATTTTTTAGTGCGTTTTGCAGTTTGCAGAAACGCTCTACAGTCCATTTAACATGGTTTCCTATGGTACTAGTTCACAACTATGCGTTTTGCGGCCAGTGCATTTTTGGAAATGGTCAGGGCCTTTTTCACGCAATTTGCGGGTAATAGATTTCAATGGAACCGCACCAGAAATGCAATGGTTGCATTTGTGATGCGATTTTATATGTGTTTTGCGGTTCTTATTTTAACACTTTATATAGCTGGTTGCTAACCGGGGGGCCAGGAAGCTAGCCACTGCATCCTTAACCAATGAGTCATCAGCTTCCCCACTGAAAGTAAAAAAAAAATGCCAGCCAAAAAAATTGCGAAAAAATGCATGGTGTCCCCCTCCAGGTCTATATCAGGCTCTTCGGGTCTAGTATGAACCCGGAGGGGACCCCCCATGCCAAAAGTAAAAAAAAATGGCATGGGATCCCCTCAAAATCTATACCAGACCCTTATCCGAGCACGCAACCTGCAGGAAAAGAGGGGGGGATGAGAGAGCGCCCCCCCGAACCGTACCAGGCCACATGCCCTCAACATGAGGATGTTGATGGGGACAAGGGCCTAATCCCACAACCCTTGCCCGGTAGTTGTGGGGGTCTGCGGGCAGGGGGCTTATCGGAATCTGAAAGCCCCCTTTAACAAGGGGGCCCCAGATCCCAGCCTCCCCATGTGAATGGGTATCGGGTACATTGTACCCCTACCCATTCACAAAAAAAAAAGTAGTGAAGAGTTTTTGACAATTTCTTTATTGTAAAATAGCTCTGAGTGGTCTTCTCCCCTGAGCCGTGTCTCCCGCCGTCATCTTCTCCTGGTGCTGTCTCTTTTGTCGCCATCTTCTGTCACTGTCTCTCCCGCCACCACCTACTTCTCCCGCTGCTGTGTTCTTCCTCGCCGCCGTCTTCCTCTGTTGTGTTGTCACCTGCTGTCTGGAGTCTCTTACACAGCTATGGGGCGTGACCATCCGTTGACTTCACACGGAAAGCCCGCCCCCTTTTTAAAAAAAATAAAGGGGCGGGCTTTGGGGACCCTTGCCCGGTGGTTGTGGGGGTCTGCGGGTGGGGGGCTTATCGGAATCTGGAAGCCCCCTTTAACAAGGGGACCCTCAGATCCCCCCATGTGAATGTGTATAGGTTACATTGTACCCCTACCCATTCACCTAAAAAAGCAGTGAAATGTGACAAAAGACAATAGCTGTTTTTTTACAATTCCTTTATTAAAAATGTCTTCTTTTTTCCCCTCTTCTTCCTCCATCTTTCTCCGGTCTTTCTTTGGTTTTCTCCTTCTTCCTCCAGCTGCTTCTTACCCCGCTTCTTCCGGGTGACGTCAGCAGGAGACCCTGCCCCCTTGTGACATCATTGACCCATCATGCCCCGGGTGGTGAAGTCACAAGGGGCGGGGTCTCAGAGTGACATCATCAGCCCTATCACAGCATCGGAGGAGGTTTGTTTTTTTAATGTTCAGCGGGAGCGGCGGAGGAGAAAGACCGGAAGACAAAGCCGGGGAAGAAGAAGCCGGAGGAAGATGGAGAAGACCAGAGGAAGAAACTGAGGAAGATGGAGGAAGAAGCGGGGGAGGAAGACATTTTTAATAAGGGAGTTGTCAGAAACTGGCTATTGTCTTTTGTCATATTTCACAGATTTTTTAGTTGAATGGGTAGGGGTACAATGTACCCGATACCCATTCACATGGGGGTGCGGGATCTGGGGGCTCCCTTGTTAAAGGGGGCTTCGAGATTCTGATAAGCCCCCTGCCCTCAGACCCCACAACCACTGGGCAAGGATTGTGGGGAAGAGGCCCTTGTCCCCATCAACATGGGGACAGTGTGTTTTGAGGGGGACCCTAAAGCACCCTCCCAATGTTGAGGGCATGTGGCCTGGTGGCACTCAGTCGCCTCCCCCTTTCCTTACCTGCCAGGTTGCGTGCTCGGATAAGGGTCTGGTATGGATTTTGGGGGACCCCTACGCCATTTTTTAAAAAATTTTGGAGTGGAGTTCCCCTTAATATCCATACCAGACTCGAAAGTCCTGGTATTGACTGGTGGGAGGAACCTACTACGATTTTTACTCTATATTGCCGGGAACCGGCAATTCATTACAGCCGCGAGCAATTTTGAATTAAATTTTTTCCTTTAGAAATGTCACTTTGCTGTGGTACAGTAATGAACACGGGAAAGATGCGCTACTTTACAGGCATACTAAGGACACCCCCCAGGCATGATATTTAAAGGAATTTTAAATTTTTATTGTTTCACTTTAAGCATTATTAAAATCACTGCTCCTGAAAAAACGGCCGTTTTAAAAACATTTTTTCCAATTAATACATGTCCCCTGGGGCTGGACCCAGGTCCCTATACACTTTTTATGACAAAGAACTTGCATATAAGCCTTTAGTGAGAACTTTGGATTTTGCAGATTCGAGCCTCATTGACTTCTACTATTCCTGCATATATGATCTGACAGGCATGTTCGCTGGCAATAGCGCTGCTTTCCATTTGCATTAGCACCCAGTTTCTGAGAGTTGAAGTGTCAATTGGCCTTAATTGGGCGTTTTTTTCCAGGACTGCAAGATCATTCATTGGCGCTATAGTAAATGACCCCCAGTGTGTTGAGCTTATCACTGAGCTGCTTCTCTTTTCACAGTAATGGGATGGGGTGGATCCAGGACCCAATTGGATTGAATGTGGAAGTGGGATGAATGATGTAGGCCATCAGACTGATGGATCTAGCAGAAAAAACATTACTGTGGGGGAAATCACTGGATTTAAGCTAAATATTGCAGCAAAGAAAAATGTGGGAAGAAGTTGTTTAATAAAAGCCTTTGTTTCTGTTTTGGACAAAGTAGAGCATAGTTAGGATCACTTTCAGGTTTTTCTGTTCTGTGCCTTGTCTCTTCTGTTACTTCGTCTCCCAGGGACACAGTAGTAATTATGAGGAGATCATAAGGGGATATAGGGGATGTTAGCCATTGGAACAAATAGAGATTTCTATTGATGGTATTTGATCACCACTGGGGTTTTTATTTTTTGTGCACCAAATAAAAAAAGACTGAAAATTCTGAAAAAAAAATATGTTTTATTTGTTTCTGTTACAAAACTTTGTAAACAAGTTTGTTTTCTCCTTCACTGATGAACACTGATGAGGCTGCACTGATGGGCACTGATGAAAAGGCACTTATATGCAGCATTGACGGGCACTGATATGCAGCACTGATGGGCACTGATAGGTGGCATTGATGGGCACTCATAGACAGCACTGATGGGCACTCATAGGTGGCACTGATAGGTGGAACTGGTGGGCACTGATAGGCGGCACTGATGGGCACTGATATATACTGATGGGCAGCACTGATAGATGGCACTGATCAGGGAGCACTGACAGGCAATAACTGATGGTCGCTGATTGGCATCCCTGGTGGGCTCACCTGGTGGTCTCCAGTGGGCATCCCTGGTGGTTTCCAGTGGGAATCCTCGATGGGTCTGCACTGATAATCAATGTGCTGGATATCAGTGCAGACCCCCCTGACAGGAGAGCAGCCGATCGCCTCTCCTCTACTCGCGTCTGTCAGTGCGAGTGGAGGAAAAGCCGATAAACGGCTCTTCCTGTTTACACTGTGATCAGCTGTGTCCAATCACAGTGTAAAGAGCCTACGTCATAGGCTCTTTACCTAGATCGAAGATGCGGTGTGTCAGACTGAAACACCACACCACCGATCGCCGCTCTGCGGCTTATCCTGCTGGATGTCATGTGATGTTCAGTCAAGATAATACAACCACTTTCCGGTCGTCATTTTGCTATATGGCGGGCGGAAAGTTGCTGCTGCCATCTCAGCTAAGGGAAACTGTCAGTGAAGTCTTGCGGCTTCATAGGCGGTTTCCTACTAGGCATACGTGAAGCACGCTGCACTTTGTGAATGGCCCATCAGCGGGGGGAAGGAGGAGGGGGGCTGAGCTTCCAGCCGAGTTCGCTGCGTCAAACTCACCCGGAAGTAGGAGCGAGTACCTGTCAAAACCCCCCTGTCAAACCCCCTGTAAAGTGCCAAATGTGGCAGCGGAATGGAAGCAGACAAGCGGAGCTTCCCCTTTTGGGTTGAGCTCTGCTTTAATCAAAGGAATCGATCAGATGGCACTTGGGGCTAGGATGGATTTATCTTTCTTCTGTGTGGTAAAACTGACGATAGTTTAGCTTTGCCCTTTTTGGACCAAAAAAAAAATTAGAAATGGCATTAAACATTACAATTTAGGAACTTTTTTTGTTTTAGTACGGTAAATAGGAAAAATTGAAAATAACATTTCCTTTTTACCACACGAAACCAAGATATGGGACACCAGAGTCTGCTGATGTTGAGTTTTCAGTGATTGATATAAAAAAAATAAACAATAACTGCTCAGCTATATCCCTGTTACTGCCATCTCTGATCACTTTCTTACTTTCTTACTCAAATATCATTCACTGTTTAGAAGCATTATTTCCCTGATCACTTTCTCTACAGATCTGCCATCCACTGTTTAGTAGCACTTTCTTCCATAAAAAAAAATATATGTAAATTATATAAACAGCAAAGGGAAGAAAAAATGAAAAAACATCTTCAACTTTAATCATGTAGAGAATAATACTACTAACATTGTATCGTACAAAACCTTTCATTGTTCATTTTTTCCCTTATTCATCATAATGTTAAAATGTTTATGTGCTCTATATTACAATGTACACAACCTAAATGTACCGGGTTACTAATTTAACAGCAATGTGGATTATATCAGAGCTCTAAACACTAAAATGCAAAGTAAATATAATATTAATTATGTGCCAACTGTAAAAAAAAATCCCTATACCCTAGTGCTGCAAAGCCACATTGATAACCACTAAGCATCTGGCATTATCTGGTTATCATACTGCCCACTATTTATTACAGCACTGCATCAAACACTGTCTATATTTTTACTGTTTTGTTTTTTTTTTGTATATTTCTAAATTATACATAGAATGAAAGATTTAAAAAAAATGTATTTTTAAAGAAAATTTTTTTAACAATTCTATAAATGACTGAAACCTCAATAACATTATGCATATTCATGTTGGGTATCATTGTTTAAACTTGTTATTTAACAGTTAATATCAATCAAACTAAGAGTAGTTGGGGACAATGTAATTTTATTGTAAGGTTTATGAATTTAGTCATGTTTTTTGTTATTGCACTTACATCAGTCATAGTGTTTGTAATCCCTTCTTCTGTCTTTTGTTTGTAAGTATTGTTCTTATTTCATTTTAATCTATAGAACGATAATTACTGCTAATTAAATAAAGGGTTCAGTAATGCCCTGTACACACGAGCGGATTTTTCGACTGGACTGGTCCGACGGACTGAATCCGGCGGACAATCTGATCGTGTGTGGGCTTCATCGGACCTTCAAGGGACTGTTTCTGTTGAAAATCTGACAGATTTTAGATTTGGAACGTTTCAAATCTTTATGTCGGAAATCCGCCGGACCTAGTTCCTATCGAAAAGTCCGCTCGTCTGTATGCTAGTCCGACGGATGAAAACCGATGCTAGGGCAACATTTGGCTACTGGCTATGAACTTCCTTATTTTAGTCTGGTCGTACGTCATCACGTACGAATCCGTCGGACTTTGATGTGATCGTGTGTAGGCAAGTCCATTCATTCGAAAGTCAGTCGGAAGTCCGTCAAAAGTTCGTCGGAAACACTGTCGGACCTTTGTTGCCGAAAAGTTTGCCCCTGTGTACAGGGCATTAGCTTGTGTGGGATGAAAATACTAATTACATCATGTAATATGTTTGATTTGCCAGGTCCATGATTTCAGTAAGAACCTTAAGGGCTTTTTTACATTTTTTGCAGTGTGCATTAATGCATGTGTGTTAATGTGCGTTATGTGTGTTGTGTTGGGCAGGCCATTGAACTGAATGGGTTGCCAATGCACCCTAACATGCCTAAAATCGGATGTGACTTTTCTTTGTACCCTTGCCTTAGTGCAATGAGGAGCCATTCATAATGAATGGCACAACAATAAATGTGACCTAAGTTTTTGATATTGAAAGTATAATATGAGTACTAATGTATTGTGTGTAATAAGTACATTAGGCAACTTTGTTTGGGACTTCTCATTCCATTGGAATTTGAGTTATCTATGTGGCTGGGATAGAACTCCTTCTTACTACTACTTAAGCCTGCTGTCCTACTCTTGGCTGTTAGGCGTCCTTTGTGTGGCCATAATGAATGGGCTGACAGTGCTCCGCAATACCCATAATACATACACCACAATACACACATTGTTCACATGTGTATTAAAGTGGACAAGCAGGGGTGTCAACACAAAGGTGTGAAGCCGCCCTTTATTTCTTTACTACTGGGTGATTTAACTACTCATTGGCAGGATCCTAATGTAGAAAACATTTAAATCAAAGCACTGCTAAAGAGATTTCTTGCATGCAATCAGATGATTGAAATGAAGATAGCATCAACTTATTTTGTAAAAGTGGACAATCTGTTTTCTAGGTGAAATTCTGCTTTGCAGATGAGCGGTCTCTACCCCCTTAGTAGTATCCCCATTGTGTGTACATGTTATTTCTGTAACGGTTTTTATATATACCTTTTTAGCTGTTTTTTAATGTACTTTTTTTTTTTTTTACATTCACAAAAGGAACTGACAAGTTATTTTTGTGACAACAGGTTATCTTTATAGGGACTTCATTGATAAAAGACCCCTGATGTCTCCCCAGTGCAGTGCACTTTCACCCTCTTCCTGCCCAGGCCAATTTTTAGCTTTCAGCGCTGTCACACTTTCAATTACTATTACACGGTCGTGCAACAATATGACCTTTTTATCATTTTTTTACACACATAGAGCTTTCTTTCAATGGTATTTAACCACTTGCCGAACGCTGCACGCCGATATACATGAGCACAATGGCAGCAGTGGGCAAATGGTGTAACTGTACATCCCCTTTAAGAGTCAAGGATAGCAGGCGCCACGTACAGCGTGAAATGCCATAAAACTATCCCCTATTTTGTTTTGTAGATGCTATAACTTTTGCGTAAACCAATTAGTATACGTTTATTGTGATTTTTTTTATTACCAAAAATATGTAGAAGAATACATATCAGCCTAAACTGAGGAAAAAAATTTTTTTATATATTTTTGGGGGATATTTATTATAGCAAAAAGTAAAAAAAAAGTGTTTTATTCAAAATTGTCACTTTTTTTTGTTTATAACGCAAAAAAAAAACAAAAAACGCAGAGGTGATCAAATACCACCAAAAGAAAGCTCTATTTGTGACAAAAAAAGGACATCAATTTTGTTTGGGTGCAATGTTGCACGACCGCACAATTGTCAGTTAAAGCGACGCAGTGCCGAATCGCAAAACGTGCTCTGGTCAGGAAGGGGGTAAAATCTTCCGGGGCTGAAGCAGTTAATTACTGCTGTTTTTTTTATTTTTGCTAAAAAAAAGGAAAAGGACAAACTTTAAAAAAAAATATGCATTTTCTTAGTTTTTGTTTAAAAATTTAGCAAATAATCTTTCTTCATAAATTGAGGCCAAATTGTCCACAAACAATGGTATATATCAGAAAAATCATTAATCCTGATGTACTGATGGCCTATGTCATTTCTTGAGGCCCGAAAGGCCAGAACAGTACAAATATCCCCCAAATAACCCTTTTTGGAAAGTAGACAGTTCAAGGTATTTAGTAAGAGGCATGGCAAATTTTTTGAAGTTGTAATTTTTTGTCACAATGTTTTGAATGTTTTGAAAATTAAGCAGCCAATGCATATCCAATATAATGAAATAGGGAGCCATTCATTCAGGGATACCTTGTAACAGTGTTTATCGGGCCTCATTTAAATTCACTCACGTACATATTATATAGTATACCTTGCTGCTTAGGTATTGCCAACTAGGAGCCCCAATAGTAATACCACCTTACTACAACCTCAAAATAAATCCATATTCCCAAGGTGTACATTTTTAAATGGGGAAAAAGTGCGTGTTATACGCCAATACGGTAATTCAATATTTTATAGGGGATAGAAGATCTCGCAATTCATCTTTATATGCTTACAAACTATTTCTCTTGGGTGTGATCCAGAATCAATCTGATATGAGATGTTATGAGCTAGAAGGGTTGTTTTTTTTTTTCATACACAGTAGTGTATTCAGATGCACTGTTTCATATGCACTAGAAATTTCTTATGGACCTTTGCATAGATTTATGTATGCAACATAAAGAAAAGGCGCTGGAGCTTTACCTGTAGGAAAAATTTGGCCTTTGGCGCAGAATATCCTAGAATAAGAAGTGTGACTATGCAAGAAAGAGGTTAATTTTATATTACAAAAAGTTAGTGGGAGAATTTGGTTACAGGAAGGGTTAGTGTAAGGGACTCAACAGACACAAAGGACTCTGTACTATTAACTCCCTGTGTAATCAGCAGCAGTTTGCTCCACTGTCAGTGTGACAATTGACCATGACTGCTAGATATCAGGAGCTCTGTGTGCTCCTGGTAAACAGAGCACAGTACTAGGCTGTTGAAAATTTTGATGATTACACAGGGAGAGCCACATGCTCTCTGTGTAATCTGCAGGACTGAGTTATCAGTTTGGCAGCTTGGGCCCTGCCCTGCACTAATTTATGTATAAATTTTAGCTGCTATTGTAACGTCTATTCTAAAATCACTGTTATGTGTAAATTTTAAAAAACAACCATTTTATAAACAACATTTTAGCCCCTTTTTAACCCTCAGTATAATTATTTTTTAAAGCTCCTATTTTTCTTCTTCCTTTTTTTTTTTGTTGCACTTTTTTTTTTATTGTTTGTATATACAGTATCTCACAAAAGTGAGTACACCCCTCACATTTTTGTAAATATTTTATTATATCTTTTCATGTGACAATACTGAATAAATTACACTTTGCTACAATGTAAAGTAGTGAGTGTACAGCTTGTATAACAGTGTATATTTGCTGTCCCCTCAAAATAACTCAACACACAGCAATTAATGTCTAAACCGCTGGTAACACCCCTAAGTGAAAATGTACAAATTGGGCCCAAAGTGTCAATATTTTGTGTGGCCACAATTGTTTTCTAGCACTGCCTTAACCCTCTTAGGCATGGAGCTCACCAGAGCTTCACAGGTTGCCACTGGAGTCCTCTTTCCCTCCTCCATGACGCTATCATGGAGCTGGTGGATGTTAGAGACCTTGTGCTCCTCCACCTTCCATTTGAGGATGCCCCACAGATACTCATTAGGGTTTAGGTCTGGAGACATGCTTGGCCAGTCGATCAAATTTTACCCTCAGCTTCTTTAGCAAGGCAGTAGTTGTCTTGGAGGTGTGTTTGAGGTAGTTATGTTGGAATACTGCCCTGCGGCCCATTCTCCGAAGGGAGGGGATCATGCTCTGCTTTTGTGTGTCACAGTACATGTTGGCATTCATGGTTCCCTCAATGCTCTGTAGCTCCCCAGTTCCGGCAGCACACATGCAACCCCAGACCATGACACTCCCACCACCATGCTTGATTGTAGGCAAGACACACTTGTCTTTGCACTCCTCATCTGGTTGCTGCCACACATGCTTGGCACCATCTGAACCAAATAAGTTTATCTTGGTCTCATCAGACCGCAGGACATGGTTCCAGTAATCCATGTCCTTGGTCTACTTGTCTTCAGTAAACTGTTTGCAGGCTTTCTTGTGCATAATCTTTAGAAGAGGCTTCCTTCTGGAATGACAGCCATGCAGACCAATTTGATGCCGTGTGTGGTGTATGGTCTGAGCACTGACAGACTGACCCCCCCACCCCTTCAACCTCTGCAGCAATGCTGGCAGCACTCATGCATCTATTTCCCAAAGACAACCACTGGATATAATGCTGAGCATGTGCACTCAACTTCTTTGGTCGACCATGGTGAGGCCTGTTCTGAGTGGAACCTGTCCTATATGGTCTTGGCCACCGTACTGCAGCTCAGTTTCAGAGTCTTGGCAGTCTTCTTATACCCTAGGTCATCTTTATGTAGAGCAACAATTCTTTTTTTCTGAGAGTTCTTTGCCATGAGGTGCCATGCTGAACTTCCAGTGACCAGTATAAGAGAGTGAGAGCGATGACATCAAATTTAACACACCTGCTCCCCATTCACACCTGAGACCTTGTAACGCTAACTAGTCATATGACACCAGGGAGGGAAAATGGCTAATTTGGCCCAATTTGGACATTTTCACTTAGGGGTGTACGCACTTTTGTTTCCAGCAGTTTAGACATTAATGGCTGTGTTGAATTATTTTGAGGGGACAGCAAATTTACACTGTTATACAAGCTGTACATTCACTACTTTACATTGTAGCAAAGTGTCATTTATTCAGTGTTGTTACATGAAAAGATATAGTAAGATATTTACAAAAATGTAAACATTTAAAATTTGAGTTATTTTATGTTTGTAACTCGAAATAAAAAAAATATATATTTATTTCAGAAACATGATTCTATGCCTTTAGAAAAGGAACAAATTGCAGAATAAAATTTGGAGTTAACCCTAATAATTTTTTTATCTCTGAAATTTGTAGTGAAAATTTAAATTAAGTCTTAACATTTTTTAACTCCTTTATTCCCTTACATTATTTTTAATGTTTGTATATAAATGTTTTTAATTCAGTGTTATTTTATATAATGCCATATATAATGCCATTACTTTGACATTCTAACATTGGGTGCCAAAGCGCCTTTTCCCAGCAAAGCATATACATAAGGCAAACACTGAAATGGAGGTCTTCTATCGCAAACTCTCTTGAGAAATTTGCAGTTTGAAGCTGATTTTTTTTGATAATCTTATGAATGTTTGTTTTAACATCTTAATTTAAATGCACAATTGAACATTGTACACATGCACAAGCATGAGGTGAAAATATACTCACTAAAATGTATGCTCATATGCATAAATTGTATTTCACAAACTTAAAAAGGTAGTAAAATCTGCTTTTTGATTCATTCCTACAGATAATACAGTCAACATGCACCATCTAGGAGATATTTATTTTAGTAGCAGCCGATGACATCGTTAGCACATGAGCACTGCTCTGCCCTGCAGCAGTGACTTTTGGGAGTGACATAATTGTGGCTCGGCAATTGAAATGGCCAAATCCTGCAAATTTGGAGGAAGACTGGGTGAAGATAGAAGCGCCGACAGGGCGCCACTGGAGGGCTTAATTTTAAGGTAAGTTTGTCATAATGTGCTAGTATGCGTTGGTTTTTTTTTGCGCTTTATTACCACTTTATTTCATAAAAAGATTAAATCTACTGCATAATTTCACCAGTTCCTCATAGCACTCAAAAATACAAAAAATGTATTGGCATAATTCCTAAAAAGAGTTAGGCAGTTCCTAAATGAGGAAAGACCTAGGTATTTCATCAAGGCAACAATCAAAGAAAATGGACTATAAAAATGCCAATATGAAGGCAATTTCTGCAAAATAAAAGTAACAAAAATGAAATTGTCATAAATACAGAGGGAATACATAGGAATTAAAACTGGTAACAATCGGAGACCCTGAAGAGACCACCAGTATGACAAAATGGCCAAATAATAACATTGTGACAGTTATGCCCTGTACACACGATTGGACATTCCGACAACAAAATCCATCAGATTTTTTCCAACGGATGTTGGCTCAAACTTGTCTTGCATACACACGGTCGCATAAAGTTGTCGGAAAATCTGATCATTCTGAACGCGGTGACGTAAAGCACGTACGTCGGGACTATAAACGGGGCAGTAGCCAATAGCTTTAGTCTCTTCAATTATTCTGAGCATGTGTGGCACTTTGTGCGTCAGATTTGTATACACACGATCGGAATTTACGTGAACGGATTTTGTTATCTGAAAATTTTATAGCATGCTCTCAAACTTTATGTGTTGGAAATTCAGATGGAAAAAGTCCGATGGAGCCCACACACGGTCGGAATTTCTGACAACAAGCTCCGATCGCACATATTCCATCGGAAATTCCGACCGTGTGTACAGGGCATAACTGTACAACATATAGCATTACCATTCTCACACAACATAATATTTAAAGCGCATTGCAGTACACAATAATTGTCATTAAAATCTCAATATGAATAGCAAATAAGTGCAATTAGTTATTCTTTAATTATATACTTTTTGATTTTTTTTTAAAATTATTGAGCCATTTATCTCTTTCTTTCTCTGCTTTTGCATTTATATTTGTTAAGGCTAATATCCTAAAATTTTCCTTGTGATCAGGTACTACACTGCAAACAATTGTGCGTATTCATTCTCGGAGGAAGATATTTCCTCATTTGATATTTTGGGAAGAGAGCAAAAACACCCTGGCAAGAAACATTAAGGCTGGGTTCACACTTAGACAGGTTAATTGGTTATCTGCGAGCTGGTGGTAAGTAGGCTTGGATTTTTTCCTGGGTATTCCCCAGGCTTTGTTGGTATCTGTTTGTAGCCTTCCAATGCTGCTTACTGCGATAGCCAGCTATAAATGAGAGTGGTGGCAAGTTTTTTGTGATCACGTTGGTGTGTGTATTGGTCCAGCAAAGCACCAGCACCTTTGCAGCCATTGTGCTACCTGCTGGATGTTTGGTGTGCTCCTGTACCTTTAAGAAGGTGTGGGTTTCCTTCAGTCCACCTGTCCTCATTTATCCATCAGAATGTATGTGCCTCCACTGTGGGGACACTCATATTTTAGTGTTAGGACCACAGATATCAGGGTGCCGTGATGAGGCTCTGTGGCTTACGCATGCGTTTGCAAATGCATGTGGACTAAACCCCTATTTTTAATGCAGACTGTTAGACAGGTTAATTGGTTATCTGCGAGCTGGTGGTAAGTAGGCTTGGATTTTTTGCTGGGCATTCCCCAGGCTTTCTTGGTATCTGTTTGTAGCCTTCCAATGCCACTTACTGCGATAGCCAGCTATAAATGAGAGTGGTGGCAAGTTTTTTGTGATCACGTTGTATGTGTATGGTGTATGTATTGGTCCAGGAACGCACCAGCACCTTTGCAGCCATTGTGCTACCTGCTGGGTGTCTGGTGTGCTCCTGTACCTTTAAGAAGAGGTGGGCTCCCCTTCAGACCACCTACCCTCTTTTATCCATCAAAATGTATGTGCTTCCACTGTGGGGACACTCATATTTTAGTGTTAGGACCTCAGATAGGGAGCCGTGACGAGGCTCTGTGGCTTACGCATGCATTTGCAAATGCATATGGACTAAACCCCTATTTTTAACGCATACTGTTAGGTTAATTGGTTATCTGCGAGCTGGTGGTAAGTAGGCTTGGATTTTTTCCTGGGCATTCCCCAGGCTTTGTTGGTATCACACTTATGGGGAAACCCGCATCCAATTCGCATAGCGGGAGATTGTGGCCGGTTCTCTATTGAGCTGGTTCACAAATGTCACAGCGGCTCCAGTGCAAATTGTACAGGGGCCCTGTGCATCTTTTGGTCTATTTCAGGTCTGAATTCTGCCCAAAATTTGGTCTGAAATCGGACCTGAAATGGTGTGCTGTGAGCCACTGTGTGTTCTAGTGTGAACCCAGACTTACAATCCACATGTTTGTTACCTGTTCTGTTTGAGCAGAGGCAAGGCTTACTGGCTTTTGGAAAGTCGAAAAAAGTTAGCCCTGAGGATCCCTTCCATTTTAGCAGTCCTGTAAATGCTTTGTTCAACAGTACCTAGCCCCAATAAGGGGGACCCTAAACCTTGAACTTGTTGGCTTTTTATGAATGAATACTATTAATAAAGTTGAATATGGTTTTTATATAGTTCTTCTTTTGGTGCTTTCCTTAAATTTGGCCACCACTCCTGGGAGAACTGCACCACTTAAGACCTTACAGAGAACACCTACTGCTTTAAGTGAATCAGCGCCCACACCTTTCTGGTAGTGTCAAAGCTTGCATGACCCATTTTGCTTCAGGCATGCTTTTATTTACGAATGAGACAGCCCATCATAGAAATGAACAATAGGAATGTGTGGGAAATATATGGGTGTGAGCAAGTTTTGGCACTACCAGGAAGTGTCAGAGATAATAGGCTAAAAAATGTTGGCCAACAATTACGAATGTAGTGACGTACAAGACATATGTGATATCTCCATTACGAACGCTAGTTTTACAAGACCGAGTGCTTTTGGTTCGTCCTTGATTCCGAGCATGCGTGGAATTCTGTGTGACAGACTTGTATACACACGATCGTAAAGTCCGACAACAAACATTTGTTGGCGGAAAATTTGAGGACCTGCTAGCCAACATTTGTTGGTGGAAAGTCAGACAACAAATGTCCGATGGAGCATACACACAGGCAGACTTACCGCCAACAAGCTCACATCCAACATTTCCCGTTGGAAAATCCAATCGTGTTTGCGCGGCATTACTCAAACATAATCCTACCAAAAATTTTCATTTTAAAGCCATTAATGCTTCTGAGGACATGTGTGTCCCAGAGACTATACTAATATTGCTGGAAAGGAATGGAGATCTGACAATAGTTAGGTATCCAAAAATAGCAATTAAACATTCTAACAGGTACCTAGAGGTGCCTGCATATAACTTTGGTAACGTGCTCTGGAGACCCCCAAAACCCAGGGTGCTTTGAATGCAATGTCAACTATAGAAAGTTATGACCCTGCCCACTTCCTATTCTCACATCTCAATATTGTATGTATTATGAGAGGTCTTAAGGTTGCTGCTATATGGTACTATTGTAAATGTAATTAATGTTTGAGGACAGGTTTGCCTTTCTTACACATGGAAAGAAAGTCATTTGTTAAATGCTATACTTTACTACACACACTATTTTTTATTTTCCTGTGCTCTGTTTTTCAAGCTGGCATTGAAGCTGTGAATGCCACATTCTTTTTCTCATCAATATACTGTACTGAAGAATAAAAGATATATTCTTTTTTGATTGAAGACCTTTGTAAAATAGTGCTCGCAGTCAAAGCGAAGATTTACTGTGGGGATGGAATACATACATCACTTGCATTATAGCATTGTCTATATATTGTGGCATCCAGTTAAAAAGTACCTCATCTGAAATTAATGTAGGTCTAAGGTCACCTTCCACAGTGTACACTGGGGTGTGTAAAAAAGCCACAAAGATATATTGTACTGCAGCTTGACCTCCTACTTTATGGTATTGGGGAACTCAGGAAGGTGGTGCCCCTTTGTCTCCCAACTGTTTAGCTCACATTAGTTTAATAGCTTTGAGCAGTAAAATGGAAAAAATCATTACAAACATAGTCTATTTCCCCTTACTGTGAAAGTTTTGGCAGGAAACCTAAACTACGTAGAAATATATAATCTGCTGTTTTCAAAACACTTGTTTTGATTTATCACAATTTATCACGTTCCATCTCTTAAAAAACTCTGGAAGCACAGAAAAATACCTTTTTATCTCACCAATAATTCAATGAATTCCTAACTTCCTGTAGAAAGATGATAAACACTGTCTCTGATGCACTGAAATCCCAAGCATTATCTGCCCTGCCTGAGTTCTCCTCTGCTGGACTACAGAACACTTTTCTGTTAAGTAGATGAGTAGTGGAGGAAGTATTCTGTAGTCTGTCAGGAAAGAACTCGGTCAGGTTTGACAAATCTGCTAGTAATTTTAGTGCATCAGAGCCACTGTGTTGTCAGCTCAAACAGGCATCTAGGAGCTCATTGGATTTCTGACATGATCAGCCGGTATTTGTCTATACTTGCAGAATTTTTAAGATGAAACATTTGGGGATATGCATGTATTGCAGAGATGTACTATTTATTTATTTATTTTTTTGCCTAGGCATAGACTTTTTAAAAGGCCAATTTATTACAAGATGACACTGAATACCACCTAAAAGCACAACTGAAGTCACAGATATGTTTTCACGACACTGAAAATGATTTTTTACAGCAGATCTGAAGTAAGACTTTGGGGTCCATTTACTATAGCTTAGGACTGTAAAATCAGTCTCACTTCTGCAGAGAAACCAATCAGCTTCCAGGTTTTTTTTTGCCAAAGCTTAATTGAACAAGCTGAGGTTAGATTCTGGTTTGCCTGTAAAAGTGATTTTGCACTCTAGCTTTAGTAAATAAATCCCTCAGTGACGCCTGAGTTCCAACACATACTAAAAGCTAGGGGGTCAATCAGTCGACAGGCATTTATTCTCAGTATGGTCATCATTGTTCTTTGCACTGCTCAACTAAATTAGCTTCATGGTCTAACTCAACTAATGCAAAAAAACGCAAGTTTGGAAGCCACTAGCAAATACATATGTAATATATAGATAATAGGTTGATGGTAAAAATTTATTACAAACAAGCACATTTACTGTATATACATCAATGTTCTTTTCAAACTGATTGCATTTAAAGACAGCTAATTGTTTCCATTATATCAGGGTTGCTAAAAAATAAAAGGTAACCAAAGTTTCACTATGCTTAGAGCCAAATCAAGCCAACCAAATTTTCATTATGCTGTTAGATGAGAAGGAAAAAAAGATGGACATCTAATAATACAATTCTAACCATACACACTAAGACATATGGCTTTTTTTCTTCTTTTAAATATACAGTCATTTAATATTTTGAATTTTAGCATGTTATGAACAGAGTTGTAACATTTTAATTTGCTAGAGCAGATAATTACTGTTACTTAAATGTGAAAAGTGTTATAATCCTGTTATTTTAAAATTCCAGCCAGTAATAAACATGCCTGCACGTTGGTCTTATCTTGGCAGAAAACATTTCATTTTCTGTTCTTTTCCATCCAATTACTGTCTGCCATATTGCCTTCATATAAAATCTGCATGTTAGCTAACATATTGAACATTTAAAAATGATTGTCAAGCTTGTTATAAATGTCACTAATCAAACTCAGAGAGTAAAATATTTACAAGAGAGATGAAGCCAAAAAGACTTTAATTTAGCTGTCAATTCTATTTCTATAACGTAATAATGCTGTTAAAAAATAATCTACTTACAGAATGGTGCTGCTTGCTTGCATATCAGAAATGCATTTGCCGTTTTCAATTGACTATTTTATATAAACACTTGAATAAGAGGTTCAAGAGAGACTAGTCAGATGTATAGGAGAGGCATGGCTGACTAATTGGTGGGTGGCATGTTCCGTAGTCGGCTTTGAGTCACCATTTTATTATTCCACAAAAGTACAGATCTTAATGCAACTCTTTTTCTATAAATACAACCTCCCATCTTTCATCAAAATAATTATTGTTGTGCTACTTCATGTCCATGACAAACCGTTATTCAGAGATATGACTGTACAAGACTTTTGTATTCCTCTGTATAGGGTTGTGTAGTCATAATCTGTGTGGTAAAATATCACAAGCTGTTACATTTCATACTTTAAAGCCTTGCTTCTATTCCATAAGGAACCTGAGACTTTATATTCAAAGAAGAACTCCAGGAAGCAGCCACCTGTCTTACAGTATATATCCAGCCCAAAACTTTTTATTTAGTTTTGAATAGCGTGAGAAGAGTTTTGACTGCGGTCATATTTTACTGCTATCCAGGGGTTCTGTTAGAGAGATTTCCCCTCACTTCCTGTTCTGCTTACAATGATTTCACCAGACAGAAGCTGAAGGTAAATATCCAACAGTAAAACTTGGGAGGAGGAGCGCTTACCCACCCCCACTCTGATTAAAAAAAAAAATGTTTAGGCTGGACATACAATTTAACAAAAAAAAAAAAAAAAATAGCAACCTTCCCTGTGTGTAAATACTATTTTTGTGTTCTACATAGCTTTAAGAGCCCCTGAGATGCGAAAGATATGCACTCATAATTCCAGTACAGTATGTCTGTATCACTTCCTTTTTCCTGTGTATCTCTGAGGGCTCCTTAACACTTGCGGTTGAGGAGGTGGTAAAAATTGGTGGCTGAGGAGCATTTTCTCTGTTGTTCAGTCTTTAGTCTTGACCTTAGGGTTATATCGCCACCTTTAGGAGAGGACTAGGCAGAACACAACCAAAAAAAAGCACAGTACCACCCAGGGGGCGGTCCTACTGGCTATAACCCCTCACTCTGCTCCCAGCAGCTCAGTTTTTTCCTGCCTAGTCTAGGAGAAGGACCTGGCTCCCTGTGGGGACCAGTGGTCTTTGAAAATTTTTTGCTGTTTTGTTTTTTTCTTCCTGTGATCTACAATCAACAGCTGGGCTGGGTGACAGGCTGGATAATATAGATCCTGGTAGTCTCCCCAGCCTGGCCATCGAGCGCGTACAGACTTTAGCTCCGCCCTGAGTCAGCCGTGACAGGCCCCATTCTGGTCCGGGGCGGCCGGTGAGCTATATGCCCCGGGGCACACATATGACCGGGCTACTGCTATCCGAGTCACAGTGTTGCCATGGCTGAAAGCCACTCCGTACTATGCGGGAGATGGGTCTGTTCGTGGAGTGCGTCCAGCAGTCCCTGCAGGAGGGGTAAGTATGTTTCCACCTGCTTAGGCAGGATGGAGCAGCTGGGCACTCCCTGGGGGGTCTATCTCTCCCTTCCCTCTCTCCTTGCCTCTTTCCCTCCTCCCCATCCAAAGGGGATGCTGCGTGGCTGGGCGTAGGTGGTGCGGAGCACTTACCTGGCCCGGGGGTCCTCCGGGCAGTCTCTGGGTCCTGGCAGGAGGTTGTGTTGTCGCTCGTTTGTTCGCCTCGTTTGTTCCCTTAATTTTTTCCCCTCATTTGGTCGCCTCATTTGTTTGCATGTTTGTTACCTTCGTTTGCCGCCATGCAGGGGGAATGGTCACCTTGGGAACCGCGGCCATTTTCCTGTAGCTGCTGCCATTTTCTTGTGCACGACGGCCATTTTCCCGGCATTTTTGGGCGCTTTTGGCTGAAACGGCCGGCGGCCATTTGCTTGTAGCCACGAGGGACGGTGTCTGTTTGTTCTCTAGCGCTGGGTGACTGTTTAAGCCAGGAACAGCGCGGAACTGACACAGAACACCTTGTGGGTTGGACGCCGGCAGAGGGGAGAATGGACAGCGGCACATCGCAGCGCCTTGGTCAGGGTGGTGAGTCCTGCGGGGGGCCCCTCAGTCTGTGGCAGCTAGGAGGGTGGGCATTTTTTGTCTTTTGCCTTAGGTCCCGGGTGACAGGCAAGAGTGGGTCAGACATGGTGTTGGATGCTGGCGCTTCTTCCCCAGACACCCCTGTGATAGCAACCAGTTCCCCTGCACCTGTGGTGTCCATGGACACTCTGACGGCGGTCCTGGAATCATTTGTTTCCAGGGTGGAAGCGGCGTGCGGGCACAAGGTGGGTAAAAAATGCCCCCCTCCCCCGTCTTCCGGGGAAAGCTCTGATTCAGACTCGGGCCCCGCTGTAGCAGGCGGCCCCTGTTCTGACACTTCAGAGGTTGTGGACCATGACCCTTCGGACAGTGAGGAGGAATCCTCTGTGTCGGTCCCTTTTGGGTCCCACAAGCCGGTCCGCAAGGTTTTTCCCAACCTAACTTATTTTGATAAGTTTATTTACAAGGAGTGGCGAATGGCGGTGCGTTACCCCTTTGAGGAGAGTTTTCTGAAAAAATGGACATCTCCTCTGGTCGTTGACCCCCTGGTATCTAGGTTAAATAAGGTGACATTATTCCGGTGGAAGGGTCTCCCTCTTTCAAGGACCCTGCCGACAGAAGGGCTGAGGAGGTTGCCTGGTCCAGGTTTACGGTGGTGGGGTCGGCGCTTCGGCTGGTGTTAGCCATGGCTCTGGTGTCACAAACACTTACTGAATGGGTAAGTTGTTGCACCGCGAGTTGGAGCAGGAGCAGGTTTCCCCAGTCTAGTTATGTAAAGATCTTGCGAGCCACAGATGGATTATTTCCTCTGGAATGAGTACCAATTATAGATAAGCTGCAAACACTAACCACGTTTCATTTCGTGTGCATACCAAAAATATATAAATAATTGTGTCTGCGCTAAATAAAAAATTTAAAATATAAATTCCGTATGTGCTGAATAAAGAATATCAATATTATAAGTCCTATAAGTGCCAATACAATTCAAATATGTAATAATAAGCAATATTAAGTGCAATACGTTTGTGAGGATATGATCAAAAGTGCAACATGCAAAAAAGGAAAAAAATATATACATATGAATATAAAATCCATGTGCTGGTTGTGTAACAATCAAGTGTCCACATCCAAATAAAAGTCAGTTCATAAATAGCAAAGTGTAAATATATAGTGTCCATAAAAATTGGTGTCCATCATGCTCCTCCTTAATGGTGTACACAATAAAGCATGCTCCAGTGCTCTCCTGTGACCCCCAATCGTGCATGCGCTTACCTCTAGGCGTGTGACACGGTAATTAAACAGTGTCTAAACATGCATTGGAGCCACTCCTGGGCTCATTCAGGGTATGCTGGTGTAAACTCCAACCCTCTCAGATGACATCCTTTCCCAAAAGTTGTTTGACCTTCGCCATGTTTCAAGAGCATGTAGTAGATTCACTACAAGTTTGCAAAGTTAAAAGACAATACAAAAGAGTGGTGCATGCTGGCTGCATGGATCCATACATATACACGGAACAGGTGGTTAAAGCGTGTGCCCAAAACCCAGCTGTCGAGACATGTTCAGTTGCGCCTGGCAACTGCCACAGCAGCAGAATATCCACTTAAAACTGAGGCTGTAAGCGATGCTGACACTGGATTAACAGCCGGTGAACTGTTTCCCCAGTCTGTGTGGAACTGGCAGACCAGTTGGTGCATGGCCTTAAGTATATTTGTGATGCAGCCCTGGATATGGCCCTTTTGCTTTATAGAGCTTCGGTATCAGCAGTAGAGCTGCGTCAGCTGATTTGGCTCAAGTGTTGGTCTGCGGACCAGACATCGAGCGGACTTTCGGGCATAAAAGGTCAGACGGAACAAATCCATCAGACATTCCGATCGTGTGTGGGCTTCATCGGACGGACCTTAGAAATAGAACATGTTTCAAATCTTTCTGACAGACTCGATTCCTATCGAAAAAAATGTTCGTCTGTATGCTAGTCCGACGGACCGAAAAACGACGCAAGGGCAGCTATTGGCTACTAGCTATTGAACTTCCTTTTCTAGTCCAGTTGTACGTCATCACGTTCAAAACGATCGAACTGTGTTCCCAGTCCAACAAGGTGCCCCCTGAGGGACAATAGCATCCTTGGTATCGCAAGCCGAACAAGCCTGCAAACAAATCAGCTTCCGCATGAAGGTTCGCCCCCGCCCAACTCTCGGGTGGGGGTCGCCTTTGGGAGTTTGCAGACCGGTGGACTTCTCTTCTTTCCAACCAGTGGGTCTGTGAGCTGGTTTTGTCAGGCTACAAGATAGAGTTTCTTTCTTGTCCGCCAGACATGGTTTTTCCCTCCAACCTTCATCTTCTTCCGGCTCGTCGGGAGGCCCTGTTTGGGGCAGTAGAGGATTTACTACTGCGTTGGGTGATAGTACCTGTACCAACGTCAGAAAGGTTTCAGGAATTCTACTCCAATCTGTTTGTAATCCCGAAGGAGGAAGGGGTCCGTCCGGTCCTGGATCTCAAGGCCCTCAATTGTTTTGTGGAGGTGCGGAGGTTCAGGATGGAATCGGTTCATTCTGTGGTCGCTGCACTTCATCAGGGGGGTTTCCTGGCGTCTTTGGACATCAAGGACACATACTTGCATGTCCCCATATGCGTCAGACACCAGAGGTTCCTGCGATTTGTGGTCGGGGACAAGCACTACCACTTTGTAGCTCTTCCCTTTTGGCTTAGCGTCGGCACCAAGGGTATTCACCAAGGTACAGGCTCCGATTCTGGCATTGCTGAGACAACGAGAGATCACGATCATGGGATACCTAGACGACCTCCTCCTGAGAGCAGCTTCTGCCTCAGAACTAAAGGAAGATGTGGCGATCACCATGCAGACTCTTCAGGAGTTTGGCTGGGTGTTGAATCTCCAGAAGTCGGTGTCACTGCTGACCCAGCACCTGGAATACTTGGGGTTGATTCTGGACTCCTCAAAGGCAAGAGTCTTTCTTCCTTCAAGCAAGCTGCAGACTCTCCAATCCACGGTGCGATTACTGTTGTCCTGCAGGTGGTTGTCGCTGCATTTTTGCATGCGAGTTCTGGGCCTCGTGGTAGCCACTTTCAAGGCAGTACTGTATGCTCAATTCCACACTCGGGTCTTGCAGAAAGAGAATCTGTCCAAATGGGACAAGTCTCCGACATCTCTGGATTGTCAAATCCGGGTGAGCCAGGTAGCCAGGGCTTCGCTTCTCTGGTGGCTGAGATCCCCGACCCTTTGGTCCGGGAAATCGCTCCTTCCTCTTCATTGGACGACAGACGCCAGCCTGACCGGCTGGGGGGGAATTTGGGGCATCCAGTCGGCCCAGGGTCGCTGGACGCAGAAAGAATCCTGCCTGCCAATCAATGTGCTGGGCGGTGCCTCTCCACATGGTCGTGGAGGCTGCAGGGTCATCCGGTCAGGAGCCAGTCGGATAACGCCACGGCGGTGATGTATGTCAATCATCAGGGAGGGACAAGGAGCTCAGCGGCAGCGCTGGAGGTCTCCCACATCCTACTGTGAGCAGAGCAGCGCATGCCAGCTCTGTCAGCCGTGTACATTCCGGGCGTAGAAAACTTTCAGGCGGACTACCTCAGTCCTTAGTTGCTGGACCAGGGGGAATGGTCACTGCATCCGGAAGTGTTTCAGCTCATTTGCCTACGGTGGGGCATGCCGGATGTGGAGAGGTTTGTGGCCAGGTCAAAGGATCCCTGGGTGGACGCGTCAGGCGTGTTGGTGGCCCCATGGGGGCATTATCGGCTAATTTATGCCTTTCCCCCTCCCAGGCTCCTCCCTCATCTGCGCAGAGTGGAGGCCGAGGGGATTACGGTGATTCTGATTGCCCCAGACTGACCTCGATGTTCTTGGTACGCCGACTTAGTACGAATGGTGGCGGATGTTCCTTGCTGGTTGCCGGTGCAGGAGGACCTTCTGTCTCAAGGTCCGATTCTCCACCCTTTACCGACGCTGGCTTTAATGGCATGGCTGTTGAAAGCCAAGTGCTGCGGGACCAAGGGCTGTCGGCTTTGGTAATTTCCACTATGCTAAGGGCGCAAAAGTCTTCTTCCAGGAAGATTTATCATCGCACCTGGAAGGCTTACATCTCCTTGTGTGAGGAGGTGGGGTGGCATCCGCGTTCATATTCGGTTTCCAGGGTCTTGCTGTTTCTGCAGCGAGGAGTGGATCAAAAGCTTGCATTAAGCACCATTAAGGGGCAAACATCATATGTCTTTTTTCAGCGATCCTTGGCGACTCACTCATTGGTGTGTACGTTTGTTCAGGAGGTTCGGCATGTGGTTCCTCCAGTACGTCCGCCGCTGCCCCCCGTGGGATCTGAATCTGGTGCTCACGGTGCTTCAGAAACCGCCGTTTGAAGACATTAGGGAGATCCCTTTACTGGCGCTCTCTCAGAAAGTATTCTTTCTAGTGGCTATTACATCTACAAGGCGGGTTTCTGAGTTGGCGGCCTTGTCATGCAAGTCTCCTTATTTGATCATCCAAAAGGATAAGGTGGTTTTCTTCCGAAAGTTAGTTCGGCCTTTCATCTGAATGAGGACATTGTGCTTCCGTCCTTATGTCCTCAGCCGTCACATCTCAAGGAGGTCGTTTTACATTCTTTGGATGTGGTCCGGGCTCTGCGGGTGTATCTGTCTGCTACAGCTCCTTTCCGAAGGTCGGACTCTCTGTTTGTCTTGATGGCTGGTCCGAAGAAGGGCTTGCCGGTCTCGTCAGCCACCATTTCTCGATGGATCGGGCAGATTGTTGTTCAAGCTTATGTCATAAGGGGCAGGCGCCTCCCTTTCCCATCACGGCACATTCCGCCAGGGCAATTGGTGTTTCCTGGGCTTTCCGGCATTAAGCGTCCGTTTCACAAGTGCGTGAGGTGGCTACCTTGTGGTCAGTACACACTTTCACCAGATTTTACAAGGTCGATCTTCGGATGCATGCTTCAGCCGCAAGGTTTTGCAGGAGGCTGTCTGAGGTTGGGGCTCCTCTGATGGGGAGTTGTTGTTGTGGGTGGAGTTTATTTTTCTCTGTGTTCCCACCTCTCGTTTTTGGCACTGTTTGGGGACGTCCCTAAGGTCAAGACTAAAGTGCTGTGTCCGTCAATGAACGAAAGAGAAAATGGGATTTTTGTACTTACCGTAAAATCCCTTTCTCTGAAGTTCATTGATGGACACTGCACCCACCCCTCCTATTTATGTTTGTACTGCTTTTTGACGAACTGAGCTGCTGGGAGCAGAGTTAGGGGTTATAGCCAGTAATACCGCCCCCTAGGCGGTACTGTGCTTGTTTTTTGCTGTGTTCTGCCTAGTCCTCTCCTAAAGGTGGTGATATAACCCTAAGGTCAAGACTAAAGTGTCCCTCAATGAACTTCAGAGAAAGGGATTTTATGGTAAGTACAAAAATCCCATTTTTACTGCCCCCCTCGACCACACCATAAGACCCCTTTCACCCTGGAGGCATTTTTCAGGCGCTTTAGTGCTAAAAATAGCGCCTGTAAAGTGCCTGAAAAAAGCCTCATCTGCAATACCAGTGTGAAAGCCAGAGTGGATAGGATACAGCTTTTTATCTGACAGAGGGTACTATAATAAGGTCAGATAATTTTGAAGCAGCAGGGAGAGGAGCAGAGCAGCGCTAGTGAGAGCTGACAGGCAGGAAGGGAAAGAGGGAGGAGGACAGAGGGAGACACAAAAAAGAGCTGCAGAAGCATGGCTCAGCAGCCATGATTCACCGTAGTCAGTTTATAGGTGGGAGGGCAGAACCAGGCAGGATCAGCCAGGTATTTCAGGTGTTACAGGGGGCCAAATTATACAGCACAAGCACTGTGCTGTATAACATGCTTTAAGGGAACAGGATCCATTTTTTATTTTTTTTTTTTTTTTAGGTTAACAAACGCTTTAAGCTGCAAAGGCAACCAGATGGGTTGTACACATGTCTCCACTGAAATTGCTTGCCTCACTGCTGAGACAAGGGTTATGCACCCTGACGCGTTCAGTGGGTAGTTTCCATTCAAGGAAATTGGGCCAACTGCAACTGCCATGCAACCGTGTGCAATGCATGCAGTTGCGGCACAGTGGTGTGGGCTTTTCAGGGTTAAAACCGGAAGTCACGAGGTGACATATCTCACGCTTTGCAAATGGCATCTGCTGCTAGTGTAAACTTAGCCTGAGTCATCCAAAACAGATAAAGCCTGGCATCCATTGTTTGCCTACAAACATTTTTGTCACTCAGTAGTGGAATGCAGAAAGTATATAATGTGCAACACTAAATAGTAAAAAACGATGCCTTCGAAGTGCTGGAACTCTCATAGCTTCTTATAATAGTTAATAGATAATTCCTATCATATAATCCCCTTCACTGTGAGAAACCATTGTTTGCCAGGGAACCATATTGCATATTAAGGTACAAACATTTTTCCTAAAGGTCTATAAAATAATTTTAATTGTGCTTTAACATACAATATTTGAGTATAGATCAGTTTCCTAGCATTCTGAGATATATATATATATATAGATAGATATATATAGAGATCTATATATATCTATAGATCTCTATATAGATATCTATCTATATATATCTATATATATATCTATATATAGATATATATAGATAGATATCTATATATATCTATAGATATAAATAGATATCTCTCTATATATATATATCTATATATCTATATCTATCTATCTATCTATCTATCTATCTATCTATCTATCTATCTATCTATCTATCTATCTATCTATCTATCTATCTATCTATCTATCTATCTATCTATCTATCTATCTATCTATATATCTATCTCTCACTACTTACAGTCTAAACATTAGAAGACTGCATTATTGGAAGACTGGAAAATTGCATTAAGCGGGGTCATATTTTCATTAAGGTTACAAAAACACAGTGGGTCTAATAAACCATTGATGGTGATGGAATAGTAAAGTGTATAACATTTATACTAGTGTGACAAATAAACAATGAATCGCAATTTATATTCCTATGGAATGCAATATCTGCTTCCGAAATGACAAAATCCCTATTTGCGACATATTGCATTAATGTGGCAATATGTGGTACATTTCATAGGAAAGATTGCATATATTTTGGCCACACAGAATAACTCATTAATGCGCCAAGCAGTAGGTGGCACAGGACACCTTAATAACCATCATCAATGCATCACAACAGATAATTTGTCGTCATTTTTTACTTTTTTGCAACTGTTTCACATGTAGTTTTCCTGTCACGATTTTCACTCTGTGCTTGGATTATCAGACCCAGTGTGCCCAGTTTTTGACTAAGCCATTCTATTGTTACATATGGATATACTGTATATATGGACACAGCAAGGCTGAAAAATTGCACGACTGACCTAAAATGTATGAGAACCACATACTGTAAATGGGCAGCAAGATGACATCAGTGTTCCTTGGCACTATTGGAGCTGTTTTCCATAATACTGACAACATAGGGTGGGTGATACATCCATTTAAAGAAGCCTCTTGAACAAAAAGTGCAGCACAAATTGTCAGTGAAACAACCACAATCAAAGTCCAAAATGTGTCCTTCCCACCCAACTTATTCTTGTGAAAAAGTCTGTGTTTTCTCAAATATTAATTCTCGTTACCACTCAAACCAATCAGTGAAGTCTATGTGCTCACCTTCTTTTCTAGAGCTCAAAATTATTCAAGGTCATTAACGAATGTGTATTATTATCCAGCGTAATATACACCACCTTTCCCTCCTTCTTCTCCTCTTCCACTCTCATGAGATGTGATTACATGCAAGAGAAATGAGGTATATAGTGCTCTCTGTACATACAATGTGATACTCTAATATGCCCCCACAAAAACGCACTCACATTGATTTCTTTATACCATACAACTCCACACCCCTGGAACGAACAATCAAGGTCAAGCAGGCTTATTTAAATTATATTCTTCTCTTTCCTCGGCTATGCTCTGTCCTCTAGCCACACGCCTCTCATGCATCCGATGACATGTAAATACAGAAATGGGACCAATAGTGCTCTCTGTTTCACCCCTTTATTAAGAATGTTTCCCAATAAAACACTCACATAAAAGAGCACTGTAAGTGCTATGGTATAAACTTCATGACCAACATTTAAACCTCCAGTATAACATGCAAAAATCGCTAGGACCATAGGCTTATGTGTACCACAGCGTGGCTCCGCCTTTATACGCGTTACTCCAATATGGCTTTCTCATTAGCACTATATATATTTTGGAGGAGCATATGCAGGTTGAGGGATTACATATGTGTTTATGAGCCTGATTAATTTTAAGGTCTACACACAAAGGTGAGCAGGGGAGGTGAATTGTTGATTAGTATTTAATTGGAACATGATATTTTGAAGACGCATGGAGGATTGAGGAGTTGTATGTTATAAAGGAATCAATGTGAGTGCATTTTTGTGGGGGGTTATTGGAGTTATTGGAGTATCACATTGTATGTACAGAGAGCACTATATATCTTATTTCTCTTGCATGTAATCACATCTTATGAGAATGGAAGAGGAGTAGAAGGTGCGATAAGTGCTGGATATTTCACTGGATAATAATACACATGCGGTAATGACCCTGAATAATTTTGAGGTCCACAAAAGAAGGTGAGGACATAGACTGCACTGAATGGTTTGAGTGGTAACAAGAATGAATATTTGAGAAAACACAAAAGACCTTTTCACAAATATAAGTTGGATGGGAAGGACTTTTTGGACTTTGATTCTGGTAGTTTCACTCACAATTTACGCTGCACTTTCTGTTCAAGAATATGTAAATTGTGAGATGGAAAGCACTATCGATGCATAGCAGCAAACTGGTTTTCATTTCATTCTATTAATTTATCACATTATTTGTACTGCGCTGATTGTATATACACATTTAGAAACCTGTCATGAGAGAAACATGGAGGCTCCTGTTATTGATCTCTCCTTCTGGAAGTGCTATTTACCTGGTTATCACAAATATCACAAATATTTCAAATAACTGACCTAGGAAAAATATGCAGATAAGGGGTTCTGACATCTCTGTTTTTCCTTATCTGCATTCTTGTTTCAGGTCAGTGACTGAAAGTATTAAGATGTGTTTTCAGCCCGGCATATTTTTCTCTTAACAGGCTTATTTTAAATGTAGTCTATACCAATATATTTTCATCTGCTGATGCTTATCTTTGCTAACCAATATCTGACATTGGGGGTTATTTACTAAAGGAAAATCCACTTTGCATTGCAAGTGCACTTGAAAGTGCACTCGGAAGTAAAGTCACTGTAGATCCGAGGGGGACATGCAAGGAAAATAAAAAATAGTATTTTAGATTGCACATCATTGGATGATAAAATCAGCAGAGCTTCCACTCATTTCAGATCTACCCCTTAGATTTAGAGTGACTGCACTTCCAAGTGCACTTTCAGTGCACTTTCAAGTGCACTTGCAGTGCAAAGTGGATTTGCCTTTCGTAAATAACCCCCATTGTGTTTTTCTGGTTAGAATAAGACATTCCATGTCAAGCATGTCTTATGCCCCGTACACACGATCGGACATTGATCGGACATTCCGACAACAAAATCCATGGATTTTTTCTGACGGATGTTGGCTCAAACTTGTTTTGCATACACATGGTCGCACAAAGTTGTCGGAATTTCCAATCGCCAAGAACGCGGTCACGTACACCACGTACGACAAGACTATAAAAGGGCAGTTCAGAACCAAGCGCGGCACCCTTCAGGCTCCTTTTGCTAATCTCGTGTTAGTAAAAGTTTGGTGAGAGACGATTCGCGCTTTTTCAGACTCGTGGCTTTCAGATCATTTACTGCTGTTCAGTTTGTGCTTGTGGGTTTGTATCTTGTCTTCAGTGCGTGCAGCGAGTACAATTGACTTGTCATTGTGTTCGTTCGTTACTGATTTTCAGGTCGCTCTTCACAGGCCTTGCTGTTCTTCAGTGCGTTCTGTTACTTCATTCTGACCAGCCGACCGTTTTCTAGCCATGTTGCGTATACGTACTCCTCGTAGAGTTTGTGCTGTGCGGGGGCTTGGTGTTGGGGTCCTTACCTTGACACAAGCCCAGTCCATGAACAGGGTGGGGAGGAGTTCATGGACCAAGAATTGGTTGCTCCAGCGTGACCAGTTCTGTCACATGCCTTTGCTCTGTGAGATCCGTGAGAATAATTCTGATGATTTCAGGAATTTTCTCAGGATGATGGACCCCGTATTTTACAGTTTGTTGGCTTTGCTGACCCCCTATATCAGCAGGCAGGATACCTGCATGAGGCAAGCCATCACTCCGGAGCAGAGGCTAGTCGCCACCCTGCGGTACTTGGCGACGGGGAGAAGCCTGAAGGACCTCAAGTTCTCGACAGGCATCTCCCCCCAGGCTCTGGGGATCATTATCCCAGAGACCTGTTCTGCCATCATCCAGGTCCTGCAGAAGGAGTATATTAAGGTAAGATTTTTATCCTTTAACATCACATTTTATTGTATAGAATGTTTGTTAATATATTGTATTTCTTTCCTCATTCCCTAATTACCATGATTGTAATATACTGTGAATGTCCCCTTTGTCCTCATGCATGCTGGATTTTTATGTAATTTTGTTTTGTCCTTCATACATATTTGCCTTCACTTACATACATATTTGCCTTCACTTACCTCCCCAGCATGCTCTCTTGGCCCTATATTCACCTCGTGTAGTCACTTAACAATGTATTTTGTCAGCTCCATAGTAGTGCTTTACCCTAAACACCCCCTAAAATGTGTAAAATTGTGATTTGTGCTTTAAATTCAGACAGAGTGCCAGAGGCTTTTTTTTTTTTTTTTTGGTGTCCCAAAATCATTTGGAACCCTCCCTCCCCCCAACTGCTAACTCAGCTGATACCAATCCTCTATCTGCTGACTTTGCCAAACCCATACACACTATACCCACCTCTTTTGTGCTCAGATTTATAGATGAATTCCCCAAAGCATGTAGTGCAGGGGCCTGCCTGAATACTTTCAAATGGTAATGTTCAAAGTTTTTGTATCCTATTATTATCTTGAAAGGTAAGAGCAGAACGTAAAAATGTGCTAAAATGTGTACAGTGTGTATTTATATCTTTGTATTATGACACTTCTTACCTGTCCAGTGGACTGCCAATAGTGTAAGTAAGGAGGGGCTGGCCAAAGTAATCCACATTATTTCGCCATTCATCTCTCAATGAAGTGGAGAGGGTTACCTGTCCAAAACATCTCCCCCCCATAAAATTTTAATAATGGCCCATGAGAGGGGGAGGGAGGAATCTGATAGGTGGACCTTATACCTTTGTCTTTAAATACTCCCTAAAATAAATGTTATACTGATGTTGGCCAAGAATGTTTGTGTCTAATCTGATTTCCATGTTTATGTGCAAAATGAATAATTTATTTTCCTTGTTTGACTCCACAGTTTCCTTCCAACCCACAGGAATGGCAGACTGTGGCCTCCCACTTTGCCCAGCGGTGGGACTTTCCTAACTGCAGAGGGGCAATTGATGGGAAACACATCCACATTGTCCCACCACTCAACTCGGGGTCATACTATTACAACTACAAGGGGTTCAATAGTATTGTGATGTTGGCGGTGGTGTCGGCTACTTGTGAGTTCCTGTATGTGGACGTGGGGAAGACTGGCCGGATGTCAGATGGTGGAGTCATCGCCCAGACAGAGTTCTACAGGCATCTCCAGAATGGCAACTTGGACTTGCTGCCTCCAGAAGACAATGTGGAAGGATTCCCATTCGTCTTCGTTGCGGATGAAGCGTTTGCGCTGGGGGACCATCTTATGCGGCCATTCCCTATGAGGACCCTCACCCCGGGTTTTTAATTACCGGCTGGCCAGAGCCAGAAGAGTGGTGGAGAACACGTTTGGAATCATGGCCAGCCGGTTCCGCCTTTTTCTTACACCCATACATATGGCAGAGTATAAACTTAATCATATCATCCTGGCGTGCTGTGTTCTCCACAACTTTTTAAGGAGAAATTCTGTGAACTATGCTGGCTCAGTTGGGCCTGAATCCAGAATTCATGTAAATGAACCAACCCTGACAGCGATTGAAGCTGGCCGTCCTGGCTTGCCCCCCCTGAGTGCCCGCGAGGTCCGTCTAAGATACATGGAATACTTTGCGGGTAGGGGGGCCATCAATATGCCAGACAATGTCTGAGACATTAAATAAAAAACTAATTTTAACTACTAAAATATTTGCTGACATTTACTGCTTGTGTTTCTTTTAGCTGACCCTGACTGAAATGTGGGTAGTCCTGAAAATGGCATGATTGTGTAACATTAGAAAGCATTGTTGGGTGTTATTTACTAAAGGAAAAGACACTTTGTACTACAAGTGCACTTGAGCCTGCACTGAAACTGCACTTGTAGTGCAAAGTGGATTTGCCCTTAGGAAATAACCCCCATTGTCACAGAAAACACCAATTTTAACACAAAAAAGTTTCGGAGCATTGAAAGAAGAAGCCACACATTCTTGATTATCAATCTTTTTAGTACCAGCACAATCACATGTGCATTTATAAAAGGTTTTTAAAACAAACCAACATGTTTGTTGTATAACAATTTTTTGGGTCACATTAATAAACATAGAAATGTCCATTTAAGGTAAAACAGGCATGTTTAAAAGCAACAAGAAATACACAAATCTGGAACTATATTGCATTCAGATGGGGTGAAGTTACCCCTGGAAAAGCCAAATTTTGAAGATGCACACAAATTGCCGAATGTCAACATGTGCTAGATGCCATCATGGGGGATCAAGGGACGTGTTTTGGGGGTGCAACCCCTTCCTCTCAGCTACTTTATTATTGAGGAAGGGGTTGCACCCACAAATCGCCTACATTGATCTCCCGTGATGGCAGATAGCACATGTTGACACACTGTGTGCATCTTCAAAATTTGGCTTTTCTCGAATATGTCAAAAAATGTGAACAAATTTTAGATGCTAAAAACCACAAAAAAGTATAGGGATTTGCAGGTGTTTTAAACTCTCCCTAAAACATCAATGATGTTCTTCATTTTGTTTTGAACATCATTGATGTTTTTCTGGATGTTTTCCAAGTCCCTATTACACACCATGATCTCCCTGATCAGGATCTGTGCACTTTCACTGGTGAAATGACCTGGATCCACAACATCACGATCACCTAAAAATATAGAAAAAAACACACCATATATTATAAATATGCCGGCATCCATCTCTTACCTGAGCCTGTGGTCGCAGACACTCACCTGTTGTGGTGACAATTTCAACCACGTCTCCCTCCTCCTCCTCTGCTTGTCTTTGGTGGATTTCCACTTCTTCATGAGGTGGGGGGGTCTGTGGTCTCCTCGGATGAGTTGTGTCCTCCGAGTCTTTTATCCCCTATTTAAAAAAAAAATAGGTATACTTAGCACACAGATATTTGATGGCAGAAATAGGAACATGAAACATTGCTTTGAAGTGGAGTACAATTGTCTGTTTTGGCAGAGTTGCAAGATGAAGAAAGATTTTTGTCACTTTGTAAAGCTTGAATACTTACCTGTTTTGTACAAGCTTCACAGATGGAGTCACCCCTATAGTATACACTGGAGCACCTGTGTGGGCCCCCTAATAAAAAGGGTGTTCTTTTGTCCCACACTAGTGCTCCAGCGTCCAGATGTGTAAACAGCTGCTGAGTGTCCTCTCCTTACACAGAATCTAGTTTGCATTACATTCTAGTTACAAACCCATCTAGACACCAAAATTTAGTTAACAGAAGTATGCCTGAAAAAATGTTTCGAACTGCATCTGGACAAAACATGGTGTTTTCTATGCCGAACGAACAAATAATGTGCCCATGAACATGAAAGTTGCCATTTTAAACTGTACAACAGTTGAGAAAAGCACATGTAGCAGCACGAACGTAATAAAAATAACGAATAGGAACACGGCACAACTACTTACTTTTTTGCAGCACTCTCCTGATCCTTCTGTACTGCTCATGCTCCCTTAATTTGAGGTCCGACCACCGGTTCCTGAGTTGATCCTTGGATCGTCATACCCCAAAATTCCAGTGCAGACTCTTGACTACTTTCGCCATGATCTTGCCATTTCTGACATTGGGGTTGGGGTAAGGTCCATACTTCCCGTCATAGTCGGCCCTCTTCAGGATGTCGGCCATCTCCAACATCTCCCCAAAGGACATATTTGATGCCTTAAATCGTCTCCTCCGGGATCATGACATTTCTGGCTCCGGGCTTTCCTCCTCCTCCTTGTTGGTGTAATTATCAGACACCTGCTGTGCCTCCGCCATGTGCTCTTCCCCACTGCGCAGAACGAGAAAGGGTGGGGAACAGACTAGAAAGAACGTCAGGGGTGGGCGGAGTTTCTTGCATGCGCAGTGTATATAAAGCGTAACATGCGTGCGTAGTACGTACGATTTGTGAACGGAGGAAAGAGTATCGGAGGCGCCGATCGTGATAGCGAAGGTACGATTTAACATTGGGCCTATACTGCTTCTAGATTGAGGCCTCTATTGGGACAAGATTAGGAGACTTTAGCCTGACATTAGGGTTTGTCTTGTGTTGTGTTTTGCAGAGAAAATGGATATCTTAAAGGATCAGGAGTTTATGAGCATATTCATAGGTATGTTCAGGGAGCTGCCCTGTCTGTGGCAGGTAAACCACCCTGATTATAAGAACCAAACAAAGAGGAAGGCAGCGCTGGATAATTTGCTGCAATTTGTGAGGCCGGTGATCCCCACGGCAGACATCACCTATTTGAAGATCCTAATTGGTGGCATGAGGAGCACTTATCTAAGGGAGCACAAGAAGGTCCCGGATTCCCTGAGATCAGGAGCAGCAGATGACATTTATCTCCCCAGGCTGTGGTACTATGACAGGCTGCATTTTCTGGCAGGTCAGACTGAACCCAGGCCAGCACTCTCCACTCTTCCTTCCACGCTTCCTTCCACCTCAGCTGGGGCTTCTGACGTCCAACCTGGGCCTTCCAGGCAGCAACATGTGGAGGAGCCCAGCTTGAGCCAGGTACAGCATTCTTCTAAATATTTCTGGTTGTCAAATTAATTATGTTAAATCTATGTTAATTTGGAGTACTAATTTATGATTGTTTTTGATGAACCAAAAACTAAAAAGATGTCCCTTTTTCATACACAGGGAAGTCTCAGCCAGGAGGTGGCTGGGCCAAGTAGCCTGCCTGATACCCAGGTCCCTCCCCTCCGCCTTCAAAGAAAAAGTGGCAGGAAGAGGAGTAACCTGGAGGAGGCTGCAGTTGGCTTATTTCGGAAGGCTACTGAGGCACTCAGAACACCCTACAGTGTGGAAGAGGATTTTGCTGCCATAACAGCCTGCAAAATGCTGCAAATGGAGGAGGGCCAACGCCTCTTATGTGAGTGTGTCATTTTAGAAGCTCTACATAATGGGTTGAGGGGCCAACTCACATGCGAAAGCCACATTTGTGAGCTCACCCATGGTCCTCCTCCTCCTCCAGGTCCTACTCCTCCTCCTGCCACACCTCCAACACCAGAGCCACAGCCGGGAAGGAAGCATGTAAGGAAGACCAGAGAGTGATGACCTGGGTTCAGTCTGGTCTGGCAAAAGATGCAGGCTCTTGTATGACCACAGCCTAGTCTGCTGCTATTCATGATCTCTTGGACTTCTGGACCAGACTGTACTCCCTTATATATGGACTCCTCAGGCCAACAATTTTGCAGTAAAATAATTGATGTCTGCCCTGGGGGCCAAAGGCTTCACCAATTTCTGCTGTTTCTCCAGCGTTGCCTTCCTCTTTATTTGGTTATGAGCCCTTAATAAAGGAATTTTTGTTTCAATTATACTCGCCTATGTGTGTTTTCCTTCAAAAAGGACAGTTTGTTAGGAGGCAGGTACGTTTAAAAAATACAATGTGAAATTAACAAGAGACACCAAACACCAAGCAACCTCTTTGAGATTAAATAATACAAGATAATAATGGTGTTATGGAAACTTGACACACAAAACACACCCAAAAACTATTCTGGAGTAAAAAAAAAAAGAAGCACAAGATCAGGCTTGAAAAAAATACAAACAAAAAAAAAATATATATATATTTTTTGTCAGATGTGACAAATCAAAATATATTGATGAAATCATGATAAATAATAAAGAAAGAAGTTTGTGAGCAGCAAAACTACATAACTCTTCTAGCATTATAGAAGAAGAACAGAGTGCGCTGCATTAAACAATTTAAAACATTGCAGCCTGACGAAAGTGCCATATCCATTCCGAACGCTAATTTTACCAGACCGAGCAGTTCCGTCTTCAAATTTATTCTGAGCATGCATGGCACTTTGTGCGTCGGAATTGTCCACACACACAGTCGCAATTGACGCGATCGGATTTTGTTGTCGGAAAATTTTATAGCCTGCTCTGAAATTTTGTGTGTCGGAAAATCCGATGGAAAAAGTCCGATGGAGCCCACACACGGTCGGAATTTCCGACAACAAGCTCCGATCGCACATTTTCCGTCGGAAAATCCGACCGTGTGTACAGGGCATTAGAGTAGAAAATACAATTGCTATGAGAGTTTTTAAGACCCACACTCCGAATTGACAGGAATTTCTAACCCATTTATTTAAATTATTTTCCTGAGACTTGTCTTTGCTTCACCTACAACAAAGAGGGGTGGGTAAGGAAACCATCAATCTGTGTTTACTGCAAAATTTTCCGTGATAGGTATTCTCAGCAGTAAGTCTGATGCATCTGTTTAAGCCTTGCAAGTTGTTCAACTATAGAAAAGAACAGTCTATATAATAAATGCCTATCCAAATGGCACTATGATGCAAGGTTGGAAAGCGAGCCTATAATAGTTTTGGATGTTCAGCTAACTAGAATACCCTAACAGCATCAAACAAAATATCAAATGGACTGTTATAATGCATATTGTTAGACAGGTCAATTTGGTTGGTCACAGGCTGGTTGGTAAGTTGAGCTTGGAAATGTCTTTGGTTTTGTTTGACATGCGTCGCCCTTCCAGTACTTCTTGCTGCAAAGACCAGTTATAGGTGGGGGAAGTGGCCACTTGTTTGTATTTTGAATATATTGGTCAGGCAACGACACCGTTGCCGCCATGGTGCTATGTGCTGGGTGTTCATTGTGTCCCTGTGCCTTTAAGGAGGGGTGGGATCCTTCCAGGCTCACCTGCCCTCTGCCTATTCATTAAAATGCATGTGCTTCCATTGTGGAGACTCACAGAAGTTAGAGTTAGGACTACAGAAAATGGAATGCCTTGGCGGGGCCTGTAGCTTACACATGTACTTAAAAATATGTGCAGACTAAACCTCTGTTTCGAACGCATATTGTTAGACACGTCAATTCGGTTGGTTGCAGGCTGGTTGGCAAGTTGAGCTTGGAAAATTCTTTGGTTTTGTTTGACATACGTCGCCATTCTAATGCTCCTTGCTGCAAAGACCAGTTATAGTTCTATGGGCTATCATGTAGAGATTAGAGCTCTGTGAGGTAGGACTGTCAGGGACACTGGGCAAAATAGCTGATCTCTAGCTACAGAACATCAATACCCACCAGGGATAAGCTGGCCCCATGAGAAACTGGACACAAACCCTCCTGTTACTAAGACCTCCCACCCACCATCATCCAGCCAGGATGGTGTGGTCTACTTTTTATCCATCTCCATCCAGCCTGCAGGAGCAGTTGGAGTATTGAGTGGCCTTTAGCCATTCTTTGCTGTGTTAAACTTTGCATACACCGGTTTAGGGACACCACTGCTAATGGTGGCGCTTTACTAAAGGGGACTTCTATATCCTCTAACTTAATAGTTTGAGATACTTTGTGATAAAACCCTCTCATCACTGTGGATTACAATACCTTCAATTGAAGGTTGAGCACTCCACCCTTACAGGTAAAGGGCCTCACTGCAGACTTTGTGCAGATTTACTCACGGTCCAATGGTTGGTTAGGGTCTTCTATGCTGCAGTATACAGTATAGCTGCATCCCTTTTACTGTGGAAATCAGTGAACCCAACATTTACCAGAAGCTCTACTGAACTAGTGCTACATAGACTTGGTCCACTGTTATCACCATTAGGAAACCCACCCCGAGATGATGTGTAGAACAAAGGATAATAAAAGGTATAAACAAATTTTTATTTACCCTCTTCTACCTGTGTTTTAGCATTCCCCAGCATGATGGCCCTGTCAGAGATACATATCTAAAATGTCAGCCAACACTTCATGTCGCTGCTGAATTTCAACCTGAACCAACAGCCAAGATCCCCACTGATTTGGAAACCAATTAGATTGGCTCCAGATAATGTAATCACCATGTAAGCTCTGACATAGTGATCACAAGCAGGCTCAATAATTCATAGACAAAAATGAAAGCCTTCAGCCTGTAGATTAACTATTCCCTCCTCAGGCTTCAATGTTAATCTGTGGCACCATCTATTTAATAATTAGGGATGAGCCGAACACCCCCCAAGTTCGGTTTACACCAGAACATGCGAACAGGCAAAACATTTGTTTGAACACGCAAACACCATAAAGTCTATGGGACTCAAACATGAATAAAATAAATAAATAAAGGCTTATATGCAAGTTATTGTCATAAAAAGTGTTTGGGGACCCAGGTCCTGCCCCGGGGGACATGTATCAATGCAAAAAGAAGTTTTAAAAATGGCCGTTTTTCGGGAGCAGTGATTTTAATAATGCTTAAAGTGAAACAATAAAAGTGTAATATTTAAATTTCGTACCTGGGGGGGTGTCTATAGTATGCCTTTAAAGGGGCGCATGTTTCCCGTGTTTAGAACAGTCTGACAGCAAAATGACATTTCAAAGGAAAAAAGTCATTTAAAACTACTCGCGGCTATTAATGAATTGTCGGTCCGACAATACACATAAAAGTTAATTGATAAACGGCATGTGATTTCCCCACAGATGAACCCCGAACCAAAATTTAAAAAAAAATGGCGTGGGGGTCCCCTTAAATTCCATACCAGGCCCTTCAGGTCTGGTATGGATATTAAGGGTAACCTCGCGCCAAAATTTAAAAAAAAATGGGGTGGGGTCCCCCCAAAAATCCATACCAGATCCTTATCTGAGCACGCACCCTGGCAGGCCGCAGGAAAAGAGGAGGGACAAGAGAGCGCCCCCCCTACTGAACCGTACCAGGCCACATGCCCTCAACATTGGGAGGGTGCTTTGAGGTAGCCCCCCAAAGCACCTTGTCCCCATGTTGATGAGGACAAGGGCCTCATCCCCACAACCCTTGACCGGTGGTTGTGGGGGTCTGCGGGCGGGGGGCTTATCGGAATCTGGAAGCCCCTTTAACAAGGGGACCCCCAGATCCCGCCCCCCCTGGGTGAAATGGTAATGGGGTACAAGAGTACCCCTACCATTTCACAAAAAAAAGTGTAAAAAATGTTAAAAATGACAAGAGACAGTTTTTGACAATTCCTTTATTTAAAGTCTTCTTCTTTCCATCTTCTTCGGGTCTTCTTCCTTCCTTCGGTTTCTTCCTCCATCTTCTTCCTCTGATCCTCTGCTTCTTGCTCCGGTGTTCTCGTCCGGCATCTTCCTCCGTGGCGTCTTCTTCCCCGCTTCATTCTTGAAGGGTCCTGAAGGGTCTGGTATGGATTTTGAGGGGGACCCCCACGTCATTTTTTTTTTTAAATTTGGCGCGGGGTTCTCCTTAATATCCAGACCTGAAGGGCCTGGTATGGAATTTAGGGGGACCCCCACGCCATTTTTTAAAAAATTTTGGTTCGGGGTTCCCCTGTGGGGAAATCCCATGCTGTTTTTATCAATGAACTTTTATGTGTATTGTCGGACCGACAATTCATTAATAGATGCAAGTAGTTTTAAATGACTTTTTTTCCTTTGAAATGTCATTTTGCTATCAGACTGTTCTAAACACGGGAAACATGCGCCCCTTTACGGACATACTATAGACAGCCCCCAGGTACGAAATTTAAAGTAATATTACATTTTTATTGTTTTACTTTAAGCATTATTAAAATTACTGCTCCAGAAAAAATGTCTGTTTTTAAAACTTCTTTTTGCATTGATACATGTCCCCTGGGGCAGGACCCAGGCCCCCAAACACTTTTTATGACAATACCATCCATATAAGCCTTTAAAATTAGCACTTTTGATTTCTCCCATAGACTTTTAAAGGGTGTTCCACGGCTTTTGAATTTGCCGCGAACACCCCAAATTGTTCGCTGTTCGGCGAACTGGCGAACATGAGTTCGACTCGAACTCGAAGCTCATCCCTATTAATAATGTAAATACAAGAAAACATATGTTTATATATGTTTTAACATTTGCCAGTTGATATTAAAAACAGAGCAAGGTATTTTTTTAATAAAAGCCTTATATTCCTATAAAAATATGTATGCAAATTAGTCATATACTTATTGTTACATTAACAAACACAGGCTGACACAGATACTTTTGGCCTGAGTATCTAGGCATCTGTGACCTCTGGTCACAAAAAGATAAAGAATTGCAATTGTTCATGATACACAGTGCTTTAGCAAATTAAATATAATCCAGTTAAGGTTTAAATCTATTTTCTGACATTTTGGCAAAAGCATTTAGGCTAGATAACCTATCACCTATGGTGGGAAATTCATCTGTTCTCTGGAAATGTGCTATGGAAATTAAAATAAAACTAAGCATTTAACAGTTTGGGGTTCAGAAAGTCTTCAGTCCCAGTCATAAGAAAATAGTGGGCAGATACTGTGGGCCCCATAATCTATCATGAGCCTGAAAAATAACAGGAAAATGTATGTAAATCTGTAAAAAATGTATTTAAATTATTCTTTATGTTTCAGGGAAGCTGCAACTACAGCTTCAATACTTTCTAAGTCACTAACCTGAAACAAATGTGCAGATAAGGAAAGATATATATGTTTCAGAACTCCTTATTTGCATATTTTTCCTAGGTCAGTTATTTAAAATATTTCAACAATGGGATTATTGTGATAACCAGGTAACTAGCACTTCCAGAAAGAGAGCTCACTAATGGCAGCCTCCATGTTTCTTTAATGAAAGGTTTATTTAAAACACCTAGGAGAAAAGAAGGGGAAGCACCATCTAAGTGAATTTATTGCAGCAACAGTAATATAAACTTACAGCAGTTAAAAATAAGACATGCTCATCATGTTAAAAGGGAAGCCTTTGTTTCCACATCCTGTTCGTTTCATTCCAAATCCACTGTAGTGGTGTATAGAGCCAAAAAGATTATAATTGTGTCGATGTCCCAATATTTATGGACCTGACTGTATATGATGCAACCAAATTAACTGTGGCTCAGGTTATGTTGTGTATTTAAATTAGTTTGTAACTTACAGTACAGTATGTTGGGTGTTTTACACACCCACTACACACATCCATTGGAGAACATTACTGTGTAATAGCAATGTGAAAAACATTTCCAATGTGTATAAGCATTTCAGAGATACTCATATGCCGTGTACAAACGAGCGGACTTTACGGCAGACTTTGCCCGGCGGACGGGATTTGGTTGGACAATTCGATCGTGTGTGGGCTCCAGCGGACTTTATTTTCTCAAAAGTTGGATGGACTTAGATTTGAAACATGTTTTAAATCAATCCGGTGAAATCGAGTCTGGTCGAAAAGTCCGCTCGTCTGTATGCTAGTTCGACAGACAAAAAGCCACGCTAGGGCAGCTATTGGCTATGAACTTCCTCGTTTTAGTCCGGTCGTACGTCATCACGTACGAATTCGACGGACTTTGGTGGCTTGTGTGTAGGCAAGTCTGTTCATTCAGAAAGTCCGTCGTAAAGTACGTCGAAAAGTCAGCCGGGCAAAGTCTGCCATAAAGTTCGCTTGTGTGTACGCGGCAATAGAGGAAAATTGTCATCCTTCACCTTCTACAGTATTGAAAGGGTGCTCCCTGCAGATAGGGGTGGAAACAGATGCTGGAGGCTTTTGGAGCGTGAAGTCTGGTGGATGCACAGACTGCAGACCCGCATGCTTAACAGTTTCCTCAATAAAGCATAAGAATTCCCCCCCGCCCTCCCCCCTGTTCGCTCACCTCCAGTCCCTCCCCTCTTTTTATCTTATATATCTCTTTTCTTCTTTCCCTCCTTCCCTCTACTTAGTCTATTCTTTAACTTATATTCCATAAATCGGTATATCTTCTTGTGTTGTTAAATTCTGTCCAACATTTCCATATGTTTGCACACCTTTCTATTTTATCTTCCCAACATAATATAACTTTTCCATATTATGTATTAATCCTATCTTTCTAATCCATTCTCCTAACATTGGGCATTCTGGGTTTAACCAATATCTTGGAACTTGGAACTAGGTGGGGTATCACTGTTTTTTTTACATTCTTTAATTGTTAATTTAGTATTGTGAAATAAATAGGTTTGAGGTTTTTAGGCATTTTTATTCCCGATATTTCCTCCTCAGTTGGATAATCTCCTGCCAGAATTTCTGTATTTTTGGGCATTCCCACCAAACATGTATCATTGTTCCTTTTAACCACTTGCCGACCAGCAGCCGCAGTTGTACTGCAGCAGAATGGCAAGGCTGGGCGAAACGACTTTATGTAACGTCGCTTCGCTCTGTGGCCACTAGGGGCACACGCGCACGCCCCCGGCTCGCCCTCGGAGCCGATGCGAGCGCCCGGCGGTTGCGATCACCGCTGGGCTCCCGTGATCGCTCGGGGCACAGCAAGAACCGGGTTCTGTGTGTGTAAACACACAGTTTCCGGTTCTCTGAGGGGAGAAGTGACTGATCATCTGTTCATACATACATGATAACAGCGAACTGTCATCTCTCCTACACAGTCCCCTCCCCCCTTCAGTTAGAACACACACTAGGGAACACAGTTAACCCCTTGACTGCCCCCTAGTGTTAACCCCTTTCCTGCCAGTGACATTTTTACAGTAATCAATGCATTTTTATAGCACTGACCAAAAATATGTAGAAGAATACATATCGGCCTAAACTGAGGAAAAAAATAGTTTTTTTTATATATTTTTGGGGGATATTTATTATAGCAAAAAGTAAAAAATATTGCATTTTTTTCAAAATTGTTGTTCTTTTTTTGTTTATAGCGCAAAAAATAAAAACTGCAGAGGTGATCAAATACCATCAACATAAAGATCTTTATTTGTGGGAAAAAAAGGATGTCAATTTTGTTTGGGTGCAATGTCACACGACCGCTCAATTGTCAGTTAAAGCGACACAGTGCCGAATCACAAAAAGTGCTCTGGTCAGGAAGGGGGTAAAATCTTACGGGACTGAAGCGGTTAACCCACATCCCCTCCAACATAACGATGATCTTTCTGTTTGGAATTTATGTATTTTAGTGGGTGTTAAATATCACCTTAAAAGCGCTTGTAGTTCATCTCTCTCATATTGGTGTCTATCGCTGTTCCTTCCGCCAGTTTCAATATTTTTTCTTTTTTTGTTCGCTCCATTTTATGCTGAGCTCCGCCTCCCATTCCCATGAGGCAATATGTATTATGTACTCTGTTGGTGTTGGATATGGATTTTGGTCTTCTTTTATGCATTTATTTTGTGATATTCTGGATAATTAATTTCAGAAATTTTTGCTTTTTTTGCTCCTTCCTCTTTTTGTACGTGTGATTATTGTTCACTATTTAAAGTGCTTGTCGTGTTTATATGGTAGTCATGATTAGGTCAAACGAAACCAAAGAAAATTCCCAGCTCAACTTATCAACCAGCCTGGAACCAACCAAATTATCCTGTCTAACAGTATTGCCCTGTACACACGGTCGGACATTGATCGGACATTCCGACAACAAAATCCATGGATTTTTTCTGATGGATGTTGGCTCAAACTTGTCTTGCATACACACGGTCACAGAAAGTTGTCGGAAAATCCGATCGTTCTGAACGCGGTGACGTAAAACACGTACGTCGGGACTATAAACGGGGCAGTAGCCAATAACTTTCGTCTCTTAATTTATTCTGAGCATGCGTGGCACTTTGTGCGTCGGATTTGTGTACACATGATCGGAATTTCCGACAACGGATTTTGTTGTCGGAAAATTTTATATCCTGCTCTCAAACTTTGTGTGTTGGAAATGCCGATGGAAAATGTGTGATGGAGCCTACACACGGTCAGAATTTCTGACAAGGTCCTATCACACATTTTCCGTCGGACCGTGTGTACAGGGCATATGAGTTAAAAACAGGGGTTTAGTTAGCACACATTTGCAAATTCATGCGTAAGCTACAGAGCCACTTCACAGCGCCCCATTATTATCTGCAATCCTAACTCTATAAATTTCTGAGAGCCTCCATAGTAGAAGCACATGCATAATAATGGATAGATAGAGGGTAGGTGAGCCTGGAGTGAGCCCACCCCTCCTTAAAAAGGCACAGGGGTTCACTGGACACTCAGCATATAACACAATGACAGCAAAGGTGTCCAGTGTGTCCCCTCATCTGTATTCCAACAGTACAAACAATTGGCCACTGCCCCCACCTATAATTGGCCTTCACAGCAAGGAGCACATGGAAGGGTGATGCATGTCAAACAAAACCAAAGAAAATGCCCAGCTCAACTTACCAACCAGCCTGCAACCAAATTATCCTTTCTAACAGTTTGCGTTAAAAACAGGGATTTAGTTTGCACGCATTTGCAAATACATGCGTAAGCTGCAGAGCCACTTCACGGCACCCAGTGTTATCCTCAGTCCTAACTCTATACATTTTTGAGAGCCTCGATAGTAGAAGCACATGCGTAATAATGGATAGATAGAGGGTAGGTGAGCCTGGAGGGAGCCAACTCCTCCTTAAAGGCATAGTAGCGCACTGGACACTCAGCATATAACACAATGGCAGCAAATGTGTCCAATGCGTCCCCTCGCCAGCCTTGAATGCATTGGCATCTTTTATGGCTGTATTCTTTATGCTAAATAAAGGATAACCGCTCTGCTGGTACTTGGTAATCGTGTGAGGGTTTCAGAGACCTTTCAGCCAGAGCACCGGGTTTATGGAGGCCATCTCAAGATTGAAGCAGAGGTGGTAGTGCTGTCCCATTTGTTTGATCAGCCTATTTGCCTTAAAAATCAACACCTTTATGTAACTGTAGCAAGCGGCACATTATATCAGTGGCTAAATGACATGAGTGCCGGCAATGATATAATTTGCAGCTGGTTTCTATATTTGTTTAGGACTCTGGGGCTATTGTAAATCTTGGTGTAAAAAAAATTGATTTGCCTTGTAAAATTGTGTTTTAGATTTCTAGATTTAAAATCTAAATCAGACTAAAATTGTGCCTGAGAAAAAGATATTGCAAGGCCTTTCACAGTGTTGATAGCTATACTGTTTGTGAACAATATCTGTATTTTTTACTCTGATCCATCTTGAATTAGAAAAAGGACACTTATTTTTAGTTCACATGAAAATGCTCGGCAATAGTGTGTGTGGTAAGCTTTAGAGTCTTCTTTAGCAATTCTAATGCCCCGTACACACGGCCGGACTTTGTTCGGACATTCCGACAACAAAATCCATGGATTTTTTCCGACGGATGTTGGCTCAAACTTGTCTTGCATACACACGGTCACACAAAGTTGTCGGAAAATCCGATCGTTCTAAAGGCGGTGACGTAAAACACGTACGTTGGGACTATAACCGGGGCAGTGGCCAATTGCTTTCATCTCTTTATTTATTCTGAGCATGCGTGGCACTTTGTCCATCGAATTTGTGTACACACGATCGGAATTTCCGACAACGGATTTTGTTGTCGGAAAATTTTATATCCTGCTCTCCAACTTTGTGTGTCGGAAAATCCGATGGAAAATGTGTGATGGAGCCTACACATGGTCGGAATTTCCGACAACAAGGTCCTATCACACATTTTCCGTCGGAAACTCCAACCGTGTGTACGGGGCATAATAGTATTATGTCTTTCTTGATAGGCAATGCCAGTGATAGAGCAATTAACTTTGATACTTTAGGTAGATGATATAAGGATTTATACAAAGTAGCAAAAATTTTGTGGAGTCTAGAAAAGCTATTCTCATCCTTTTTACTATGAAGGAGCACTTTTACCCAGATTCCACAAACGATTTTACCTCCTTCCTGACCAGAGCACTTTTTACAATTTGGCATGGCGTTGTTTTAACTGACAATTGCGCGGTCATGCAATGCTGTACCCAAACAAAATTTACGTCCTTTTTTTCCCACGAATAGAGCTTTCTTTTGGTAGTATTTGATCACCTCTGTGGTTTTTATTTTTTGCGCTATAAACAAAAAAGCATCAATTTTGAAAAAAAAACATTTTTTTTACTTTCTGCTATAATACATATCCCAAAAAAATAATTTATTCATCAGTTTAGACCAATATATATTCTTTTACATATTTTTGGTAAAAAAAAGAAAAATCACAATAAGCACATATTGATTGGTTTGCGCAAAAGTTATCGCGTCTACAAACTACGGGATCGATTTAGGGACTTTTATTTTTTTTTTTTATTCTTTTTACTGGTAATGACAGGACTGCGAAGGGTCTGGTATGGTATGGATTTTGGGGGCCCCAAGCCTTTTTCTTTTAATTTGGCGCAGGTTTCCCCTTAATTTCCATACCTGACCTGAAGGGCCTGGTATGGATTTTGGGGGGACCCCCATGCATTTTTTTTTTTTTAACATTTTGGTTCAGGGTTCCCCTTAATATTCATACCAGACCCAAAAGGGCCTGGTAATGGACTGGGGGGGGCCCATGCTCTTTTTTTGAATGAGTTTTATCTATATTGCCGAGACCTGACAATTCATTCACAGCCGAGATCAGTTTTTAAATGACAATTTTTTCTTTAGAAATGTCATTTTGCTGTGGTACTGTTCTAAACACGGGAAAAATGCACCACTTTACAGGCATACTATAGACACCCCCCAGGCATGATATTTAAAGGAATAATTAATTTTTATTGTTTCACTTTAAGCATTAAAAAAAAAAAATGCTCTCGAAAAAAACGTCAGTTTTTAAAAAAAACTTTTGCATTTATACATGTCCCCTGGGGCAGAACCCAGGTCCCCAAACACTTTTTATGACAATAACTTGCATATAAGCCTTTAAAATCAGCACTTTTGATTTTTCATGTTTGTGTCCCATAGACTTTAACGGTGCTTGTGTGTTCTTCCGAATGTTTTGTCTGTTCGGATGTTCTGGTGCGAACCGAACCAGAAGGTGTTCGGCTCATCCTTATTAACCACTGCTTTCTGAATTCTGTCTTTTAACCAGTGTTCTATCCATTTACAAATTGATCTTGCCAAGCCTGTAGACTTTACCTTACACATGACATGTGTGTAGGGAACTGTGTCAAACGCTTCTGCAAAATCCAGGTATATCACGTCCACAGCCACCCCTCTGTCCAAGGTTATACTTATCTCCTCATAAAAACAAATACGTTTTGTTTGACAACTTCTGTCTTTCATGAACCCATGCTGTCTGCTGCTTAACCGCTTGCCGACCACCGCATGTACTTTGACGTCAGCAGAATGGCAGGGCTGGGCAAATGGGTGTACCTGTACGTTCCTTTGAATTTGCCGCCGTGCCATCGCGTGCACGCCACAGGTGGCGCTCACGCACTCCCGCCGCAAGCTCCATGAGTAGGATTGCTGGTCCCGCAGACTCGATGTCCGTGGGGATACCCGTGATCGTCTCACAGAGAGGAAGAACGGGGATATGCTAATGTAAAAAAGCATCTCCCCATCCTGCCTAGTGACAGTGTCACTGATCATAGCTCCCTGTGATCAGGAGCTATGATCAGTGATGTGTCACACACAGCCCCTCCCCCCACAGTTAGAACACATCCCTAGGACACACTTAACCCCTCCCTAGCCCCCTAGTGGTTAACCCCTTCACTGCCAGTGTCATTTTTACAGTAATCAGTGCAATTTTTTAGCACTGATCGCTGTAAAAATGACAATGGTCCCAAAAATGTGTCAAAATTGTCCGATGTGTTCGCCATAATAACGCAGTTACAATAAAAATCACAGATCGCCGCCATTACTATTAAAAATTTTTTTTTTATAAAAATGCCATAAAACTATCCCCTATTTTGTAGACGCTATAACTTTTGCACAAACCAATCAATAAACGCTTATTCGATTTTTTTTACCAAAAATATGTATTAGAATACATATCGGCCTAAACTGAGGAAAAAAAATGTTTTTTTATATATTTTTGGGGATATTTATTATAGCAAAAAGTAAAAAAATATAGCGCTTTTTTTCAAAATTGTCGCTCTATTTTTGTTTATAGCGCAAAGAATAAAAAACAGCAGAGGTGATCAAATACCACCAAAAGAAAGCTCTATTTGTGGGAAACGTCAATTTTGTTTTGGAGCCACGTCGCACGACCGCGCAATTGTCAGTTAAAGCGACACAGTGCCGAATCGCACAAAAAGTGCTCTGGTCTTTGGCCAGGAAAATGGTCTGGGGCTTAAGTGGTTAAAATATTTTTTCCAGCAAGAAAAAATCGTCTATGTGGTCTTTTATTAAACTCTCCAGTATCTTCCCGACTATAGAAGTTAAACTAACAGGTCTATAGTAACTTGGTAAAGACTTTGATACCTTTTTAAATATGGGCACCACATTGGCCCTACGCCAATCCAGTGGTACCATTCCAGTCATTAACGAGTCCCTAAATATTAGAAACAATGGCCTTGAAATGACAGAGCTCAATTCTTTTAGGATCCTTGGGTGGATGCCATCTGGTCCAGGTGCTTTATCCACCTTTATTCTGTCTAAATATTTCCGGACCATATCAATTTTGAGCCATTCATTTGGGGCTGTGTTAATACCACCCTCATTATGTACATGTGCTCCCCCATGCTCCTTTGAATACACAGAGCTGAAGAAAGTATTTAATAAATTTGCCTTCTCTTTGTCCCCATTCACCTACTCATCAGTGCCGCATATCAATGCCCATCAGTGCTGCATATCAGTGTCACCCATCAGTGCCGTCCACCAGTGCCGCCTATCAGTGCCCATCGTGCCGGCCATCAGTGCCACCTTATCAGTGCCCATCAGTGAAGGAGAAAACTTACTTATTCACAACATTTTAACAGAAACAAAAGAAATTTTTTTTTTTTTTTAATTTTAGGTCTTTTTTTGTTTGTTTAGCAAAAAATAAAAAATTCAGAGGTGATCAAATACCACCAAAAGATAGCTCTATTTGTGGGAACAAAATGATAAAAATTCTGTTTTGGTACAGTGTAGCATGACCGTGCAATTGTCACTTAAACAGTGACAGTGCTGAAAACTGAAAATTGGCTTGGGCAGGAAGGGGGTGCCCTGTATTGAAGTAGTTAAAAGATAATAGCAATCCTTTATTTTTATATTTTTTAAAAGCTCTTTTTTAATATTAATAGTAATTTTAACTTTGGCTATGAGCCACATAGGTTTTATTTTTAGCCTTTTAAATGTATTACCCATAAGAATATACTTTGCAGTGAATTTACATACAGTCACTTTGATGAATTACCATTTCTGTTCTGTGTCCATTGATGCCAATATTCCCTCCCAGTCTAAGTCTTGGAGAGCAGCCCTCATCCTTGGAAAATTTGCTCTCTTAAAGTTGTGTTTTTATCTTACCCGTATGTGTTTGTTTCTTACAGCTAACATTAAATGAAACCATGTTATGGTCACTGCTACCCAGATGTTCTTTTATATGAATATTGGTAATAAGCTCTGCATGGTTTGAGATTACCAGGTCCAGCAGAGCTTCTTTCCTGGTCGGGGCCTCAATAAACTAGATCATAAAATTGTCTTGTAATAAGTTTATAAATTTTTGCCATTTAACTGTCCCAGCAGTGCCATTACTCCAGTCAATTTACAGGTAGTTAAAATCCCCCATTATTATCACTGCCCCAGCCATTGTAGCCCTTTCCATCTGTGCAAGGAGATGAGTCTCCACCTCCTCGCTAACAATGGGAGGTCTATAACAAACTCCAACAACTAGGTCCTCTTTCACACTCGTTTTGAGATCACTTCTCACGTAGAGACAGACACCACCACCCCTCCGTTTTACCCTGTCTTTCCGAAAGAGAGCACAGCCAGGAATATTAATAGCCCAGTCATGAGAAGAATGAAGCCAAGATTCAGCAATGCCAATTAGATCATAGTTCTCCTCGTGCTCCAGAGCCTCCAACTCACCTATTTTGCATGGCAGACTTCTGGCATTGGTGAACACACTTTAATTCATTGTCACATTTTGCAAACGTATGTTGCATATTTTTTATTTTTAGTACAAATAGTACCATTTCCAATGGTTGATTGTAACATAGGAACCTTCATTTCATCTGCCATAGCCCTCCCCCTCTCTTTCCCCATTCCACCCACCAATAGGGGCTGACCCCTGTCTGACCTGTCTGCCCTATTATGATCTAATTCACCCTCCCCCACAATCCTAGTATAGGTGTCCTTTTATGAAACTGTGGTAAAATACCGCTTTTCAGTTCTCAGGCATTCTCAGAGGAGATTGCGCTCCTCTGAGTGCCTGTTTATGAAAGTGTGTAGATCGCTTCTCATGTTGAGTTGAGAAGCGATCTACAAACGCCGGGAACTCCTCAGAACGCTCCTCTCACTATAATCTCGCGTGATATAGCGGAATTACAGTATAAGGAAGCATAAAATACAAAAGTTTAACACGAATCAGCACACATTATTCCCCAACATATTAATAAAATAATAAAGTTAAAATTCCCCCTACACAATATACATTAACCTAATTATTAAAAAAACATTGTTTTTATCAATATTTAAAGATCATACATGTGCCTATTTATATGTGAATGGTGTATAGTAAATGAATGTAATCCACATATGTAATGCAGCTATACACCATTCATATAAATGGATAATACATTTACAATCATTTAAAAATAATTTAAAGTATGCAAGTATAAATATTTATTAATTAATTAAAATATATTTCATAATTGATAAACATAAAAATTGATAAACTGGTGCGATGCGAGAACACTGCAGGTTCCCGCATCGCACGACTCGCATGTCAGTTCACACTGCCATATGCGAATCGCTGGGGAGTGTCAATACATTGTTAACGACACCCCCAGTTCAGCTTGCATATCGCACTGCGAACTGACAGTTCGGACATGAATCGGATCGCATGTGTGTGAACACACATGCGATCCGATTCTGGTCCGAACAGAAAAAAGGGTCCTGCGCGTGTTTGCACCGAATGTGGTGCGATATCAGCCATACTATCTGTACGGCTAATATCGCACCACACAGACATCGCATGTAATGTGAACGGCAGTGCGCTGCCAATTACATGCAATGCCTGTGCGATGTCTGGCATCGCACAAGTGTGAACCGGGCCTAAAAGTTAACGACACCCCCAAATCAGTTCGCATATCGCAGTGCGATCTGCAAACTCGGACAGGAATCGGATCGCATGGGTGTGAACACCCATGCGATCCGATTCTGCTGTGGACCAAAAAAAGGGTCCTGTATGAGTTTGGTCCGTGTGCAATGTGAATTCAGCCATACTATCTGTATGGCTGAAACCGCATCGCACAGAGATCGGATGTGATTTTGCACAGCAGTGCGGTGCGAATCACATCTGATCTCGGACACCGCAGCAGTGGGAACCGGCCCTAAATCATATTGCATTTTCACCAAAATGGTACAGGACCCTTTATTTGGTCCGCACTGGAATCAGATCGCATGGGTGTGAACACCCATGCGATCCGATTCCTGCACAATTACATAGTTCACACTGCGATCTGTGAAATGATCTGGGGGTGTCATTAATTTACATTGACACCCGCAGTGGTGCGCAGATGTCAATGTAGGTGCGATGTGGAAACCCGCACAGGAATCACGCTGGTTCCCGCATCGCATAAGTGTGAACTCAGCCAGAGACGTGAACATCTAAAAAAAATGTATATATTTATATCTCTCTCTAAATATATATATATATATATATATATATATATATATATATATATATATATATATATATATCAATGTAGAGATAGAGATATATATATATATATATCTCTCTCTCTCTCTCTCTCTCTCTCTCTCTATATATATATAGAGAGAGAGAGAGAGAGAGAGAGAGAGAGAGAGATAGATATATAGATATATATCTATATCTATATATATATCTGTATATATATACTATAAATTCCTAACCTGCTGGTTTTGGTGTGTGTAATGGTGGGGAAGATGCGCTCTGATTGTTTGGTGAAAGAAAGAAGTCAAAAGACTTCTTGCTTTCGCCAGAATACTCAGCCAGCTTCACGCTTCTCTCTCTGATTCTCCACCGCTGAAATGGTGAATCAGAAAGTGAGAATTCAGTCACAGATCGCCAGTGAGGTGCCAAGATTGTACCTTCATAAACTGGCCGTTTCTGTAATAGCCAGTTACAGATTCTCACTGTGCTGAGATAATCTGCGGAGAACATGTTCTCCACTGATTGCCTCAGTTTCATAAACTGGTAATAATCTGAGATCAGCGGCGAGACTCGGGATCGCCGCTGATCTCAGTTTCATAAAAGGACACCTTAAATACTTCTCTACCCTTCCCATAAACCTCTCCCCGAGCACAGTAGACCTCCTTCCATTTAGGGGCAAGCCATCTTTAGCATATAGGTTCCACCCCAATGAAAAGTCAGCCCAGTGCTCTAAAAACCCAAATCCCTCCTCCCTACACCAGGTCTTTAGCAATGCATTCAGCTCTCTAATCACCCCCTGCCTTTCCTGTGTTGCACAATATTTCAGAGAATATCACATTGGAGGTCCTTCCCTTCAACTTGCAGCCTAGTTCTTTAAATTGGTTCTTAAGGAGCCTCCACCTTCCATAAATTCTGTCATTGGTTCCAGCGTGGACCAAGACAGATGGATTATTTTTCTATTTTAACAGTTTGATTGTGATGATTTTACAAAAAAACATTATGTCTTTATCTTTATCTCTGCTTTGTCCACTCTCATTGTGGTTAATTACTGTTGTTGGGAGAACCTTTTCTTTTCATTGCTTCTACATTGGAATCCAGTTGCTATGCAAGCAGGTCTAATTAAAGTATATGTTAAAGTAACCAAATGTGAGTCATAGTGAAAAAGGGAGTGGGATGCTTCGGGCGGAGATGTCCTGATTTAAATCCAGAAGCCAGCTTGCCAGATTGCTTATATAAACACTTGTGTGCAAAACAGTTTTAGTCAAATTAATGTATTAACATCTATTTTTGAACAATACGGTTTTGTTAAAGGGAACAAATGCACATACCTAAGTTGTTACATTTTGCAAGAATTTGAAAAAATCAAAAAAACAGAAAACCATTTTTACACATCTTTCAGTGGTTCATCTATTGTCAATACAGGGCTGATTTCAGTTTCTAGTGTTATTAAGATATTCGTATAGCATGTTAATATCTTTCATGAACTGCTTTGTAACATTAAAGCCCAATTGAAGTCTTATATCTTCTTATATCTATTTGAAACTACCTTTGTCTCTCAGAAAAGAAGCAGATTCCTGCGCTCACACTCCAACACTCTTTGCTAGTATGTTTGAGTAAGGGTCCATTATCATGTGCGGCTATACAGCCACAGAAGGTGCTTGGCAGGCAGTCGAGGAGTCGATATGTCACCTCCTTAATGTTTGCTTTAACCTTCAAGCTGTCAAACCACCATACCAAAGTAAAGCATGGCAGCTGGATTGCTTTGTTTAGGGGGGCACAAGCAACTGCCTTCTTTTACTATCCCCCTGACTACCCGTGTGAATCAGCCCTAACAGCCAAACCACTCAACACAGGATTCCCCACGTAGACTTGAGGAAGAGAAGGCATTGTTTTAAATCAGGTCTTTTATTAGCTGATGATTAAAGTGGAAGTAAACTTCGATCTCTTGCTTTGACATATAGTAAAGCCTATAATAAGGCTTACCTATAGGTAGTGTAAATATCTCCTAAACGTACACCGTTTAGGAGATATTTACTGTACATGCAGCCAGTGACATCACTGGCGCATACGCTCTGAAGGAACAGCCAGCCATGCCGTTCCTTCAGAGACCTGTGCCGTGAACGGCGGCTCCCACATGCATGCATGGGAGTGATATCACCGCGGCTCTGGCCAGTCATAGAGCTGGAGTCCACAAACCCAGAAAGCAAGAGGGGTGAAGATCAGTGGTGGCTGGTGTTTTTTTGTTTTTTGAGGGGGGCAAACAACCGAATCCCCCCCCCCGCTGTCTGCCGGCCGGTCCACCTGCACTTATGCCATCTAGGTGGCAGGCATCCGAGGAGCAGCGGCAGGGATCGGGCATCCGAGGAGCGGCGGTGGGGATCGGGCATCTGAGGAGCAGCGGTGGGGATCGGACATCCAGGTATCGACGGGGATCGGGCAGCTCTTCTCCTCCTCACTTCCACTGTGCATCTCCCCCCCCCTCCTCCTAGGCATCCAATAGGATCGCCTGGCCATTCAGCCAATTGGGAGATGGGTATCAGACGCGCTTCCCAATTGGCCGGGAGGAGGATCAGTGTTGCAACAGCGGATATTCATTTGCTGTTGCAACACATCCGGGTGGGCTTCGGACCCATCCTCTGAGACCCGAGTCCACCCTATTATGAAGCCTATTAGAGCCTCTGGCTCTAATCAGGTGCTTCAGAAAAAAAACCCTGGCTGCTGTAATTCATGTGCCCGGTGCCAGTGCTCTGAAAGGGGCCGGACACATGAATAGGGGGCAGCCGCGGTGCTGATGGATGCATGCTATGCATGCATCTATCCATTGCATATAGGAGGTAGCGCCCCTAATGGACATGCCACCCCTGGTGAAGATGGAAGTTGTCTCCAGCGATGACATTACATTGCTGGAATGCTTAGTTTCCAGGTACATTTCAAATAATGTGCTAGTATGCAATGCATACTAGCACAATATGCCTTTATCTTGCAGGTAAGAAAAAAAAAATGTCCAGCAGTTTACAACCGTTTTAAGGGGAGCAAAAACTCTGCACAGTCATAAAGACCCTGCACAACTATGAGAACATGAGGATAAGATTACAAAGGTTGTTTGTGCAATTAGGATAAAATTGGCTTTAAAGCAAACCGTTTACTCTCCCCCCCCCCCTCCCCCCCCATTGCAGAAAGAAAGCTCTGCATGCAGATATCAATTCATCTTAGTTTCTATGGAGAAAAATGGCATTTAGCTTTTACAGTATTTACATTTTAATACATTTTGCATCATGGTCTTTAAACGCACTGGTGAACTGGTGATGTAGCCAGGACCTCAAGGGTTAATAGTGGGAAGGATACCTCACCCAGTACCTTCCTGGCAAATCTCGTGTATACACTGTTGAACTTCTGAAGACTTCTGGCAAAGTCATTTTTTTTCTTTACATAGATGATGTTTAGTGCCTGGGTTAGCATAGAGTGGCTTGGGAGCCCTATATACCAGGACACTCTCCAAAGTATAATGGTTCCCACCAGAAAAAAAATCAGCCCCTCCTTCTTCACTATTGATTGGTAGGGTCACCATTACAATGATGGGCCAAAATTGTAAAAGGTGGAAAAGAGTGGGAAAGAGAAGGCAACACACTATTATTGAGCCCTGGTATTGCAGGTCCCCTGGAGACATTAGCAGTTACATGACCTGTCTGCTATATAAAGTAAACAGATATTTTCTATGTATTTTATATAAAGTAAATGGACATTTCCTATGTATTTTATATGAAGTAAATGGGCATTTCCTATGTATTTTTAGCCAATGTTACTTTAACTAAGTAAGTGAACTGCCATATGCACAAGCATATTTGTAGATAACCTATTACCCTTAAAGTATTAGTTTGTCTTTTCAAAAAAAATGAAAAGGTGACCTAACACAGTACACCTTTCCCACTCTGTTGGCCTCCTGCGTACTTACTTCCAGGAATGTTGAGCTGTCCACATACTGCCCACACAGCCCGTTCAGCGGTCTGGGGAATTGAAATCTCCACTATGCTGCCTCTTCTCTGCACAGCGCTTCTGGGACAGACCAGACCAATTTTGATTGAACAGCGCCAGCACGGTGAACTGCTGTGATCCATCCTGCGAGCATGGCACAAAGAAGTGGGAGAATTTCCAAAGACTACTGGACCAGTTGGGTAGGCACTGACAGTTTAGCATCCCTGGACCCGAGGGGCAAGAAACCAAGAGGTCAAAACACAATCATTTCTGGGTGTGTTTTTTTAGTTTTTTTTTTCTAAACTGGGGTTTATCTGTCTTAGGTAAATTTTGTTTTAATTAATTATGTCATACAGGAAAAGGTATTTCTAAAGCACTATGGTTTGGGAAACCTCAGAGACTTCAAGCTGTTTAAACTCCAAGTGTTTCATAAAAAAGAGCAAAGGACACCAGGAAAAATACAAAAAAGCCTAAAGCTCAACCTGTTTGCTTGAAATATTACAGATTTACCCAACAAAACAAAAACCTTTTTAAATGTATTTTATTACTTCAGTCTACAATAAATAAGATATATACAGTAAAACCTTGGATTGCGAGCATAATTTGTTCCAGAAGCATGCTTGTGATCCAAAACACTTGTATATCAAAGCGAATTTCCCCATAAGAAATAATGGTAACTCAGATGACTCATTCCACAACCATTTATTCATAAGTACATCAGTTTTATAGTTCATATAAAAGATTATAGCAATGTGACCAGGTTGTGTAACCATAAAACGTCCATCCACAAATGGCAGCCTCCACAAGGGCATTAGAAGCAAAATACATCAGAAGCTACAGTGTATAAAAGAGAAGAGAAGCGCCGCTAGGTTTAGCAATATGGTTACATTTAATGAAGGTACAACTTTTAGCAACTCGCATGGTTGATGATTAAAACAGGCACATCTAAGTCTGTGGACAGCTTTACCTCAGATGCCTGCATACTATCCTCCGCACTGCCGACTCTCATTGCTATCAGTCTGCAATCGTGACCGGGAAGACTACCCTTCAGTACATCGATCACGAGCGGTTCAAGCCTCGCCTTCAGGAGTGCAGCGTGGAAGGGATGACGTGGATGGCGGTGCGGGGGGATGGTCTATGTGGACAACTTTACCCCAGATGCCTGTATGCTTAGATGTGCCTGTTTTAATCGTCAACCATGGGAGTTGCTAAATGTTGTACCTTCATTAAATGTAACCATATTGCTACTCTTAGAGGCGCCTCTCTTCTCTTTTATACACGTTTTTGCTGGTGCTTAACGTTAAACTGGTGCTTAACAGTTTGAGGCAACAAGTGAAAGCAATTAATAAACTAACAAATGCTGCAGCTGTGCTAAATCCTTAAGGTTCTCTGGCTTTATATAATCTCTGCATTCTCCTGCAACCAAGGCTCAAACAACTCACTCAGATGATCCCAAGTGTGGATTTTTTTGAATAGGTACATTTATCCAGCTTGGACCAATGCTTGGCATATGTTTTCTATTTTATGTTTATACAGATTTTAGTTTTTCTGTGCTCCTGAAGATACATCCATACACAAGGTCCATCCTGGAACTGCTGCTGATGCTGAAATATGTTACATTCTTGTTTTTGGGTTTAGATATACTTCAATCAATATATTATCATTAACTAGTTGCCCCCCGCGCTGCCGTGAAATGACAGTGGGGCGGTGCGGCTCTCGTTGTCGAACGACGGCGTCCCAGAACAGCCGCTCTTGCGAGCCCGTGGGGGTGTGCAGGGGGACGAGTAGGAATGTAATAAGGGCACTGATCATCAGTGCCCTGATTACAGTATAGTAAAACAGTGTCACCATACAGTGCCCACCACTGCCCACAAGTGCCACCAATCAGTGCCCATTAGCGATGCCAGTCAGTGCTGGCAATCAGTGCTGCCCATCAATGCCCATCACTGCTGTCGATCAATGCCCATCAGTGCTACCCATCAGTGCCCATCAGTACCACCTATCCATTCCGCCTATCCGTGCCACCTATCAGTGCCGCCTTTCAGTGCCCATCGGTGCCACCTAATAGTGCCCATCAGTGCTCACCAGTGTGGCATATTAGTGCCTCCTCATCAGTGCCACCTCATCAGTGCCCATAAGTGCCACCTCATCAATGCCCACCAGTTTAGTCATCAGCGCACATCAGTGAAGGTGAAAAATTACTTCTTTACAAAAATTTACTGAAAGAAAAAAAAAAAGTAAAAAACTTTTTTTTCAAAATTTTTGCTCTTTTTTTTGTAAGAAATAAAAAATCCATCAGTGATTAAATACCACCAAAAGAAAGCTCTATTTGTGTGAAGAAAATGATAAAAAATGTATTTGGGTACAGTGTAGCATGACCGCGCAATTGTCATTCAAAGTGCGTCAGCGCTGAAAGCTGAAAAATGCCTTGGGCAGGAAGAGGGTGTAAGTGCCTGGTAGGCAAGTGGTAAATCGTGATTGCAGGAAAGAAATTTACACCGTGTATGGCCTGCCTAAGAAGCGATCTTATAAAGCCACAAGTGTTGTGAGGTTTTACTTAACCACCAACAGGTGATTGTGTAATAAAGTTTTACTTGATCATTAGGGATGAGCCGAACACTCCCCGGTTCGCACCAGAATGTGAACAGGCAAAAAATCTGTGCAAACACCAATAAAGTCTATGGGACAGGAACATGAAAAACCAAAAGTGCTAATTTTAAAGGCTATTATTGCCATAAAAAGTGTTTGGGGACCCGGGTACTGCCCTAGGGGAAATGTATCAATGCAAAAAAAAAAGTTTTAAAAACAGCCTTTTTTTTCAGGAGCAGTGATTTTAATAATGCTTAAAGTGAAACAATAAAAATGAAATATTCCTTTAAACATCGTGCCTGGGGGATCCCCTTAGTCTGCCTGTAAAGTAGAGCATCTTCCCATGTTTTTAAGTACTGCAGCAAAATTAAATTTCTAAAGGAAAAAATGTAATTTAAAATTGCTTGCGGCTGTAATGTATTGTAATGTAATGTATTGTTGGATCCCGGCAATATACATAAAAAATCATTGGAAAAAAATGCCAAAATTTAAAAAATACATAATACATGGTGTGGGGATCCCCCCAAAATCCATACCAGACCCTTATCTGAGCATGCAACCTGGCAGGCCGCAGTAAATGGGGAGGGACGAGAGAGCGCCACCCCTCCTGAACCATACCAGGCCACATGCCCTCAACATGGAGAGGGTGCTTTGGGGTCGCCCCCAAAGCACTTTGTCCCCATGTTGATGAGGACAAAGGCCTTATCCCCACAACCCGGGCCATTGGTTGTGGGGGTCTGCGGGCGGATCGCTTATCGGAATCTGGAAGCCTCCTTTTACAAGGCTCCCAGATCCAGGCCCCACCCCATGTGAATCTGGTACATTGTACTCTTACCCAATCACCAAAAAAGTGTCAAAAAAGTAAAAACGACAGGAGCCAGTTTATGACAATTCCTTTATAAAAAAAAAAAAAGTGTCCTGCGATGTAAATCCATCGTCAATCACGGCGTCCAACGGTCTAGAGAAAAAAATGGAGAAACTCCGCCTCCATGTCTTTTTGCTTTGGCAGCTGTTATATAGACAAGGGCGGGGCCACCCGATGACCTAAAGGGGTGACACAGCCCCTCTGACATCACATGATGTCAGAAGGGGGCGGGGTCAACTGGTTACGTCACCAGGTGGCCCCGCCCTTGGCTATATAACAGCTGTCACCGCGAAAAGACAGTAGTCGGCGGTAGGCCTCCCATCGAGGTGGAGCTTTTTTTTTTCTATTTTTTGGGTCCATCGGCACCGTGATTGAAGAAGGATGGACATCATGGGACACTTTTTATTTTTTTATTTTTTAATAAAGGAATTGTCAAAGTGTCTTTTGTCGTTCTTACTTTTTTGACACTTTTTTGGTGAATGGGTAGGGGTACAATGTACCCCTACCCATTCACAATGCGCCCTCCCCATTTTGAAAGCATGTGGCCTGGTACGGTTCAGGAGGGGGGGGAGCTCTCTCATCCACCCTTTTCCTGAGGCCTGCCAGCTTGCATGCTTGGATAAGGGTCTGGTATGGATTTTGGGGGGCCCCCATGCCATTTTTTTTTCATTTTGGCGCGGGGTTCCCCTTAAAATCCATACCAGACCTGAAGGGCCTGGTATGGATTTTGGGAGGACCCCCATGCCATTTTTTCTTTTTAATTTTGGCGCAGGGTTCCCCTTAACCACTTTAATACACTGTATTATATAAACTACACTGCCTGCATTGACTGAATATGGAGTCTACACTGAATATATAGGCTACACTGAATGCAGAATATATATGTATTGTAAAGTTTGGGGGATAATAGCTCCACGGGACCAAGTTCATAAGCTGTTTAAACATTTAAACAAAAATGCTTTTATTTGTAAGCAAATCAAAAATAAAGCTTCATTCGGCACACAGCAGAAAAATATAAAACAAAGTCTGCTTATCTTCAGCACAAAGAAAATTAAAGAAAAGGCACGTACAGTTTGTGGCCGGGTCTTCACCCCAGAGTTTTAAGAGTCCTTGTTGAATCTTTAGCAGCTTCCAAACAGATACACAGCTCATCACAACAGGTGTAATCACCTATTCCTTCTCACCACCACCTCTAACACTACTTCCTGTCTTTTATGAGCTGTTTCCTGGAGGCCTTTAACCCTCTGTGTGCTGAATCCCTGTGGTCAGGGGTGGAGGTTTTTTCACCCGAATATCACTTCAGAGCCTCCCAAATTCTGGGTCCCAAATAACTCTCTATTAAGACAGAGAGGACTGCGATTCAGCCTCTCCTGATTGACTCTACTCCCGGAAATTCCTCACCCATTCTGGGTGACCCCCTGAACACTACCGCACTTCCTTTAAAGCAGGGGTCATAAACCCCCGGGCTGCAGCCCACTGCCAGGCCGTAGCATCTTTGCAGCCGGGCCGCGGTGGGTGGCATGACATTGTAAGGCACCAGTGGATCAGAGAGGAAAGCTGTCATGGATAGTACTTACCGAGGCCGAGATGCCGAGAGCGACCACGCACCCCCTGTCCCCCCGGAGGTGATACAGGGAACAGGTGTCACGCGGAGGCACGGGCCACCAGCAGGTGTGAGTTAGTGAAGAATCTGAGGAGCTGTATGAAGGGTAGCTGAGCTTCAGGAACTGGCTGAGGGTCCAATGCAGGACAGAGGGATCAGGTGCAAAGACAAGCAAACAAGTCCGTGAAACAGGCCAGAGGTCAAATCCAGGTAAGGCAAATAAGCAAAGTCCATTAGGCAGGCCGAGGGTCAAACACAGGTAGGCAGATCAAGCAAAATCCGTTAGGCAGGCCGAGAGTCAAACACTGGTAGGCAGATCAAGCAAAATCTGTTAGGCAGATCAAGCAAAGTCCGTTAAAGCAAGCCAGGGGTCAGCAGCGTAGTCAGGAACAATCCGGGTCAAGGCAGGTGATCAGATATGGCAAAACTGGAAACAGGCACAAACAGGAAGCTGACGACAAACCAGCAACCCATCTGGGCGCCAGAGCCGTCTGAAATAGCCCCGCCACAGCGTGCGCATTGGCGTGCGCCATTGCACACACTGCGTGCGCTACCGTGTGCACTCGCGAGCAACTGTGCGCACACGGGAGCTGTTGTGCACACGCACACGCCGCACCATCGGGCCGCGCACGTGTGTGCGCCGAAGCGGCAATCTGCCGCACATGTGTGCAGGAGCATGGCGAGTGAAGGTAGGAGAAGACCTTCTCTGACAGTGCCCCCCCCCAGGGGCGGACACTGGACACCCAAACTGGACATCAGCTCTGGATGTTCCCGGTGGAAGGCATGAATTAAGTGTGGAGCATGCAGGTTCCTAGCGGGCTCCCAGGAATTGTCCTCAGGAGGATATCCTTTCCAATGGATTAGGTACTGAAGCTGCCTGTCCCTTTTTCTGCAAATCAAAATGGACTCCACCTCAAACTCATTCTCCCCGTCCACTTCAACTGGCGGGGGAGGAAGTTCCCTTCTCCCGGGAAAAGGGCCAGACACAACAGGTTTCAACAAGGATGCATGAAAGACTGGGTGAATTCTATAAGAGTTTGGTAATGCCAGTTCAAACGCCACGGGGTTAATCATCCTTTTAATTTGAAAGGGCCCAATGAACCTTGGTCCAAGTTTCCGTGAGGGCAGGGGTAGCTTAAGATTGGCAGTTGACAACCAGACCTCCTCTCCAACATTGAAGATTGGGTTCTCTTTCCTCCCTCGGTCACACTGTTTCTTATAGCCATCCTGAGCCTTTTGTAACGTATCCTGAATTTCCCTAAACATCTTTCAGGACAGCACTTGAGAGAGTGACTCCTCCCCTTGCAAACAGGAAACACCTCTTCCACCAAACTTTAAAAGGAGGCTCCTTTCCACAAATTGTCAGTTTTTGTGTTTCCTCTGGAGGGAACACTTCATGGGGAAGTCAGGGCTCTCAGGTGCTGTCCTTGGAGCTCAGGTTTCCTGTGTTTTCACCAAATGCTTTTTTACCTCATGAGAGCTGTTCCTCCCATTCCACAGCTGATGTTAGGTGCTACTGGCTGGGCTCCCTCTCCCTCTTCATCTGGGCTCAGGGTGAGTCTGACTGTCGTGGGCATCGCTCCTAGGCGGCAGCAAGGCAGGCGGTGGCCGTGTACTGTGTTTTTTTTCTCCGGTCCACCGCCTGTTGCTTATTTCACCGCCGCCATCTTGGGGATGGCAGCGGGGCCCCATCCGCCAGAAGTGAGGCATCCGGGAAGGGGGTGGCGCCCACGGAACAGGCATACGGCATCATTTCCGCCAGAAATCGCAGAGGGAAAGGGGAGAAACGGGGCTGGTGCTTATTTAACGGTTCTGGTCCGGCGCACTGGCGCTATTGGAGTCCGGAACCGGCATTTTAGCCACATAACACAGCAAGCGCTCCTCGATGGAATCGATGGCGGCAGCGAGTAGGACATGATTCCATGATTCTTCAGTTGGCAATCAAACCATGTTGGTATCTTCCACTCAGTCAGGATCTGTTGATTCAGGGGCCAGTGCATCATCCAGATGTAGGCAGGTTAAAGCTCACTGCCTGGTATCTGAGGAGCAATTAATGAGAAGCAAAGGCTTTTCAGAACATTTAACTACTACGTTGCTTTCCAGTAGGAAAAAGGTAACCAGGGATATTTACGCCAAAGAATGGAAAGTCTATGTTTCTTTCTGTCATTCAGAACATAGGGAGGTTAAAGACTTAGTTTCAGTGCTGGAGTTTTTGCAAAAAGGTGCAGACAAGAATCTTGCGGTCAGCACTCTTAAAGTACAGGTGGCCGCTTTGGGAGTTTATCTGGAGAGATCCTTATATTCAGAAACTCGGATCATGAGATTTTTCAAAGCACTTTCCAGGTCTAGACCGGTCCCGGTGAGGCATTTCCCAAATTGGGATCTCTCGGTGGTTCTGCAAGCTCTGGCAAAAGAACCGTTTGAGCCTTTATGGGCCATATCCCTAAAGAATTTAACTTTGAAAACAATTTTTTTGGTCGCAATTACTTCAGCAAGAAGGATTAGTGAACTGCATGCCCTATCAGTAAAAGAGCCCTTTTTGTCAGTTTTTCCTGATAGAGTTGTCCTTAAAGTAGATCAGGGTTTTTGCCAAAAGTGGCAAGCTTTAGCAACAGGTCCCAGGAGATTACTGTACCAACCTCTTGTGCTAACCCTTCGGGTAACAAGGAAGAGCAGTTTCACAGCTTGGATGTAAGACGTATCCTATTACATTATTTGGAAGTAACAGGAGGGTTTAGAGCTTCAGATTCATTATTTGTTCTTTTTTCTGGAAACAAAAAAGGCCACCAGGCATCAAAAGGATCATTGATTAGGTAGCTTAAGACAGCTATTTCTGTAGCCTATTCTCAAATGGGTTTATCTTCCCCACTGGGAGTTAGGGCTCATTCAACGAGGGCCCAGGCCACTACATGGGCAGAAAGTGCTGGTGCCACCCAAGATCAGATTTGTAAAGCGGCTACGGGGTCAAGCTACTTAACGTTTGTCCGTCATTACAGACTGGATCTCCTGTCAGCAGGGGATCAGGCTTTTGGCAGAAAGGTTCTGCAGGCTGTGGTCCCTCCCTAGGGGGGTAAGTCTCTATTATCCTCTCAAGTGCTGTCCTGAAAGACGTTTAGGAAAATTTCAAGTTAGACTTACCGGTAACTTGTTTTCCAAGAGTCTTTCAGGACAGCAGTATCCCGCCTTATTTTTTATATATATATACTGTGACTAATCATATCTCGATTATGTGTTCCAGTTTGGGGCCGGAGGTTCTCTACTACTACTGACAATGTGTGGAAAGGAGCCTCCTTTTAAAGTTTGGTGGAAAAGGTGTTTCCTGTTTGCAAGGGGAGGAGTCACTCTCTCAAGTGCTGTCCTGAAAGACTCTTGGAAAACAAGTTACCGGTAAGTATAACTTGAATTTTTTTGAAAGTTGGACTTTAAGGAAGTTATCCGGTCTTGAACAGCAGGAACGGACATTTCAAGGATGTTGTTAGACAGGAAGGTAGGATGGAACCCAAAGTTCGCACAGAAGGGTGTTTGGTTAGTGGCGGAATGGATAGAGTTATTATAAGCAAACTCGGCGTACGGGATGAGAGTTGCCCAATCGTCTTGAGAGCCAGAACAGAAGCAACAGAGGTACTGCTCCAAGGTTTGATTTGTCCTCTCCGTTTGGCCGTTGCTCTGAGGATGGTACGCTGAAGAGAGGCAAGTCTTAATATCCAAGGTTTTGCAGAGTTCTTTCCAGAATTTGGAAGTAAATTGAATGCCCCTGTCTGACACAATTCTTTTAGGCACACCATGGAGTCTGATTACTTGTTTGAGAAAGATATTGGCTGTATACGAAGCAGAAGGGGTGCCCATCATGGGCAAAAAACGACCAGGATGGTAGTGAACCCTTCTGAGGCAGGTAAGTCCACAATGAAATCCATGGATACATCAGCCCATGGTCGTTCTGGGATGGGCAAAGGTTTGAGTAGCCCCCAGGACTTGGTGTTTTGACCCTTGTTATGCTGGCAAAGGGGGCAGGAAGAGATGTAATCCTTACAATCTCGTCTCCACTCTGGCCACCGGAAGGAACGAGAGATCAATTCAGTCATTTTCCTTGTCCCGAAGTGACCTGCCAATTTATTGTCGTGACAAGTCTTAAGAGCCAAAGGCCGTGTTTCACGTGGTACAAAAATGTTTCCCCGGGCCCAGAGTAGATCATGTTTCTCTAGGGTATGTATCTCTGAGTCGGAGCAGTGACCGGATGAAGACTTGATGGAGGTTATTAGGTCTGCTCGGGTGAGGCCAAGGAAGTTTTGTGAAGAAAGGATGGTACTGGGTTCAGCTATTTGAGGCTCTGCAGAGAACATCCGAGAAAGTGCGTCTGCCTTTCCATTCTTTGAGCCTGGTCTGTAAGATATGTGAAAGTTAAAACGAGAGAAAAAGAGGGCCCAAGGGGCTTGTCTGGGTTTTAGGCGTTTCGCTGTCCGGAGGTACTCTAAATTTTTGTGATCTGTAAAGATCATAACCGGATGGAGTGTGCCTTCCAACAAGTACCTCCATTCTTCTAGGGCAAACTTGATGGCCAGCAGCTCCCTATCACCTGTCAGGCTAGGAGCATATAACAGGTAACAGTTCAGGTGTTCTGATTGTTCAAAGAACAAGAGCACATACCATGAGCAGGTCTGAGCAGAGCAGGTCAGCTGGGACTTGTAGTTCATTGCTGAAGGTAGATGTTTGCTGGACCTTGTAGTTCACCGTTGCAGATGAGGATAGATGTTGTCTGGTGCTTGTAGTTCACCGCTGCAGGTGAGGATAGATGTCTGGTGCTTGTAGTTCACCGCTGCAGATGACGGTACTACAGTAGAATCAGGCAAAGCGTAGTCTAGGCAAGCTGGGTCATACACAGGAAGATCAGAGTCCAAACGGTACCGAATCAGAAGAAAGCAAACAGGGTCAAACGAGCCGGGTCATACACCAAATGCACAGAGCAGATATCAACTGGATCAAACACAAGGTAAACTCTAACACGAGCACTGATTGAATGCTGATACAAGTGATTTAAAGGTGAACAGGTCAATCACTGTTGTTTCCCAGGCAAAGGCTGTGTCAGGTGAGTTGTGCTGGGTCCTAAAGGGATCCTAGTACTGACATCACCTACATCATAGTTGAGTTCTGGCAGGCTGAGCTTTCGAGATGCGAAGGCTACAGGGTGTAGAATAGCTTTGGGCCCATGTCCCTGGGAGAGAATGGCCCCAGTAGCAGTTTCTGACGCATCTACCTCCAATATAAATGGTAGAGTTGGGTCAGGATGGCGGAGAATTGGTGCGGAGATGAATAAAGCTTTTAGCTTGGTAAAGGCTTCCTGTGCTGCTTGAGACCATTGAAAATGACTGTGTTGGTGCGTCAACTGGGTAATGGGTGCCACGATAGAAGAAAATCCAACAATAAATCTCCTATAGAAGTTGGCGAACCCTATAAAACGTTGCACCCCTTTCTTATCAGATGGAGCTGGCCATTCTTGGATTGCTTTGACCTTTTGTGGGTCCATTGCGACCCCGTTGGTAGAAATAATGAATCCCAAAAATTGCACAACAGATTTCTCGAACTCACATTTCTCAGCTTTGAGGTACAACTTATGCTGCCTGAGTATGGTGAGGACCTTTTTTTACATGCCCTTGGTGCAATTCAATAGTGGCGGAGAAGATGAGAATGTTGTAGACAACTAATGCCCCGTACACACGGTCGGATTTTCCGATGGAAAATGTCCGATCGGAGAGTGTTGTCGGAAATTCCGACCGTGTGTGGGCTCCATTGGACATTTTCCATCGGATTTTCCGACACACAAAGTTGGACAGCAGGAGATAAAATTTTCCGACAACAAAATCCGATCGCGTCAATTGCGATTGTCGGAAATTCCGATCGTGTGTACACAAATCCAACGGACAAAGTGCCACGCATGCTCAGAATAAATAAAGAGATGAAAGCTATTGGCCACTTCCCCGTTTAAAGTCCCGACGTACGTGTTTTACGTCACCGCGTTTAGAACGATCAGATTTTCCGACAACTTTGTGCGACCGTGTGTAGACAAAACAAGTTTGAGCCAACATCCGTCGGAAAAAATCCTAGGATTTTGTTGTCGGAATGTCCGAACAAAGTCCGACCGTGTGTACGCCCTATAAGAAGTCATCAAGGTATTCCCGAAATATATCGTTCACAAGATGTTGAAAGGTGGCCGGGGCGTTGCAGAGCCCAAACGGCATCACCAGGTATTCAAAATGTCCGAACCTGGACCTAAAAGCAGTCTTCCACTCATCCCCAGCCCGGATCCTGATGAGATTATAGGCGCCTCTGAGATCCAACTTGGAGAAAATTCGGGCCGATTGGAACCGTTGAAATAACTCAGGGATGAGTGGCAGTGGGTATCTGTTTTTGATTGTTATATTATTAAGTTGTCTGTAGTCCACACATGGCCTTAGGGACCCATCTTTTTTCCCCACGGCTGGTGAAGAAGAGGGACGAATGAAGCCTTTCTCAAGGTTTTCATCAATATACTGCTTGAGGGCTTTTAGCTCAGTTTCTGATAATGGAAAAATACGCCCGCACGGAACCCCCGAGCCGGGCAGGAGGTCAATCGGGCAATCATATGGCCGATGTGGTGGTAAACAGTCAGCCTTCTGTTTGTCAAACACATCCTGGAACTCGAGGTATACAGAAGGGACATGTTGGAGGTTGTCAGGCATGGTTGTGATGGTTGAGCAGACACTAGGAGCTGGGGAGAGGCAGTGCTGGGAGCAATATTGAGATGAAAAAGATACTTTCTTGGTACTCCAGTTTATCTGAGGTCGTGTGCTTGGAGCCAGGGCAGACCTAGTATAATAGGAAAAGATTGGAGAATGGATGAGATCGAATAGTAGGAACTCCTGATGGCCAGAGTCCGTGGTAGCAAGAATGGGTTGAGTCTCCTGGGTGATGGGTCCTGAGCGAGGAAGCGACCCGTCTGCCAGATGTATTTGTAAACCTCGTGCCTTGGTTTGAATGGGGATATGCATAGGCTCGACCTCAGGAGCTGAAGAGGTGACTGCAGCTGGAGATGATACATGGGTCAGAATTGGCCTGGATGATGTCCAAGCTGGACGCAGCCCCTGAAAACGCTTTGAGCGTCGCTCACGCAAGCGCCTATCCAGTTTGGTGGCTGATTGGATCAGCTCCTCCAAAGAGGCTGGGGTCTCCATCCTGGCTAATTCGTCCTTAAGGAGCTCAGACAGACCATGACGGTACTGATATCTTAGGGCAGGCTCATTCCAGCCTGTATCAGCCGCCCATTTATGGAATTCCACCGTATAGTCCTCTATTGGTCTTCCTTGAGACAGGCTGTGCAGGATTACTTCAGCTGTGGCCGTGCCCTGCGGGTCGTCATAGAGTTGGGACATACTCTCAAAAAAAGAATCAATTGAATTCAGCACAGGACTACTTTTTTCCATCAGGCTGTGGGCCCAAGCTTAGGGTTCCTCAGCCAGAAGGGAGATCAGAAAACACACCTTTACAATTTCTGACTAAAAAGTTCTGGGCTGAAGGGCCAAATAGAGGGAACAGGCATTTTTAAAAACCCTATACTTCTTGCGGTCACCTGAAAAACACTCAGGTGTGGGAACCTGGGCTCTGGAAGTGCCATTACTACAGGAGGGTTAGTGGTAGCCTGAGAAGAGGGAACCCCACTGATAGGTGCGGGAGCTGCGGCTATAGGTAAAGGTGATTCTGTGAGTTGCTGGAGATGGTTATCAATCTGTGTATATCCTTCTTGCAGCTTTTGGATGGAGTCAGTAAGAGCTGAGACCTGCTGGCACAAGATCTCCAGAGGAGAGTGCGCTCTGTCGGCCTCGGACATCTGGCTGGTTTGTACTGTCACGGATAGTACTTACTGAGGCCGAAATGCTGAAAGCGGCCTTGCGACCACGGGCCGTGGTGGGTGGCATGACATTGTAAGGCACCAGTGGATCAGAGAGGAAAGCTGTCATGGATAGTACTTACCGAGGCCGAGATGCCGAGAGCAACCACGCACACCCTGTCCCCCGGATGTGATACAGGGAACAGGTGGCACTTGGAAGCACGCGGAGGCGGACACTGGTAGGCAGATCAAGGCAGATCAGGCAGATCAAGCAAAGTCCGTTAGGCAGGCCGAGGGTCAAACACTGATAGGCAGATCAAACAAAGTCCGTTAAAGCAAGCCAGGGGTCAGCAGCGTAGTCAGGAACAATCCGGGTCAAGGCAGGTGATCAGATATGGCAAAACTGGAAACAGGCACAAACAGGAAACTGACGATAAACCAGCAACCCATCTGGGCGCCAGAGCCGTCTGAAATAGCCCCTCCTGACATCATCTCTCCCTGTCCGCCTAGCATCTCCTCTCTTCCGCCCTCACAGCATACAGAATGTCGGAGGTGTGGCGGGGAGCATCATCTCTCACCGGCCAACCCACATCTCTGCTCTCCTGCCCACATCTCCGCTCTCACTCAAGAACGACCACTGAACTAGTGTCACCAATGCAGTGACAATCCTCATCTGGTGGCACTGGCAGGTGATGTGGCAAGTGGCATTCCTCATCTGGTGGCACAGGCAGGTAATGTGGCATTCCTCATTTGGTGGCAGGCAAGCGTGGCAAGTGGCATTCCTCATCTGGTGGCACAGGCAGGTGATGTGGCAAGTGGCATTCCTCATCTGGTGGCACAGGCAGGTGACGTGGCATTCCTCACCTGGTGGCAGGCAGCGTGGCATTCCTCATCTGGTGGCAGGCAGCATGACAAGTGGCATTCCTCATCTGGTGGCAGGCAGCGTGGCAAGTGACACACTCAGGGCTCCCACTGATTCTGCATTATGGTGAATTGAACTATTTAATTTATATTACAATGTAATATAAGAAATAATGCGCTTCAATCATTCTGACACCATACCAACCATGGTGCCGTGATGATTGAAGTACCAACAGCAGAACACCAGCTATTGTCCCAATAAATTGCCTGCGAAATTCGCTTATCCCCCCGTGTGCGTACATCCCCCCTCGCCGGGCCTTGGCACAATTTTCTTCCACACAGCCGGTCCCCAGTGCCAAAAAGGTTGGGGACCACTGTTAAAGGGACCATACCCCAAATATCAGTGCTATATAGCACCCATCCAGGACCCAACCTTGGCGTCCTGCACATAACACCCCCTCTGCCTCAACGCGGAGGTGTTGGAGGCACCATTCGCCACCATACAAGTCAGGAGAGAGGGCATCTGCATTCTGATGTTGTCTCCTGGGTCTGTGCTCTACCTTAAAGTTAAACTCCTGGAGAGACAGGAACCACCTTGTCACCCCGGCATTGGTGCGCTTGTTTTGCCTCATCCACGTCAATGGGGCATGGTTGGACACCAGGCGAAACCTCCAACCTAGAAGGAAATATTGTAGGGAGTCCCGAGCCCACTTGATGGCAAGACACTCCCTCTCTACCACAGCAGAGTTTTTCTCTGCTGTTGTCAGCTTCCTCTTCAGGAAAACTACGGGGTGCTCTTTCCCATTGACCTCTTGAGACAACACTGCCCCCGAGCCCTCACTTGAGGCATCTATGTGCACCACAAACTCTCTTGCAAAATTAGGAGCCACAAGCACCGGATGCTGGCACAATGCCACCTTAAACTTATGAAAGGCTTCTTCAGCATCTGTATTCAATTTTATCATTACTGACTTCCCGCCTTTTGCTAAGTCAGTCAATGATGCAGCGATGGTGGCAAAGTTGGGGACGAACCTTCAGTAGTAACCAACTATGCCCAGAAATGCTCCGACCTGCTTTTTGGTTAGGGGACGGGGCCAGTTCTGTATGGCTTCTACCTTATTTAACTGAGGTTTCACTAGCCCCCTACCCACAATGTACCCTAGGTACTTGGCCTCCTCCATCCCAATTGCACATTTCTTAGGATTAATTGTGAATCTCGCTTTCCTCAGAGAGTCTATGACTGCCTGAACCTGGGGAACTTGGGACTCCCAGTCAGTGCTAATAATTACAATATCATCCAGGTAGACAGAGGTGAATTGTTGATGGGGGCGTAATGTTTTGTCCATTGATCTTTGGAACGTGGCGGAGCAGAGTGTAAGCCAAATGGCATCCGCTTATACTGGAAGTGGCCTTCCGGAGTGGATAAAGAGGTTTTCTCTCTGGCTTCCTTGGTGAGGGGAATCTGCCAGTACCCTCTTGTGAGGTCCAATGTGGTGATGTACCGGGCAGGACCCAACCTCTCAATTAACTTGTCTACCTGGGGCATCGGATAGGCATCAAATTTGGACACTTCATTAAGTTTCCTAAAGTCATTACAGAAACGCAGGGTGCCATTGGGTTTCGGTACCAAAACTATTGGACTTGACCATTCACTCTGCGATTCTTCAATGACGTCAAGCTCAAGCATTCTTCTCACCTCTTTGGACACTGCCTTCCTATGAGCTTCTGGGATACCGATAGGGTTTTAGTATAACTTTTACATTGGGTTCTGTTATAATGTCATGTTCAATGACATTGGTGAGCCCCAGTAACCCTGAAAACATTACTCGGTTTCTTTGCAGAAACTCCTTTGTTTGTTGGGTTTGAAGCTTAGAGAAGGTAGCAGCAACCTGCACCAGGTCAACTACGGCAGGGTCCCCTGCATTGACACCTACCACAGCAGACACCTGTTCTCGGTCTCTCCAGGGCTTTAACAAACTGATGTGATAAATTTGGTATGGTTTCCTTTTCCCAGGTTGGTGCACCCTATAGTTCACCTCACCCATTTTTTCCACCACCTCAAATGGACCCTGCCATTTGGCTAAAAATTTGCTCTCTACTGTGGTGATCAGAACAGCCACCCGGTCCCCCACTTGAAACTGCCTGACGTTAGCAGACCGGTTGCATACCCTCCTCTGGGCATCCTGGGCCTTCTGGAGATGCTCCCTCACTAATGGCATCACTCTAGCAACCCTTTCCTGCATTTGAGTGATATGTTCTACAACCGTTTTGTGTGGGGATGACTCACTTTCCCAGGTTTCCTTCACTAGATCCAGCAGTCCACGGGGTCTTCGCCCCTACAACAGTTCAAACAGTGAGAAGCCCGTGGATGCTTGTGGAACCTCTCAGATGGCAAATAACAGGGCAGGGAGCAACATGTCCCAGTCCTTCCTGTCCTTCTGGACCACTCTTTTTTAACATTGACTTCAGGGTCTTGCTAAACCTTTCAACGAGGCCATCTGTCTGAGGGTGATAGACGGACGTCCTCAACTGCTTAATCTGAAACAGCTTGCACAAGTCTGCCATCACCTTCGACATGAAAGGGGTGCCCTGGTCCGTCAGTATCTCCTTAGTGAACCTAGTTCATGAAAACATTTGAAACAACTCCCAGGAAATGGCCTTAGAGGATGTTTTCCTTAAAGGGACCGCTTCAGGATACCTGGTGGTGTAATCCAGTACTACTAATATATATTGGTGTCCCCTGGCTGACTTTACTAAGGGCCCCACCAGATCCATAGCAATCCATTCAAATGGTACCTTAATAATGGGCAGGGGTACCAGGGGGTTTCTGGAGTGGGACACCGGATGTAAGGTAAACCGGACTTCCACCATCAAAAGGCCAGTACAGATACCTGCTCATGCTCGCACACATTGCACCCGTGCTAATATTCATGAGCAAAGGACCAACAGAATGCCCACAATGCCAGTTCGTCGCGCACGGGTGTGCGCGCATGCGTGCATTGGTGCGCGAGCGAGTGTGCGTGTGCGCATGCGTGCACACGCTCGTGCACACACCAATTAGCACTTGGCGCCCAGTGGCCTATTTAAACTGCTCTGTTACTGCAAACAAGTGCTGGATGATCTTCAGCTCTTCCCTGAACCACCAAGTCCTGATCCTGTGTTCCTGTTTGTTCGTGTATGACCCGGCTTGTCTTTGGACTTCCCCTCTGCTTGATCCTTCACCTGTTACCTGGTATCCTGACTTCGGCCTGTTTATTGGTCTTGATCTGCCTGTTGACTTGGTATCGCATTGCCTGGCAGTTACCCGACCTTGGCCTGCCCTCTGGACTTCCTTTTGCATGCGATTCGGTACCCAACTGCCCAGTTGTTGCTGGCTACTGCTCTTCTCCTGGTTCTGCTCCTGTCCATGCTCCGGTGCCCAGCTGCTTCCGCTACCTGTTCCAAGGATCTTGACTGCCAGCTCTACCCACCTTCGGAGGGGACATCACCAGCCAGCTACCCGGCACTCGTGCCACTCCTTACCTTTACACTTTCTGTTTCCACCTTCAGGAGTGTAGGTGGGAGGAGCAAGGGAGGCCTCCATCACATTCCAGTCTCCACCAGGTATGTGATACCGGGGATGTTAACTGTCAAGTGGGGCAAGACGCACAGTACCTTTTCACCTCAGCTTTTACCCCTGGCCAGTAAAACCTGTCAGTTATCCTGGCTTCTGTTTTTTTCAGCCCCCAGTGCATCATTGTGGGCTAAATCAAGGAGCATCCGCCAATACGACTGGGGAACCAGCAACTGCTCCACAGTTTCTCCTCGGCTTTCTGCTACTCTATATAGCAAATCCCCGTTCGCTGCAAAGTGAGGAAACCTTTGTTCGGCACTGGGCACTTGTGGGACTCCATTAATAACCGATATCTGCTCCCGAGCATTCACCAAAGTGGGGTCCCGTAACTGCACTATGCCAAACACACCCCTGGACACCCTCCTATCTGGGTGCACTAGACTAGAGGAAGTTACCCCTCATCCTCCTCAATCAAGGTCTGCGATAGGGAAGATTCCTCTTCGTCCTCCCCCAACATGACCTGTAGTGGAAAGATTCCCCCCCAGAGGTCAACTCGGCCTTGAGGCCTGAAAGATGAGCATTATCAACTACATTCATATTTTCTGCAACGTCATGTATGTGTAGCGGGTGGTTTGGGACCAGACCCCTCAAGGTTTGGCCCCAAAAGGCCCAGTGTCCCCAGTTCTCCTGGCTGTCCTGGCAGCCCTGTCTGTACCTGGTTCCATAGTTCAATAAACAAGGGGCAGTCACGCCCCACTATGATGTCATGTACCAGACTTCTTACCACCCCAACCTCTTGTGTCACCGAGGTACGGCCTTAGCAAACAGTCACTGGAAACAGGGGGTACTGCCTGGTGTCCCCATGGATACACACTACGCGTAGAGTCTTACTTACTGGGCCAAGTCTTCCAATCACCCTGGCATGTACAAGTGTTACCATGCTACCGGAGTCCAGTAGAGCTTTGGCAGGAAGGTGGTTCACCCATACTTAACACTCAAACTGTCCTGCAGCCAGATCAGGAAGAGTGACACACACTCTTTGCACATGGAGCTTCTCCGACCAGTCCCGCAATCCAAAGGCTCCTCCTGAAGTGGGCATTGTGCCCAGGTATGCCCCCAGGACTGACATCGCCAACAGTGTAGGTCCCCCATCCTTGGGACGGAAACCAACCTTCGTGGGTCTGCGGAAGATGATGCAGGTTTGCGGGTTTCAACCTCTGGCAGGGCTTCTCTCCTAGGTGCTGTGGCCGGTCTGGTTGCCCTTGGTGTGGGTTCTCAATGCTTGGCAGGCCCAAGCAGGTCCTCCACCATGGTGTACCTTTCGACCAACTCAACCAGCTGGTCAGCGGTTGCAGGGTCTCCATGGCTTACCCAGCGCTGTAGGTCATCTGGCAGGGACTGCAGGTACCCGTCCATCACCACTCGTTCCACCATTTGTGGGACTGACAACTTTTCTGGCTGCAATAATTTTTTAACCAGCTGTACCAGTTCATGCATCTGGGACCTGGGTGGTTGGTCAGGTTTGTACCACCAGCGATGCACCCTCTGAGCCCGGACAGCTGTGGTCACTCCCAGGCGGGCCAGGATCTCTGCCTTCAGATGCTCATAGTCGCTGATGTGCTCAGTTGGGAGGTCAAAATTGGCATTTTGCGGGTCAGCGTTGAGGAAAGGGGAGATAATGCCAGCCCATTGGTCACAGGGCCATCCCTCTCTCACCGCTATCTTCTCAAAGGTAGTGAGAAAGGCCTCTATGTCATTGCTGGGTGTCAGTTTTTGTAAGAAATGGCTGGCCCTCATGGACATTTGGTTGCCAGCGGTGACGACCGCTTGCTCTCGTCCCTGAGCCAGCCGCTGTACTGCCTCCTGCAAGGCAGCCACCTGTGCTTGAGTGGACTCCTGCTGGGCAGTAAACTGGGCAGCTAGCAACCATATGCTTTCCTGCTGTGCAGCTACAGCCTGTTCCAGGGCCCGCTGCTGCTGAGCCATCGCTTCCTCATGGTGACGGTTTGCCTCTGCTGAAGCTTGATGACCTCCTCCATGTCTTTGCCTGCTGCTTGCAGCGTCTGAGCTGACTTCACCCAAGACATAGATATATGGGGTAAATCCGCGCAGTGGTTGAGTGTAGTTAGGATATGGGGCTGCTGCCTCTAAAGATACACTCCACTTAGGTGGTTCACCCAAGACATGCCATAGGTACACTGTCTCTTTAAATGTCAGTTTTTAGTTTTAAATGTTTTTTGCGGCTGCAAATGCACTCTGCCAGCATCCAAGACACCAGTTGTAAAGTTTGGGGGATGATAGCTCCACGAGACCAAGTGCATAAACCATTTAAACTTTAAACAAAAAGGTTTTTATTTGTATACAAATCAAAAATAAAGCTTCATTCAGCACACAGTACAAAAATATAAAACAAAGTTCGCTTATCTTCAGCATAAAATAAAGTCCCCTTATCTTCAACACAAAGAAAATTAAAGAAAAGGCACGTACAGTTTGTGGCCGGGTCTTCACCCCAGAGTTTTAAGAGTCCTTGTTGAATCTTTAGCAGCTTCCAAACAGATACACAGCTCATCACAACAGGTGTAATCACCTACTCCTTCTCACCACCACCTCTAACACTACTTCCTCTCTTTCATGAGCTGTTTCCTGGAGGCCTTTAACCCCCTGTGTGCTGAATCCCTGTGGTCAGGGATGGAGGCTCTTTCCCACCCGCATATCACTTCACAGCTTCCCAAATTCCGGGTCCCAAATAACTCTCTATTAAGACAGAGAGGACTGCAAGTCAGTCCTCTCCTGATTAACTCTACTCCCAGGAATTCCTCACCCATTCTGGGTGACCCCCTGAACGCTACCGCACTTCCCTTAAAGGGACCATACCCCAAATATCGGTGCTATATAGCACCCATCCAGGACCCAACTTGGTGTCCTGTACAATATATATATATATATAGATATAGATATATATCTATATCTATATATATATTAGACTGTATATATATATATATATCTATATATATATATATATATATATATATATATATATATATATATATCAACTACACTGCCACTAACTAACCTGCCTGCCTAATCTAGCTCAAACTATCTCCATTCACACACTATACACGGCTGCTATGTAAGCAGCCTTATATAGTGTGGGGCGTGGATTTAGTCCCCCTGAGCCATGATTTGGCCAAAGGCACCCTGCCTTTGGCCAATTATGGCTCTCTCAGCAGAGCACGCTGTGATTGGACAAAGCATGATATACAAGTACAGGCACAAGAACTAGAACATTAAATGACCCACAGTAAATAAAGTATATATAATGTATAGGTTAAAAACATTCCTATTTAGGAGATAACATAACAAGAGTCCATAGTCTTGTAATACGTTAAGGGGTCCAAGGACCATATGGAGTGATGATGAGGGGTCCCACACTCAGGGCTGCCATCGGGGGGGGGACAGAAACCATGGTCCCAAACACTGGAAAGACACAAGGAGAGAGGCGCCTCTGGGTGCAGATATAGAACAAGTTTTAATAACACAATACAGGCAACTCACATTTGAGAAGTCATGAGTAGGCATAGATAAGTCCCAAACATGGGGGTAGTCTGATCATCAGTTCGTCATTCCATTCCTGCAAGGCGCTCTGCTCAGTAAAAACACTGCTGGATGATGAAAAAGCCGGCCGCAGTGGAGCGTTCTCAAAATGAGGCTTGGGGCGCAGTTGGTGTGCAGGCAGGGAGGGATGACGTCACTGGAAAGTGACACGTTTCCTGAGCGTGCAGGCTGTGAGTGACGTGACAGCCACGCTCCTTCTTCAAGCTAACGTATGGGACTCAGAAACCACAGTATAAAGTGTACAAAGGGGAGGAGAGGGGAAGGGCCAGTATAAAAGATCCATAGTGATTGGCGGCACACCGAGTCAAATGGGTCAATTGCAGTCCAGCTCCATGTAGTGGCAAGTGATGACAGATACAAATGACATTAAGGGGTAAACTAGCAAATGGTCAGGTCAGGTGCATGCTTTGGCCAATCATCATACAGCAATGCACTGCGATCTCGCACAATGCACTGCCATCTCACAGTGTATTATGGGCTTTCCGCAGTTCTCGAATTTCCCGCCAACGCCTCATATGTTTGGTTGATTTTAGAACAAACACCCGATGTTCGAGTCAAACTTATGTTCGACTCAAACCGCGGGCTCATTCCTATTGATCATCATGCATTTAGTACATTTATGCATAACCATATGTCAAGGCAAAAAAATGCAGTATATCTCTACAATACAAGTACATTTCCCCATGTTTTATCTCTTTAAACAGGCTGTAAGATTAGAAAATAACTGTGCCAAAAATATAGTGTGCTTCTACCTTTCTCTTTGACCAGATAACACAGTTTGGGGCATTTATCACTTCTGTCATGCAGCAAGGCAATGCTAAACAGTAAGACAAATTGTGCAACGGATTTACTACAGGGTTACAGCTTGAATAATAAATTCCTCCTAAAGCTGCTCTACAGTAGTAATTGACAGAATTAAACCTAACCCTTACCACTTGGTTATTTAGAGTGAAAATCTACATGTGACATACGCCTCTCCCCATCACCCCTCCCCCACTCCCATTTCCATAACTCCTTCTTGTGTACAAGCAGCAAGTACAGGGAACTATCAGTTCACAAGATTTTTGGCAAACTCAGCAGGTATTTATTGCACTCATCAAACAGATATAACAAAACGCCTCCAATGGTAAATTTAGCAGAACAAAATGGAGCCAATAAGAGAAATATATTGTTAGTGTTTATATACTCTTTAACTCTATAGACTGTTGTGGGAAAGAGAGAACCATGTCATCATGCACAGGAGAGGGAGATAGGATGGTGATACTTCTTCATATTGATGCAATGGAAATACCCACCATACAAAAGAAGCCTGAATGGGCCTTATGATATGGCAAAAAAGGAGGCAAAAGTTGAAACATCTTTGTATTGGGTTGTAGATGTTGGTTATACATGGAATGACCGGCTTAAGAATACCACGTGTTTGGCAAGCTATGTATGTTGTATTACGTTGTATTTCTTCTGAAATGTCATAATGCTCTTTGACTGAAAAATCATTGGGGTACCTTGTATTGTCTGTGTATAAATGGTAGTAAACAATTCAAATAATAAAAACTTTGAAAGCAAAATAAAACTGACCCAAAAACAGTTTTCCTTTAAATCCACCAGCAGAAGGCAATTAAATGGCACAATCAGGTGAGGAACAGGGAGAGTTAGGAGAAAGCAAACAAGAAGGAGTAAAAAACAAGAGTAGGGGTGCGTAAAAAAATTTGGCATTCAGGAAACATTCACCACATCCACAAACATACAAAAGAATAGGCAGGAAATGAATGACAATGTATGGATTTCTAATAACATAATTATTTTGATTGAAATTAAGTTTTTTTATAGAGGACCAAGAAGTTGAAGAGTTTCAAGGATGATCATGGGGAGAGAGACCACTTTGTGGGCCTACACAGGATACATAATTTGGAATAAATCCAGGTTCAAACTTGGCTAGCTAAAGTCTAAAGTTCTAATGTCCCTTATTAATAATATGTAACTAAGTACTATTGCTGTGTCCTCCAGATCTTGGGATATTATGCTGACTATGCAGTGATGTCAGATAAAATAAACATTTGACCAACACTGAGATACAGTGTTAATTTTGCCACAAATTTTGATTTAGTTTTAGTCTTAGTCTTAGGACTAAAATGGCATTTAAGTTTTAGTCCTATTTTAGTCTTCCGCAAGTGTTTTAGTTTTAGTCGTATTTAGTCGACTAAATCTCCAGTTCATTTTAGTCGACTTTAAGTCGACTAAAACTCATTTTAGTTGTCTAAAATAATCTAATGGGTGTAGTTAAATTGTAATGCACTATTTAAGCATTTATCTACAATTTTCAAACTCATTATATACTGCTGCTCTAGTGAAAAATCAAATATGTTGTTTTTAATGGTTAGGTTTGAACATGCACTACAGACACAGATTTAGTCCTTATATAACGTCTTTATTTAAAACCATTTCATCAAGAATATTGCTGTTTTCACAAAAGGGTAACGAAAAAAATACCAAAAAAAACCCCTAAAAAATAGGAACACTTTGCATGACTGTCATGCCAACAGTAAAGCATCCTGATCCTGAGACCATTCATGTGTGCGGTTGACTGATTCTCAGCCAAGGGAGTAGTGGGCCCACTCACAATTTTGCCTAAGCAGAACACAGCCATGAATAAATGGTACAAAAACATCCTAATGCCCTGTACACACGGTCGGACATTGATCGGACATTCTGACAACAAAATCCATGGATTTTTTCTGACGGATGTTGGCTCAAACTTGTCTTGCATACACACGGTCACACAAAGTTGTCGGAAAATCTGATCGTTCTGAACGCGGTGACGTAAAACACATATGCTGGGACTATAAACGGGGCAGTAGCCAATAGCTTTCGTCTCTTAATTTATTCTGAGCATGCGTGGCACTTTGTGCGTCGGATTTGTGTACACACGATCGGAATTTAACCGATTGGATTTTGTTGTCAGAAAATTTTATAGCAAGCTCTCAAACTTTGTGTGTCGGAAATTCCTATGGAAAATGTGTGATGGAGCCCACACACGGTCGGAATTTCCGACAACAAGGTCCTATCACACATTTTCCATTGGAAAATCCGATCTTGTGTACGGGGCATTAGGCTCCGAGAACAACTTCTCCTAACCATCTAGTTTGGTGATGAACAACAATGCCTTTTCCAGCATGATGGAGCTCCTTACCATAAGGCAAATATGATAACTAAGTGGTTTGGGGAAGTGGGACTGGGAACAAAAAACTGAAATTTTGGGTCCATGACCAGGAAACTACCCAGACCTTAATCCCTTTTAGAACTTGTGGTGGACTGGTGGTCATGGTCAATCTGACCTCAAGTGGCTGGTGAGGGTGAGGGAACCAAAAAAACCCCACAGATTCTGACAAGCTGTAAGCATTGATTATGCAAGAATGGGCCAGTGACCGGTGCTGGAATCAGGATGTGGCGTTGGCACAGAAGTTGATTGACAATGACAACACATTGCCAGTGATGTCACGATTGTCAGGCCCAGGGCAAATTGCAGCAGAGGTCTTGAAAAAGAAGAGTTCATCTCAACTCAACACTGCAAATATTGACTCTTTGCATAAACTTAATGTAATTGTCAATAAAAGCATTTGACACTTATGCAATGCTTTACCGGATACAATGATTTGACACAAATGTCAGATCATGTATACCAGATACATCTGACACAAAAAGATCTAAAAACACAGAAGCAGGCAGCGCTGGCACTGGCAGACATTGTCAAAATTAATATTGGTGTCATTTTGGCCATAGCTGTACATGGCCAAGTACAGCACACACAGACAGCAGCACACTGCAGTGAATGACTGCACAGGCACTGTTACTGCCTGTTTCGCACAGGCACAGTATAATAAACCAATACTTGAGGATAATGCTTATTCCTACAATAAGAAATAGCATTTACCATCATTTTATTATTTCAACAGTTCTAATTCTCAGAAAAATTGCACAGTCTTCAATAATGCCATTAGTGTGTGGATTTACTGTATTATAACAGTCACCCCTCCTCTCTCTCTCTCTCTCTCTCTCTCTCAGCATTCACAATGACAATAATAGAAGTAAATATCACACTAAAAGACTACTAGGGCGGGACCCCGGTGCAAGGTAAGGCTCAAAGGCTGCCCTATTTGACCGTCCATTACCGTTACTGATCTATTTTTCTTTTTAATTAGTGTGATATTTACCTATATTGTCAAATTTGTCAATGTTAAGACAGAGAGACAGTCAACAAGTTGATAAAAAGTGGTGGTTGACTTGTTATTGTTCCAGAATCCACATATCAATGGCATTTGTAGCCTGAGCCTCAGCCTGTGCATTTTTCCTATGAATTTAACTGACAATTAAAACTGTTGAACCTTTGATTCTTTCTATTGCAATAAGCACAACCCACAAGTATTAGGTATGCTTCTTATCTTAGAAATAGAAATACTTGAAGAGAATAATAAAACACTCCTATTTGTTTTGATTCATTTTAAGGAAAGCACTTTGTGCCAACATGACCCTTGCTCTATTCCGCCGACCTCTAGAGAGGTCACGTGTAGCACTGAATACCCTCTCTGCAAAGGCTTGAGAAGCTGGCATAGCCAGCAGGTCTAAGAGCCCTTTCACACTGTGGCGAGGGCGGCGTCGGCGGTAAAACGCCGCTATTATTAGTGGCGTTTTACCGTCGGTATGCGGCCGCTAGCGGGGGCGGTTTTACCCCCCCGCTAGCGGCCGAGAAAGGGTTAAATACCACCACAAAGCGCCTCTGCAGAGGCGCTTTGCTGGCGGTATAGCCGCGCCGTCCCATTGATTTCAATGGGCAGGAGCGGTAAAGGAGCGGTATACACACCGCTCCTTCACCACTCCGAAGATGCTGCTGGCAGGACTTTTTTTACCGTTCCTGCCAGCGCATCGCTCCAGTGTGAAAGCCCTCGGCACTTTCGGGTCGGTTTGCAGGCGCTATTATTAGCGCAATAGCGCCTGCAAACCGCCCCAGTGTGAAAGGGCTCTAATGCAAAAGGTTTTAGCTGGTGATAAAAAGTGTCATTCTTTGACAGCCAAAATTCTGTTGCGGTGTACTCCGAGACTGAGTCCTCACTGATGGCAACTTGGTGCAAAAGCTCTTCCTTATATTTTATAATCTGCTGCTCTATGCTGTTTGGGGAGATCCTCTGCCTGGGTCTTCTGTGGCATTTAGAAAGAAACCAAAAGACTGACTGCTTAGATGTGGAGCATCTTCCACTTCCTGCGATAGTTCTACCACATAATCTTCTTCAGACAATTCCTTAAGTTGTGTGTGTGGCAATGTGGATTTTTTTGCGGCATACTCCACTGCCTTTTTAAGCAGTTCCTGAATATTCTCATCTGCCACATCAATAAGGGTTTCACAGACAATAGGGTTGACAAAACAAGCAGCTGCTGCAAGTGGAGAGAACATTTCGTCAGTTGTATCTAAGAATAAAGCAAAATGCTGGTTCACACTCCCTTTCATTACCTGTGCAATTGTGGCAAGGTCTTGGTAGCTAGTGTTCTGTTTAAAGTCCTCAAGATGGCTGAGCAGATCAAAGAGGGCAGGAACAGCCAGGGACATGGACATGGTGTCACTCTGGAGGGTTTTAGTATGTTCTGCAAAAGGCAGCAGTAGGTCATGAAATGATGTGAGCCTTTGCCATTCACTAGGGAGCAAGCTGTCCCATCCCATGTTGTTTGCGATTTGGCAGACTGACTCTTTCAGTTTGAGGAGTCTTGCGATCATGTTGAATGTACTTGACCAGCGTGTGAGGCAGTCATTTAAAAGAATAAGGCCACAATGCTCCAATAGCTTCTGTGTTGCAATGAAGACTTGCGGATGAGGTTCACTATTGCTCTCGCTTTATCCAGTATTCTCTTCACACTTGCCTCCTTATGCATCATGTGGACCACAAGTTGCAAGGTACGCACTACACATGGTATCCGGTCCATGTCGATCTGTTGGTACCTAACAAGTGGAACACACACAGCCCAATAAGCATAATTCAGTATATAGAAAAGGTTTCTGTTCCATTCTATTATTTTAACACTTAACATCTTGGAATACTTTTACAGTACACAAGACTACAAATAAAGTGGAAAAATAACAAAGGTGCACCCCATAGAGTAGAGCAGATAGTGCCCCCATATCAATCATCTCATAGCCATTGTGATAATTGTCTGGTGTCACTGTGTCAACTGTAAAACATATCATCATGTAAAAGAATAATAAAAATGGCTCACTCACCACAAATCATCAATTTCGGTCTCAGCCTCAGCGTCACTTTCCGTCACGGGGAAGTCTTCCTCACTAGAGCTGGGTGGTTCTGCTGCTGTGGTTTGTTTAAATGCTGCCACCATATTGCTCCCATTGTCTGTTATCACTGTAAGGATCTTCCTCTTTGGTATGTCCCACTCTTGCAAGCATTTGTCCACACATGATTTGATTGAGTGTGCAGTGTGTGGGTGGGCTACTTGTTCAAGGGCAAACAATATGTGTTCAGGTTTATGTTGTTCAACACAAAAGTAGCATCCACTTATGGCAAGGAATGAAGCTGAGAGTCCTTTTTTGGTCCACAAATCAGTGCAAATAGATACTCTCCGAGCAGCAGACACTCTTTTTGTTTTTCACCTTCATACTGTTTGTCAATCAGATTGCTTATTTTAGTTTTCTTTGGAACAGTCAGCTTCCTATCTACTGTCTCCATCATGCCAACAAAGTCCTCATCTTCAAACGTTCTGACTGGTAATCCGGTGAACCCAATCCATCTTGCTATGACCTCCTCCCTGGCATGTTGTTCCTTAGAGTCAACTTTATATTTTGAAGCAGCTAAAAGAGCAGTGCAAATAGATTGCTGTGGTTGTGCACTGCCACTGGCTTGACTTGGTCCATCATTTGAGGTTTTCTGTATCTGTGGGGTTGAATTAGGGTGGAAAATTAAAGTTATTCTGATTTTACGTTCTTTAGTCAGCTCCAAGAAGTCTCTGTAGCCTCCCTGGCGGTTTTCCCGAGTGTGGCTCGGGGTTAAAATTCAGTACCATTAGCGGTAACCCCGAGCCACACTCGGGATCGCATTGCAGGATCCTGGGGCGGCGTTACTTACCTTGTCCCCGGGATCCTGCGATGTCCCCCGCAGTGTCCGAGGGCTCCGTCCTCCTCCGAAGCCTCTCCGTGCCAGGCTCCGTTCCCTGCGAGCGGCGCGACGCACGGGGGTGGAGCCTGGCGGCAAATTCAAAAAACTGTCAAAATCATAACACATACAGTACTGTAATCTTACAGATTACAGTACTGTATGAAATGATTTCACATCCCTTTTGTCCCCAGTGCTCTGGCCCATGCCCTGCATGCAGTTTTACATGATATACACTGTTCTTTCTGCCTGGAAACTGGAGATTGTCCATAGCAACCAAAAAGTGTCCCTTTACGTCAAAAGTGGCTTTAGACCAGCTAGAAAACAGCGATAGTAAATTAGAACACTTGCAGAATTGAGCGATAGTGAATTGTGGGGAAATTTATTTTATTACTATTTTTTAAATTTTTTTTAATTATTTATTTTTATTTATTATATTATAATTTATGTTTTTGTGTTTCAAACTTTATCATACCCGGGATATCTACTAGACTCTGGTTTGGACAGATTTAAGTGTGTTATTGTTAAGATTTACAGACCTACAATATAAAACGCCAAATTTCCATGCAAAATAATGGTACCGCTTTCAGCACCTAAAATCCGAAATAATCATACCGCCAGGGAGGTTATAATATACTATATGTATAGGCCAGGGCCGGCTTTAGGGCTTTAGGTGCCTGTGCTGTGCCAAAATTGACAGTGCCCCAGCCCCTTCCAGTGACCACTGACACCCTTCTACCAGGGGCGTAACTAGAAATAGCAGGGCCCCATAGCAAAATGTTGTATGGGGCCCCCCTGCAAACAGCCCCCCCCCCACAGCTGCCCTAGTGTCAATGCAGCGTGACCTGTGCCACATACAGCATGACCTGTGCCCAATGAAGCGTGACCTGTGCCCAATACAGCGTGACCTGTGCCCAATACAGCGTGACCTGTGCCCCATACAGCATGACCTGTGCCCAATACAGCCTGGTCTGCCTGTGCCCCATACGGCCCCACCTATGCAAAGGAAGAGGCAAGCCACCCGGATCAGCAGAGAGCAGGATTGCCCACTGTAATAGCTTTCATTTGAATTTCCTGTCTTCCCGGGGCTTATCGTCACATAGCCCCACCTCTTGGCCCGACGCCTTTGATGACAGCACATGTCCCGCATTGGATCGGCGTTCTGTCTATCAAAGGCACCGGGCCACAAGGTGGAGCTATGTGACGTGAGCCCCGGGAACACTGGAAGCTCTAATGAAAGCTCTTACATCGGGCAATTCAGCTCTCTGCTGATACGGACAGCTCGCCTCTTCCTTTCCTCTCTCTTCCCCTGGCTGGGAGACTGTGCTGGCGGTGCTCTTATCCTCACTGGGTCCCACTCGGCTGCGGGCCCCATAGCGCCTGCATGGGTTGCTATGGTGGTAGTTACGCCCCTGCCTTCTACATATATTTTGGTGAGATACTTAAATTCGGGGAAAGCAGCAGCTGATAGATATTATGAAATCAAATTACTTGCTCCCATTAAAATTCAGTGACGAAAGAGCACAACATAGACAGACAAACAACAAAACAGCTTTTAGTTAAGAATAACCCTTTCATTTCTGACATTTGTTGCTTGCAAGTTAAAATCCGTATTATTTGCTAGAAAATTACTTAGAACCCCCAAACATATACAGTGGCTTGCGAAAGTATTCGGCCCCCTTGAACTTTTCAACCTTTTGCCGCATTTCAGGCTTCAAACATAAAGATATAAAATTTTAATTTTTTGTGAAGAATCACCAACAAGTGGGACACAATTGTGAAGTGGAACGAAATCTATTGGATATTTTAAACTTTTTTAGCAATTAAAAAACTGAAAAGTGGTGCGTGCAAAATTATTCGGCCCCTTTACTTTCAGTGCAGCAAACTCACTCCAGAAGTTCAGCGAGGATCTCTGAATGATCCAATGTTGTCCTAAATGACTGATGGCAATAAATAGAATCCACCTGTGTGTAATCAAGTCTCTGTATAAATGCACCTGCTCTGTGATAGTCTCAGGGTTCTGTTGAAAGCGCAGAGAGCATCATGAAGACCAAGGAACACACCAGGCAGGTCCGTAATACTGTTGTGGAGAAGTTTAAAGCCGGATTTGGATACAAAAAGATTTCCCAAGCTTTAAACATCCCAAGGAGCACTGTGCAAGCGATCATTTTGAAATGGGAGTATCAGACCACTGCAAATCTACCAAGACCTGGCTGTCCCTCTAAACTTTCAGCTCAGACAAGGAGAAGACTGATCAGAGATGCAGCCAAGAGGCCCATGATCACTCTGGATGAACTGCAGAGAACTACAGCTGAGGTGGGAGAGTCTGTCCATAGGACAACAATCAGTCGTACACTGCACAAATCTGGCCTTTATGCAAGAGTGGCAAGAAGAAAGCCATTTCTCAAAGATATCCATAAAAAGTCTTGTCTAAAGTTTGCCACAAGCCACCTGGGAGACACACCAAACATGTGGAAGAAGGTGCTCTGGTCCGATGAAACCAAAATCGAACTTTTTGGCCACAATGCAAAACGATAAGTTTGGCGTAAAAGCAACACAGCTCATCACACTCAACACACCATCCCCACTGTCAAACATGGTGGTGGCAGCATCATGGTTTGGGCCTGCTTTTCTTCAGCAGGGACAGGGAAGATGGTTAAAATTGGGGGGAAGATGGATGCAGCCAAATACAGGACCATTCTGGATGAAAACCTGTTGGAGTCTGCAAAAAAACTGAAACTGGGACGGAGATTTATCTTCCAACAAGACAATGATCCCAAACATACAGCAAAATCTACAAAGGAATGGTTCACAAATAAACGTATCCAGGTGTTAGAATGGCCAAGTCAAAGTCCAGACCTGAATCCAATCGAGAATCTGTGGAAAGAGCTGAAAACTGCTGTTCACAAACGCTCTCCATCCAACTTCACTGAGCTCGAGCTGTTTTGCAAGGAAGAATGGGCAAGAATTTCAGTCTCTCGATGTGCAAAACTGATAGAGACATACCCCAAGCGACTTGCAGCTGTAATCGCAGCAAAAGGTGGCTCTACAAAGTATTAACGCAAGGGGGCCGAATAATTTTGCACGCACCACCTTTCATTTTTTTATTAGTTAAAAAAGTTTCAAAAATCCAAAAGATTTCGTTCTACTTCACAATTGTGTCCCACTTGTTGGTGATTCTTCACAAAAAATAAAAATTTTTTATCTTTATGTTTGAAGCCTGAAATGTGGCAAAGGGTTGAAAAGTTCAAGGGGGCTGAATACTTTCGCAAGCCACTGTATATATATATATATATATATATATATATATATATATATATATATATATATATATTTTTTTTTTTTTTTAGCAGAGAATCTAGAGACTAACATGGCAGTCGTTGCAATAGTTTATGTCACACTGTATTTGTGCAGCGGTCTTTCAAACGCATTTTTTTAGGAAAAAATACACTTTCATGAATTAAAAAAAAAAACTAAACGGTAAACTTAGCCCAATTTTTTTTGTATAATGTGAAAGATGATGTTACGCCGAGTAAATAGATGCCCAACCAACATGTCACTCGTGGAATGGCGACAAAGTACGGTATGGTACCTAAAAATCTCCATAGGCAATGCTTAAAAAAAAAAAAAAGAAATTTTCTTATTCTTTTTATTTATTTTTACATTGTCACATGTTGCTGTGCTTACCTTTTTATGAATTTCAGGATGAGTTGTCCGCAAATGACGCTTCAAGTTTGTTGTATTTTTACCAGCGAGTGTCGCTCTACATGGTTTGCAAAGAGTATTGTTGTCCTTAACATCAAATGTAAAATACATCCATAGATCTTCTCTTCTCTTTCTACCAGTGACAATCACAGAAGCTGACATTTCCAGCATAGTTTGGACTTTGGAATCTTGGACTTACGGTGGGGAGGAACTGGAAGTCTGTATGCTGCAGTGCTCTCAACGGTGGTCTGAGTAGAGTAGGCCTGTGAAATTAGGAAATAAATGGCATGCAGTGGATGCCAGTGCCACTGCCTGTCAGAGGAGGCCTGCACACTCACAGTTGCAGTTGCACTGTTGCACAGTGTGCTCTGGAAGGGTCATGGATGGTGGTCGTCTAAGTACTGCACCAGTCTGCTGATGTCTGCTCAGTCTGCTCTCAGCCAGTCTCAGTGTGCTCTTCTGCCTCTGGGCGGCCGGCGCCAGGAGGAGTTGGACTCGGGTCTCAGGAGTGGGACTGCTCTCGACGGTGGTCTGAGTAGAGTAGGCCTGTGAAATTAGGAAATAAATGGCATGCAGTGAGTACAGTACACTGCGGTGACCGGCATTTTCCCATACTGGAAGAACGCTGGTCACCACTAGGACAGGCTTTGTAGCTGTGGGAAAACGCCTGCATTTTTGTGCATGTGATATGGTGTCCCTCACTGCCTTTACTTGCAAAAATGTGCTTGTTCTAATCTTTTCACAAAACAAATCATTAAAAATAATTGCTGGGCATTTAGTTAACTGCATAAAACATTCATTGACATATGTTTTGATGCTTTTCCATTGATTTCAATGGAAAAAGCATTACAAGAAAAAGGCATTAGAAGAAAAAATGCATAGGTAGGAGGCCTCAGGCCTGGCTGTTGTGTACGTACCACAATTATGTACTGCAGTCACAGTGCAAAGTACTGCACTAAGAAGACTAGCTCTGCTGATGTCTGCTCTCACTCTCTGCCTCTGGGCGGCGGGCAGGGCCGTGGCGTCAGGAGGAGTCGGACTCGTCAGGACTCAGGAGTGTTCTCTCTCACAGACTGTAGTGTCCTCCTCTCCTCTCGCCTCACTCACAATGGCGTTGGACTCGCGTCATCACTGGTCCTAGGCGCGGATTGCTTAAGTAGGCGGAGCTCCGTAAAAAAATGGAGGTTGGTAAACGTTCCTCCTTGCCATTTTCGTCTCGTTGTCTTCTGATAACGAAAACGGATCCAATTTTTGTCATAGTTTTGGTCAGTGGATGAAAATGTGCTGTACTTTTCTTTCAGTTTTCGTCATTGTAAAAATGCCGCTGACGAAATCTTTGACGAAAACGTTTTCATTGACGAAATTAACACTGCTGAGATATAAATGATGGACTGAAGTTGCAAAAATGAACTGCGTAAAGCTGGATAATTGTGGAGTGCTTCTTTTAGTACATCCAGTTTCATATGAAAGTGGAACCTCAAGTTAATTCATTGCTGTCTGCCTTTAATGCATAAGCCTGCATTTTTAAATGCACAACCCTAAACAATTATAGAAAATTGTTGCCATACTTACCATAATTTTCCTTTCCTGGGAGTTCATCATGTCAGCTCCACCCTTCTGACCCCACAGGACAACCCCCTGTTCAAATAAAAGGAGGGATTCCCTATACCCTCCATGTTCCTAACACCACCTCGCGACAGAACACCAGGGTGGGAAACCCTAGGCTGACATGATGAGGAAAATTATGGTAAGTATGGCAACAATTTTCCGTATTCCTGGGGCTAATCATGTCAGCCTACAAATGGGATATATCTAGCATACAAACAAGAAAAGGGCGGGACCAAGAAGAAAAAAAAAAAACAAGACACCACGCAGACTAAATGCAAAAGCATTGTATTAACATCACACGGAAAGAGCGGAAGCAAGCACTGAAGTGCCTGAAGCATGAGAAGGTCCGTACATCATGTCCAAATGGTAACGGACGATGAAAGCGTTAGGGTACATCTAGCTGGCAGCCTTACACACCACTTCCACAGGAACCCTGGCATGTCTTGTCCATGAAGCCGACATCGCCCTTGTCGAATGTGCCCAAACCCCCTCAGGAGGGGAAAGACCTGAAGCTGCTGAAGACCTGAGATGCTTATCTGATGGCCTGGACTATCCAAGAGGAATGGATTCTAGGTGGGGCCAATTGACCCTTCTTAGGACCTACTGGTAGGATGAAAAAGTTATCCACCGCTCTGAACCCTTCCTTTCTCCACAGATATGTGGAAATGACATGCAATACGTCCACCCTTGACCAGTCTTCTTGTCCCGAGACTGAAGACAATGAAGGCAGCACCACTTCCCAATTTATATGAAAAGGTGAAACCACCTTCAGAAGAAAAGATGGTACTGGCCGAAGAATCGCTTTGTCCTGAAACAGCTCACAATATGGAGATTTAGCCAAAAAAGCTTTAATCTCCGAGACCCGCCTGGCCTTTGCTATAGCTGTTAAAAAGACAGCCTTCAGGGTCAGGAAAAATAACGATGTCCTCATCCAGCCAGAAAGGTTCTCTCATTAATGCTTGAAGAACTAGAGGTAGACCCCATTTTGGAAAAAAAAGGTCTAATCGAAGGCCTCATCTTTAGGGCCCCTCGCATAAAACGCACCACCAAAGGATCTTCTGCCCAACAAACTCCTGTTAAAGCTGAAACTGCCAACAGCTGGACTCTGACTGTGCTGTAGCTTTGTCTAGGGCTGACTGCAAGAGCTCCAAGACATCATTCCAAGAGGGAGACTCAAGATTAAACTGATTAATCGCTGCCACCTCAAAGAACTTCTTCCGCACTCTGTAGTATGTAGCGTTTGAGGATATCTTCCGAGATTTGAACAATGACTTCTGAACCTTCTTTGTTACACCCATCTGGGCTAGCTTGTGCCTTTCAATAGCCAGGCTGTCAAATTGAGCCGTGCCACATTGGAGTGAAGCATGCCGCCCTGGACCTCGGAAGTGCCATCGGTGGAGCTATCATAACTGCTTTAATAGCGGGAACCATGGACGGTTGGGCCAGAATGGGGCAAACACAATGGCCATCACCTCCTGCTGACGAATCTTGAGTAGCATCTTCAGGATTAGGGAAGTTGGAGGAAATACGTATTTCAGGCAGAAATTCTAGTGCTGGGACAGCGCATCCTGATCCCTGGCTCTGGGATAAAAGAACCGAGAGAAGAACACCGGCAGCTGGGCATTGAGAGGAGATGCCATTAAATCCACTTCCGGGGTGCCCCACTAAACAAACAGTCATAGGAGATACTTCTGATTCAATATCCATTCGTTTCAATCCAGAAAGTGTCTGCTTAAGGTGTCCGCTCTCATATTCTCCACCCCTGGAAGGTAAGAGGCTAACAAGGACAACAGATTGCACTCCACCCAACAAAAGATCTGTGCTGCAATCTGCAGAAGAGGCAGGCTCCTTGTTCCTCCCTGATTGGACACATATGCTACTGCCATTTTGTTGTTCAGTTAAATCCCCACATGGCGGTTCTGAAGTAGTAGCGCAAAATCCAGTAATGCCTCTTGTGCTGCCATCAGCTCTAGACAATTGGAGGAACGAGTAATCGCCCCTTTCCATCTTCCTTGAGCCACCTGGTCCTGACAGTGCACTTCCCAACTTTTTAGAGTTGCGTCACAAGTAAGTGTGATCACTTCTGTGACCAAAAGAAGAAGGCCTTGCTTTAGGTTGCCTGGTTTTGTCCACCATGTCAAAGCTTGCTTGAGAAAATGGGGAAGCACTATCTACTAACATAGAGAGCTCTTGTTCCATTGCTGGAGGAAAGCAAACTGAAGGTGTCTGAGATGCCACAGACTCAGGTCACTGCGGGAACTGCTATGTTCATCAGCCCCAAGACCCTCATACAATGTCCGGCTGATATTGAATAATTCATCTTCAGAGCTCAGACTGTTGAGATTAAGAGGGATATCTTCTTTTCTGGAAGGGACACCTTTTTCACTACTGTGTCAAATAAGACACCCAGATACTCTAACCTCTGTGTGGGAACTAGCTGGCTTGTGTTTAAAGTTGATCAACCAACCAAAGCTTTTAGCACCTTTATGCCCCGTACACACGGTCGGATTTTCCGATGGACAATGTCCGATCGGAGCGTGTTGTCGGAAATTCCGACCGTGTGTGGACGCCATCGGACATTTTCCATCGGATTTTCCGACACACAAAGTTGGACAGCAGGAGATAAAATCCGATCGCGTCAATTCCGACCGTGTGTGGCCTGTTCCGACGCACAAAGTGCCACGCATGCTCAGAAGAAATTCCGACACGGGACAGCTCGTTCTGGTAAACTTAGCGTTCGTAATGGATAAAGCACTTTCGTCACGCTGCAATGTTCAAAATGGTTAAATACAGCGCACTCTCTTCTTCTTTATAATGTGACAAGAATTAAGTCGTTTTGATGATCATATTCACACACACTTCTCACAAACTTTTTTCGTTACTATTTATCGGGATTCCCTCAATATATTTTGATTTCTCACATCTGACAACATATTTTTTTTTTTTTTGTTTTTTTACTTTAATGTAGAATCTTTTTTTGTGTTTCTCTTTTTATTTTTTTTTTTTTTGGTGATTTTGATTTGTACTCCCGAAAATGTTTGTGTGTTTTTTGTGACAAGTTCCCACAACACCATTGATATGTTGTTCTATTTAATCTGTAGGAGGAGATTGTTTGGTGTTGTTGTCCCTTGTTAATTTCACATTGTACTTTAGAAATGTACCTGAATCGTCACCAACAAACTGTCCTTTTTGGATGAAAACACACACAGGAGAGTAGAATTTACCGAAAAATATTTTATTAAGGGGTCACAACTATAAACAAAGAGGGAGGCAACGCTGGAGAAACTGCAGAAGTGGGCGAAGCCTTGGACCCCCGGGGCAGACATCAATTATTTAAAAGCAAAATTGGTGGCCTGAGGAGTCCTTATCTAAGGGAGTGCAGTCTGGTCCAGAAGTCCCAGAGATCCGGAAAGCAGCAGATGACATCTGTGTCCCCAGGCTGTGGTCATACGAGAGACTGCAGCTTTTGTCAGACCAGACTGAACCCAGGGCCATCACTCTTTGGTCTTCCTTCCACGCTTCCTTACAGGCTTTGGCTGTGGTGGTGGAGTTGTGGCAGCAGGAGGAGGAGGAGGAGGAGGATCGTCCCTCTCCATGACATCCGTCTTGTGTGTCAGTTCCCCACTCTCCCCCTTACGTAGGACTTTATAAATCAGGTCCTCAGAAATCTTGCGTTGGCCCTCCTGCATGCCCTGCAATTTGGTGGCAGCCATGCAGGCAAAGGCCTCTTCAGGACTGGGGAAGGCTCTGAGGGACGCCGAAGCCTCCTGGATCAGCCTGTACGCTGAATCCTGCACAGGACTGGGAGTGGCCTTCCTGGCCCTTTTATATGGCAGGCGGAGGGGAGGGACCTGAGACTCAGTCAGGCTGCGACTGGTCCCTGGCTTCTCTTGGCTGACACTTAGCCCCGCCTCCTCCTGGCTGCCACTAATCCCCGCCTCCTCCTGGCTGACACTAATAATCCCCGCCTCCTCCTGGCTGCCACATTCCACAGCCTCCTCCTGGCTGAGGTCTTCCTGTGTATGAAAAAGGGACATAGTTTTAGTATTGTTTTCATCAATCACACACAATTTTCACCTCCTGACTGCTGCAAATTCAATGTTAACAAATATAACAGACTATCCTTCTGAGCCCAGCATTTTGCATTCTTGTCCCAATTTTGGGTGCCCACTACTGTCTATTGATATGTAAAACACTTTTTTCAAGCAGCAATTAGTGTTCAATAATAACATCTAGTAAACATCATTTATTTATTGACCAGAAATCTGTAGAAGAATGCTATACCTGACTCAAGCTGGGCTCCTCCACTTCTTCCTGGCTGGAAGGCCCAGGTTGGACATCGGAAGCCTCAGCTGGTATGGAAGGAAGTGTGGAAGGAAGAGTAGAGAGGGATTCCCTGACTTCAGTGTGGTCTGACAGAAATCGCAGTCTCTCGTAGTACCACAGCCTGGGGACATAAATGTCATCTGCTGCAGCTCCGGATCTCTGGGAATCTGTGACCTTCTTGCGCTCCCTTAAATATGTGCTCCTCAGGCCACCAATTTTAGCTTTCAAATAGGGGATGGCTGCTGTGGGGACCACCGGCTTCACCAACTCCAGCAGTTTCTCCAGCGCTGCCTGCCTCTTCTGTTTGTGATTATAGTGGGGGTGTCTCACCTGCCACAGACAGGGCAGCTCTCTGTACTTGTCAATAAACAGGGGCAGGAAATTGTGGTCGTTGAACCCATCCATTTTCTCTGCAAGACACAACACAAGACAAACCCTAATGTCAGGCCAAACTCCCCTAATCTTGTTACAATATAGGCTTCCATTTCGAAGCAGTATAGGCCCAAGTTTAGATCCTACCTTCGTTAGCACGATCGGCGTCTCCGATGCTCCTTCCTCCGCTCACAGATCGTACGTAAGACGCGCGCGTTACGATTTATACACACTGCGCATGCGTATAACTCCGCCCGCCCCTGACGTTCTTTCTATTCTATTCCCCGCCCCTTTTCGTTCGGCGCAGTGGAGGAAGAGCACATGGCGGATAGACAGCAGGATCGTGCTAAGTACAGCAACGAGGAGGAGGAGGAAAGGCCGGAGCCTGAAACGTCCCGATCCAGAAGGAGATTAAAGGACTCAAATATGTCCTTTGGGGAGATGTTGGAGATGGTGGACATCCTGAAGAAGGCCGACTATGATGGAAAGTATGGGCCTTACCCCAACCCCAATGTCCGAAAGGCCAAGATCATGGCGAAAGTGGTCAGGAGTCTGCACCGGAAATTCGGGGTACGACGATCGAAAGATCAGCTCAGGAAGCGGTGGTCGGACCTGAAATTACGAGAACATGAGCAGTACAGAAAGATCCGGAGAGTGCTGCAAAAAAGTAAGTAGTTGTGCTGTGTTCCTATTGTTCTTGTGTTTATTACGTTCGTGCTGCTCCATGTGCTTTTAGGAACTGTTGTACAGTTTAAAATGGCAACTTTCATGTTCATGGGCACATTATTCGTTCGGATCACACATTTTTTTTTCGGACTATAAAATACCATTGTTTAGCCCATATGCATTTGGCCACCATTTTGAGGCCCTATACTTGTCTTCAAAGAATTGGGTTGTGTAGATGGCTTTCTTACTAGAATGAAATGCAAACTAGATTGTGTGTAAGGAGAGGACACTGAGCAGCTGTTTTCACATCTGGACACTGGAGCACTAGTGTGGGACCCCAGAACACCATTTTTATTAGGGGGGCCACACAGGTGCTCCAGTGTATACTATAGGGGGGTCTCCATCTGTGAAGCTTGTACCAAACAGGTAAAGTATTGCAGGTTGACAAAGGACACTAAAAAAGCTACATCTTGGAACTCGGCTAAAATAGACAATTGTACCCCACTTCCAAGCAATGTTTCATCTTTAGAGTTCTGCCATCAAATATCTGTGTGCTAATTATACCATTTTTGTTTTACATAGGGGAGAAAAGACTCGGAGGACACCCCTCATCCGAGGAGACCACAGACCCCCCTCTGGAAGAAGGGGAAATCCCCCCAACACAAGATGAGCAGGAGGAAGAAGACGTGGTGGAAGTAGTCACCACAACAGGTGAGTGTCTGCAACCACAGGCTCAGATAAGAGATGGATGGCGGCATTTTTTTTAGACATAATTTATTTTGTGTTTCCTCTCTTTTTAGGTGATCGTGAGGTTGTGGATGAAGATCCTTTCACATCAGAAAGTGCCCAGATCCTGATCGGGGAGATCATGGGGTGTAATTTACAATTGGAAATCATCAAGCAAAACATCAATGATGTTATTCCAAAATATAAAAACATCATTGATGTTTTGGGGCGAGTTTAAAGCCCCTCCAAATCACTTTCTTCTTTTGTGTGCTACAATGTGCGAAATGTTTTTGTGATTTTGCACAAAGCCAAATTTGGAGGATGCACACAGTGTGTCAACATGTGCTATCTGCCATCACGGGAGATCAATGGACGTGTTTTGGGGTTGCAACCCCTTCCTCAATTATAAAGTAGCGGTGAGGAAGGGCTTTCTCCCCCAAAACACGTCCCTTGATCCCCCCTGATGGCAGATAGCACATGTTGACATTGGGAAATTTGTGTGCATCTTCCAAATTTGGCTTTTCCAGGGGTGATTTCCCCCCATCTGAACGCAATATCAAACACAGTTCCTAAATACTCATGTCTGATATTGCCTTCAAGTTCTACCAAATGTGAACTTTGTAAGATCAAGATTTGTGTCTTTCTTGTGGGTTTTACACAGGCCTGTTTTCGATAAAATGCACATTTTGATTTTGGATAATGACACCACAAAAATTGTTATACAACAAACATGTTGGTTTGTCAGAAAAACCTTTGGTAAATGCACATGTGATTGTGCAGGTATTAAAAAGATTGCTCATCAAGAATGTGTGGATTATTGTCTCAACGCTACAACACTTTTGGGGTGATGTAATTGTTGTTTTATGAGAAAATGGGGGTAATTTCCTAAGGGCAAATCCTCTTTGCACTACAAGTGTAGTTTCAGTGCAGTTGCAAGTGCACTTGTAGTGAAAAGTGTCTTTGCATTTAGTAAATAACAGCCAACAGTGCTTTGTATAAGGTTACACAATCACGACATTTTCTGCACTCCACACATTTCTGTCAGGGTCAGCTCAAACAAACACAAGCAGTAAATGTCCACAAAGAAGAGCCTGGGGGGAGATGCCTGTCGAGAACTTGAGGTCCTGCAGGCTTCTCCCTGTGGCCAAATACCGCAAGGTAGCGACCAACCTCTGCTCCGGAGTGATGACTTGCCTCATGCAGGTATCCTGACTGCTGATATAGGGGGTCAGCGAAGCCAACAAACGGTGAAATACGGGGTCCGTCATCCGGAGAAAGTTCCTGAAATCATCAGGATTATTCTCACGGATCTCACGGAGCAAAGGCATATGACAGAACTGGTCAAGCAACCAATTCTTGGTCCATGAACTCCCCCCCACCCTGTTCATGGACTGGACTTGTGTCAAGGTCAGGACCCCAACACCAAGCCCCCGCACAGCACGAACTCCACGAGGAGTACGCATACGAAACATGGCTAGAAAACGGTCGGCTGCTCAGAACGAAGTAACAGAACGCACTGAAGAACAGCAAGGCCTGTGAAGAGCGACCTGAAAAACAGCAACGAGCGGACAAGATCGCACAGAAAACTCCGATACGAACTGACTGCACGCACTGAAGAGCAAATACAAACCCACAAGCACAAACTGAACAGCAGAAAACGATCTGAAAGCCACGAGTCTGAAAAAGCGCGAATCGTCTCTCACCAAACTTTTACTAACACGAGATTAGCAAAAGGAGCCCAAAGGGTGCCGCGCTTGGTTCTGAACCGGCCTTTTCTAGTCTCGTCGTACGTGGTGTACGTGACCGCGTGGTTGTCGATCGGAAATTTCGACAACTTTGTGCGACCGTGTGTAGGCAAAACAAGTTTGAGCCAACATCCGTCGGAAAAAATCCGAGGATTTTGTTGTCGGAATGTCCGAACAAAGTCCGACCATGTGTACGGGGCATTAGTGTCCCTCGATGAATCAACAAGCCTTGTCTGGACTCCGCCAGAAGGAGGACATTGTCAAAATAATGGAATATCCTTAAGTTCTCTAAGCAGAGAAGAGCAACTATCACCAGAAGGAGCTTCGAGAATGTACGGGGAGCTGAATTGAGGCCGAATGGGAGACACGCAAACTGGTATTGAGCTTTTTGGACCGCAAATCTGAGGAACCAATAGCAAGATGCGTGAATAGAGACAAGTACATACGCATCTGACAGATCTATGGAAAGCATCCAATCCAGTAGCTGAATCACCGATATAATGGTTTGCAGTGAATCCATCCAAAATTTTGCCGGCTTGTTGAATGAGTGCAAATATTTTAGATCCAGTACTGGCCTGAACTTCCCTGTAGCTTTTCTTAATAAAAAGATCAGAGAGTAGACTCCTTCGTCTCTTTGGTTTTCGGGAACCGGAACAATTGCCCCTGCACTCAAAAGGTCTTGAATGTAGGCCTCTAGCGAGTTCCTCTTCACCTTCTTGGAGGGCAAGTGAGTTTTTCAAAATGGTTCCCCAGAGGATGGTGTTCCCATTTCAACCAATATCCGTCTCTCTCACCACAGAGAGAAGCCAAGGGTCCAGAATTCTGTCCGTCCAGACTCGAAAGAAGATTGACAATCTCGTTCCCACTTGTGGAATCTGGGCAGGCCAACCTTCAGAAAGATCTTTCAGTAGGCTTTGCAGATGAGGCAAAAGTGCAGCGCTATAACTGTGTACAATAACCAAAAATAAACTGAGTGACAAGAGATGACACACAGTGATGACTAGTGCAAAAAAAATGAATAAAATGAACTGCATTGCATAATACACCAGATGATTATGATACCAATCAAATGTGGAACACAAAAAAACAATATGTTGGCAAATTGCTCTGTAAATGAAATGTCACTTGAATGCACATAACCATGTTGCAAAGTCCATCAAACACTAAATGTCATAATATGCTCTTCCACGTGCATGTCAAAGTGATCATGAAAGTAGTGATGTTGCCGTGTTATTCAAACACACGGGATTGTGCTTACACCACCAGGGGAGAGGGATGGGTACTCTTACCAGAAGACGTGGACACACACACCAGCGGCAGTGAGTCAAACAGGCAGGCATGTAGGGATATCAGCGATCCGCAATCACGATCTCCAATGGTGGAAAAATGCAGGCACACAATCTCAGCAGAGGGGTGAACAGGCAGGCCGGGAGGCAACCACAATCTCCTGATCTAATGTGGTGTCCATAAAGATTTTTCTCCAGAAATGGATCTAGGTGATCATAGAAAACAAAAAGGCTTCCACATGGTGTAGATCAAAAATATTGTATGGATTTATTAGTGAAAGAATACAAACATTGTTTAAGATGTGTGCCAATAAAAAGTGATCACAAATGAATTCATAAAGTATTGCGCAATGTGCATGGCTCAGCAGACAGAGACCCAATGCGTTTCGTCCTATGGACCTTTTACTGGGGTATGGGTCTGCTCACCCACACTGTGCTTATATATTGTAAAAGATAATTACACAAATAATTGAACAATGAGTAAAAGCTGGATGTTGAAATGCCATGGGGGACAACGTGCGTACATCTCCTCACTCCAACCAGCCAATAGCAAGGAGGCAACGTCAAAACACCATCATTACGAGGCCAAACGTCCGTATACAGCCTCATTCTGGTCAACCAATCGTGAGAACGTAGCATTAAAGACACGTAATCGCGGTGTTTGACGTGTAACTCCCGCCACGGCTCCGCAAACCAATCAGGAAGGAGAGGAGCTGGAATTATGTAATGGCTAGATCAACTGACACTCATTATCGTCACATCCTGTAAGAGAACAACCAAGCCTCATTATGATCATGATCATCCAAGCCTCATTGTGGCCAAGGACAAACATCCAAGCCTCAATGTGGCTGTGATCACATAACACCCAATACCTCAAAAGACGTCCAGCCGGAAGCAATGCAATGACACCCGCTATGTCACCAACCATCGCATCGAAACCACATGCACCTGCCTAAAGGCACAAAGACAAATTGGGTGGCAGATCATGCAAATAAGAATATGTAGTACAGCTCACTATAATAGATGCAATGTTACTAACCTTACCTAACCTTACTAACCAGGCAAACATGGTATAATAATATATAATGGTAAAACCCAATTAATGGTAATAAGGCACACTAAGGGATCACAATTGGGTATGACCAATATATAAAATCACATGTAGAGATGTAATAAAAGAATCATAAGATTTGCAAAGGCATCTCGATTTAAAAAATATATAAACAAAGGCATGTAAATTTAAAAAATGTGTAAGAGACCAACGACACTATCCAGATTCTTTGCCTTATTAATAAAAGCGTTGATGTTCCAATCAATATTCAATCCAAAAGGCGAATATGATTTGAACTGGTAAATCCAGAATGTTTCCAGATATGATACTCCCTGTACAGAAGGCTCCCCTCTCCAATGAGGGACAAATTTGTCTATAATCTAGAATGTGGTACCTAATGGGTTCTTATTGTGATGGTGAAGGTCTATATACACTATGATTAATGCAACCTTGTTTAATACTGGCAATATGTTCATTTACCCTCACAGAAAAAGTTCTGATGATTCGTCCGACGTACTGTTTTTTACAAGGGCAAGTTATTAAATACACAATGTATCGAGTAGCACATGTGGTGAAATATTTCATCTCGTATGTTATGGAAGTGGTGGTGGATGTGAAAGACTCAGATTTCCTTCTGCCACATGCATTGTGTATACACACATTGCATTTTGGCAGGGATAATACTCTTTAAGATTATGAAAAAATTAGGCTCTTATTGGATGATTAATAACGTTTGGGGCAATCTCTCCGCTCAAAGGCTGTGTACCCCTATACACCACTCCGGCACGGTCCGGAAGTACCGGACCAAGTACTCGATCATTTTTCAGCACTTTCCAATGACGGTTGAAAATATCTTTAATTTTTTATGTTGTACTGAAAATCCAGTCACAAAGGACCACTTCAGTTTCATATCTTGTATGCGTTTAGGTTGTTCCGTTATCAATGTACTCCTGTCTACCAAAGACACTCTTTTAATTTCCTTGTCAATCCTCAAAGGATGGTAACCTTTCTCCACAAACCTAGATTTAGGTATTAAGGCCTGATAGTGGAAATCATGAAGATTAGTACAATTGCACCTGATGCACAGTAGTTGGCTACGTGGGACAGATTTTAACCAAGAATCATGATGGCAACTATCGATTGGAATGTATCCATTCCAATTGTTAGGTTTAAAAAACATCATGGAGACCAATTGATGGTCTACATTGGATATTTCCAAGTCCAAAAAATGTATAGATGTAAACTGGCCTCATAACTCAGTGCGATACCTTTCTCATTGTCATTCAAAATCATCATGAAGTCTTGCAATGAGTCTTCATCGCCTCATCACAGGAGGAGGATGTCGTCTATGTATCTGGCCCAAAGAACCAATTCAGGTCTATTAAGAGCATAGATGACATCCTCCTCCCATTGGGCCATAAACAGGTTCGCCAAACAGGGTGGCGAATTTAGCCCCCATTGCCACTCCCTTTTCTTGCAAGTAAACCTGGTTGTTAAACCAGAGATAACTATGTTTAATGGCATAATTAAGAAGTTCCATAATATATCCCCTTTTGACTGCAGGGATCGTATCGCTCTTGGCTAAATGATGCTCTACAGTGGAGAGTCCAAGCTCATGTGGTATACACGTTTACAAGGCTGTCACATCGGCTGTGGCTAACAAATTGTCATTGCAATAATCTACTTGTTCCAAGAGATTGATACTATCCCTGGTGTCCTTAAGATAGGAGGGAATGGACTTTACCAGGGGCTGTAAATGAAAATCAATATAACGTCCCACTCAAGATGTAACGGAATCAATTCCACTAACAATGGGGCGACCAGGGGGGTGTACAGCGTCCTTATGGACTTTCAGGAGGTAGTATAATACAGGTACATGGGGAACCAAAGGTACCAAAAACTCCTTTTCTTTTTTATCTAAGATTCCCAATTGTACACCCCTATCCACAAGTGTCACCAACGTTTTTTTAAAAATCAATGGTAGGGTCTTTTGTCAATGGCCTATAGTTGTCTGAATCATTAAGGGTTTTAGACATCTCTATAAAGTAATCCTTTTTATCCAGAATAACAATACTACGAATACACCGTTTGTGTTAAAAGAACAGGCTGTTCTATATTCAAAGACATCCATTCTGTGTAAAGATGGAAAGAAAGATATGTGTGTACCAAGAAGCTGCAATAATGGATGTCTAAAAGTGTAAAAGTATATAAGAAAAATTACTGCGCTAAAGATAATATCTGTGAATAACAAAGTGAAAAGCTGCCAGCACTAAACAATAAGACTAATTGTAAGCAAAAAATATGAGGCAAAAGTGTCACCACAGAGAGAATCCAAGGGTCCAGAATTCGGTCCGCCCAGACTCGAAAGAAGAGTGACAATCTCACTCCCACTTGTGGAATCTGGGCGGGCCGACCTTCAGAAAGATCTTTCAGTAGCCTTTGCACTCTGGGTAAACTTGGGCTTCTGAATCTTGTTAGTAGCCTGGGCAATTCGCCAGGGTTGTCGCAGAGACTCCCTTCCTGGCCGATAAGACTTTGTGTCTCAAAACTGTTCTCTTGACCTCCCTGTTGAACAAAAGGACTGCTGCCTCTTCCTCCTTTCTTGCAAGATAAGACCCGATTTTCCACCTGTTACAGGCTGGAAGGCCTCTTGCAGAGTCTTGCCAAACAAGACCTTCCTGACATACAGCACTGAGCAAAGGCTCTGCTTAGTTGCACTATTCACTGCCCAGTGTTTCAGCCGCAGAGCCCTCTTGGCTGCAACTGAATGTGCCCTCATTCTGGCCGACAACCGAACAAGGTCCGCCGCTGCCTCAGCCACAAAATTCGCTGCTGATTTAATATTGAAAGGAGAGGCTCTTGTCCACTCTCCAGCTCCTTTACGGCAACATCCATGCTCTGGCCACCGAAGTCAAGGCTACTGCAGGCTTACAGGCTGCCCCTGCCGAGAGGTAGACTCTTTTGAGCTCTGCATCCAACCTTCTGTTCATTACATCAGGGAATGCTACAGAATCATCAAGCGGCAGTGTCACATGCTGAGCCAAATTCTGAAGTGATGCATCTACGCTTGGAGTACTCTCCCATATCTCTAAGTCCTCAGAACGGAATGGGTAGAGTTTTGCAATCCTGTTCTGGAGGCTTGCAAAAATTCCTCCTCCATCAATTCCCTGATCTCATACCTAACGGGAAAAGCAATACCTTCTTTAAATTAGGGAAATACTTCCTTATTTTCTGTAGAGGATGAGATGGCTCCTCCTCCTTGGCGATTGTCTGCTTCACAGCTGTGACAAAATAAGGTATCAGTGAAAAATCAAAGGCATAGGACTCATCCTGATCCTCCTCTTCCGAAGATGACTCTGCCTCCCTGTGGTCACACTTTGGTGGTGGTGACACATCCTGGGTCTCAATCAAGGGATCCAGTTCCCTCGAGGAAGATGGCTTTACTGAGAACTCTTTAAAGCCCTCTGCCACTGCCCGGCGGATGTACTCCTGTACCTACTAGGACTCTACCACTCTGTCCCGTGCTGCTTTTTTAAAACACTCTTCACACACCAACTTTGATGGCATGGTGGGAGAACCGCATGACCAGCAGACCCCTGCATCTGGCTTTAGGGAGGAATGCCTGGTAGATCTTGACGGACGATGAGAGGGTGACCGAGAATGCATGCTTCTGGAGCTCCCTGAACCATAACCAGCTTCTTGCTGAGAGGTAGAGTGGTGACCAGAAGATTCGGGCGATGAACGCCTGGACTTTGATTTATGTTTGCCTCCTATATGCTCCTTTCCCCTGCAGCCTATAGGAAAAAGCATTCTTAGCACTCTTTTAGGTAAGAAAAAAAAGGGGCGTAATCGTCGTCCAGCCTCCTCCCTTCCTGGAGTCACCAGATCTTCGTGTCTCACCTTCAGGTCTTGGAGAACTCATTGTAACCTCCTAGGCCAATAAAGAGAGGATCAGCATAGCCATCCACCCCCCATCCCCCTCCTCCTTCTAGGCAGAGCAGCGGTTGTTGGAAACAAGCTCACTTACTTGTGGCCGGCTGCAGATACAGAAAGTCCCCTAGGGCACAGCTAAACTTCCTCCTATTTGAGCAGAAGCTCCCTCCCCCAGGGGCGGAACCTAGCCTAAAGCGTTTGATACTCTGGAAAGGGCACTCTCCCGGAAGTGAGGTTGCATCTGCCGGAAGTGCCGCTGCTGCTGCTATTTTGGAACAGGTCAGAGCCAGGAACAGATCTGGGAAACTTCTCTCTCCGGCTCACAGAACCCTGCCAACACCCAGCAAGGAGAGGATAACCGGAGGTGGTTAAGCCATTCCACTGCTCACCACGGACCACCAGTTGCATCAATTACATTTGGGCATCAGGGCACTCTTGCAGCAGAATATTTACCTCTGTCCAGGAGCCTTCCACCTGGAGAGGCTGAACCAGGCAGGAGAGGTAGGGATCTTCAATATTCTATCTTCACTCATTCTTTTCAGTAGCAGGATAGCTGTCCCTGTAACAAGGACAAAAAAGGAACGTGGGGGTATGTGGAATCCCTACTTTTATTTGAGCAGGGGGTTGTCTTGTGGGGTCAAGCTGACCCATTCTTAGGCTGACATGATTAGCCCCAGGAAATAATTTTATACCTTTCAAGGTCAGAAGGTGGGATTTGCATGTTGCCTCCAAACTCTAGACCTTCCTATCATAGCTTCTCTGTGTGATCTCAATGACATTCTCAGACACATTTATCCATATAAACCACAGGCATGGGGACCCAGCACTTTTCACACCCATATCCTTCTATATTAAGTACTGCAGTTAACTGCAAGCCCATCCAGAATTTATAATCTCATTGACTGCTCATGGGAACTCTTCAACCACAATGTAGTTGGGCATGCAGGTGCATCAGAGTCATTCTTGGGGAAATTTCACATTTGGGCCTCATGGACCCTGTCCAAGAAATCACTCTAACATTGTGAGCTAACTGCTGCATTTAACTCTTACAACACAAGATGCTTTTAATGCTTACAATGATGCCCAATAACCACATTCTCTTACCTTGAGCTTACTGTTTGTGCTACTGATAAGCTACAGTCTTTCAACAGTTAACCTTCTTGTTCTGACTCATATTGCTCATACAGGTGCCTGACATATCTAAATCAGTACTTTGTCATATTGTTACAGTATAAATAATAAATAACAGATTTACTTAAATGCAGCATCATGAATTCACCTTCTAGACACATAAACATGATGAAGCCGCTTGATGAGCAATACATTTGTCTTAAAGTGAATTTGTGACTATACAAGCTATTGCTGACTTCGTTTTTAAAGCTGTAGGCACCAGGGCTGTCACTCTAATCCTGGCTTCATTACCTAGGTAGTCACCAGAAGTATGCATGCAGCCAGTGAACTTTCTTCATTTTGATTGATGTAGGCCAGTGATAAATTAGGAAGTAAGTCTGAAGTCTGTTTCAAGACTGCACCACGCTCTTGTACATTGTACATAGTTCTTGCAAATAAACTTGGTTTATTGAATTTAAAAAAAGTCAGGTTCAAGATGACAGCCAGCGAGCCCACAAATTTAAAACCAAACTAGCAATGGCTGATTCCATATATTATGTTTTCACTGGTTAACTCTAAGTGAAGCAGTTGTACAAGTAGACAAATACGATCGCAGCATTAATAAGATAACAACATTTACACAGAGTTAAGAATTGAGATTTTTTTCTGCCATTTGGTTTACAGCAGAAAAACATTTGCTTGTCGTGGCCAGATTTTGCTTTTACATTTGTTTGGTCAGTATAGTTTTACGGTTTCATTGAATGTTCTATATATATTTAGCTTATCCAATGTACAATGTGTTTAGTGATTTTTTTTCTGTGTTTTTTCACCTGTCAAAAATTTCAGTATTCTAAAAATAACCATCAAATGTGTGTGACCTGAAATGACATTCTATCTTTGCTGACCACCATAAAATGTCAATGAAATTAAGCAATATGTCCAGATTTCTGGAACACAGTCAGGACAAACAAGCATGAGGTAATGTCTGCGACAAGAGAACAAATATTTATCTGCCAAACAGATTGGATGCAATTTGAAAGTTAGCCAGACATGGGTGGAGACCAAGAGTTCAACATTCTGCTTATTTTATTTAGAAGTGAAAACGGTATCATGGATATAACCATATTTACTGCTAAGACCTAGTGATGTATTTTTATTAGGTGAAACATGTTCCTTTTAAAATAACTTTATAGTTAAAGATAGCAAGTAACACAGGCTGTAATAGGATTGGTTTACTAAAGGCAAATAAGCTGTTCTCTTAGCAAAGTAAATTGTCACTTTGCAAGGGATTTTACCCTTAGTTTTGTGATGAGGTAAAGCTCTGTTGACTTCCATCATCCAATCATGTTCAAGCAAAGATACTGTTGTAATTTTCCTTGCTTGTGTTTGGTATGCTTTGCATAGTGAATTTTTACTAGCTAAGCTGAGTAAAAATTCCCTTGGAAAGTGATCGTGCACTACTCATTTAGTAATTCAACCTCAATGTCTCTAAAATGTAATAGTACGGTAACTAAGACATAAAAGTAGGTAAAACAGAAAAGAAATTTCCTTTCCTAAGGCAGGCAACTATGCAGTGGCATTTTAAATCAACCAATATTACAATTAAAAAGCACAAAATAATTGCTTATTTTATCACTGGGTAAAAATGTATTAACAACAAAAACTGATTATTTATTTTAGATACATTTTCTAATAAAAGGGGTATCAACCGCGCTAAAGAGCAAATGCTAGAAAGCACTACAGCTGCAACAAAAGAACCAACAAATATCTATGTGGCAAAAAGCATAAATATAAACATAAGTGCGCTTGTAGTGGAAATACAATAGGACATGAAAAGTGCTAATCAATAATAACGTGACAATATGGAAAGGAAATAAAAATAATTGTTGGACACAGAAATTAATGATATAGAACTAACTCTAAGACCTTTCATGCAACACGCTCTCTATTTGGAGCTGCAAGCGAACCTTCGGGATGGCCTGTCAACCTACAATAGGGGTGTCTTGCAGAAAAAAAGAGTCAAAATTCTGGAGGGACCAAACTGCCTTCTCAGAATCAGTTACTGATTTGCAGCTCTTTGCACGTCGGTTATTACTCAAAACTCTTCATGCAAAGACTGACACTAACATCGATACCACTGATTGGGCTAGTTTTAGTATGATGGAATTTAAGGTCCTACGAGACCTGACACTCCTATTTCAGGAAAACAATACCTTAGATCTCATAGATCAAATTGATTTGGAAACCTTACTCGAGAATGCCAATTAACCTACACAGAATTCTACTACAAGCTTTAAGAAACCATCTGGTAAATTTCCTCCTCTTAGTCTGAATCAAAGTATAGAGACTCAGAGATATATCCAAACTCCCACGTAAAAAAACATATCCTCAAAATTTAACTGCTGACGAATTCAAGGCTATCGATTCTTTATGCAATAATGTTAAAATCACAATGAAACCATTGGATAAGGGAGGTAACGTGGTCCTGATGGACAATCAGGATTACATATGTATGTGCCAAGACATTTTGAATAATGGGGAGTGGTACAAAACCATCCCCATTAAATTTATACAAACCACGTATACCAAGTTTTACGATTTGTTTCAGTCAGCCTTTGAAAGAGGAGTGATCACGAAAGACCAATATGAGTTTATTAGGATAAAACATCCACGGATGGCTACGCTTTATAGCCTACCCAAAATTCATAAATGCCAGACAAAACCTCCTGGACGACCAGTTGTCTCCGGGAACAGAGGAATATCCGAAAATTTGAGCAAGGTCATTGACTCTTTCCTACAACCATTTGTCTTGTGTATGCCCTCTTTCTTGAAGGATACAATACACCTACTCCAATTGATCAAGGAAATAACTCTCCCAGCGAATTCACTTCTGGTGGCCATTGATGTTGAGGCCCTGTACAGCTCGATCCCCCACAATAGGGGGATCGCCGCTGTACGGGCACTCCTTCAGCAGAGCCAGAAATATAATGAAGCATTGAATAAATTTATCATTGATGGGCTTGATTATATTTTACATCACAATTTTTTTGTCTTCAACAACTCCCACTACCTCCAGGTATAGGGCGTGGCTATGGGCACTTGTTGTGCCCCGGCCTACGCCAACCTGTACCTGGGGGAGTGGGAGAGAGCTCTCCGGGATGACGGGGATCTCGCCATTTATACGAGCCACATTTTTATGTGGCTACGATACATTGATGACGTCCTCCTCATCTGGCAGGGCTCCGGGGGAAAGGTTATTAAAGTTTTTTAATCGTATCAACCAGAACAAACATAATCTAAAGTTTACTATGACTTATGATCATGACCAAATGACCTTTTTGGATGTACAGTTGAGGCGCACCTCTGAGGGCCAAATTTCCAGCACTCTGTTTCGTAAAAGCATCGCAGGAAACACAATACTCCATGCGGATAGCTTCCACCCTACAGCATTAAAAAAATCTATTCCATATGGACAGTACCTGCGATTACGCAGGAACTGTTCAGATGATGTTCTTTTCAAACAAGAAGCATACAATCTTCAAATTAGACTGTTAGCACGCGGCTACAGTCGCTCATGTTTTACGCAAGGCCTTTAATAGAGCAGCTGCACAATCTCGATGTGATCTACTATCCCAAAAGAGGGCGGGGAATGGCCCTGGTATGGATCCTACCAGGATCATCCTACGCTTCTCCAAGCAGCACAATGCGATCAGGAACATCATCAAAAAACACTGGTCTATACTCATGGATGACCCCAAAGTGAGTGGGTTCATTTCAGCTAGCCCCTCGATTACTTTCAGACGGGCTACCTCATTGAAAGACAAATTGGTCTTCAAAGTGAGTTTAAGGATGCACAGAAAAGACTGAAACATTGCTCAATATTTGGATCATTCCCCTGTGGACATTGTTCCTTTTGTCAATACATAAGATGGGAGAAAATATTCTGTCTTCCAAACAAGATGCTATTCCAGCCCGCACACTTTACTAACTGCCAAACGCAAGGAGTGGTGTACCTCATGTCATGCGAATGCGGGGCATATTACGTCAGTAAGACGAAACAAGAATTTCAACGTCGAATATCCAAACACGTCTATCACATGCAGATTGGTAATCACTACCTTTGATTGGAACAAAACGTTGTTGCAACATAAACAGAGGTGGATATTTACACTAAATGCCAACTCTTTTCCAGGATTAAATGAGGCTATCTCTTTTGCCCCATTCCTAGAGGGCTTTATTTCTGGGAAAACCCAGTAATGTAATCTTCCCAAATATTTGTTTTAAATAATAAAGGCCTTTTGGCCATTTCTCCTTTTCCCTTTCTCCCTGATTTGTTTTGTTTTAATTTTATTATTTTTGTTTTGATTCTTGCAGATTTACCAATAAATGCGATTGAGTTTCTTGCGTTTATGAATGTCTCATGTATATATACCACATGCGATGCCTTAGTAGCACCACCGTTGAAGTCTAATGCTTATTATGTGAATTTAATAATCATGCAAGTTTGGGAGAATACACCCATGTGTGGTAGATATTATCTATTCTCATGCATCTCTCTTGCTTATTTTTCTAATGCTTTGTATCAAATGACTGTTTTGTTTCTTGTTTTTTCCTTTTTCCCCTCAAGTGCCTGGCGCTTTGGCCACTGCTGCTTCTGGATCGGGGGTTGTCCTTTGATGTGCCTTCCCGGCAAGGGGGGGAGGAGCCGGTAACCCTCTGGCGGTTTCTCCCCTTTTTTCCCCATCAGACACCGGGGCTGGCACTGGGTGCCGCATTGGGGATTTTTCCTCCTTGCCGGCGGCGTTCCGGAACATTCTCGGACGCTCCCGATCACTGCGCATGTGCGGGGCCCCGCGCGTGCGACGTGATGCGGGAACGTCACGTAATTACGAGGAGAATGACATCATATCGGGGCCGCTTGGCTTTTCCGGAATGCCGGGGAAGCCACACTAGGCTGCTTGTATGGTGGCCATGCCGCCTGTGATGGTCAGATTGGCCGCTGAGCACACACCTGTGTCGGATTCATAATAATGAGTATACGCCCCTAGTAGGTAGCATATATATGGGTGGTAATAATTATGGACTCTTAGCCTCTTCCTGTTTGATGGGTCAGAAGCACACGCAGCTCCCGCACTGTAAGTATACACTTCAGCAATATGATTTTGCACTATTTCTGCCCAACAAAATTATGGTTTATTACAAAATGAATTATTTACTTCTGTATAATTACTCATTGCGATATCTTTTATATGCATTTATTCCAGACTGGTCGACTCGGATTGGACACTGATCCACTGAGCCTGACATAGCTTGCGGCCAATCCCGGGTTAGGTCACAAGTCACAGTCTGATCATATAGGGCAGTATGGTGCAGCCTCATATGTGCCTCAACACTTTTTAAGATAATGTTTGGGTTTACGCCATTTTTTCTTCATGCTTTGGTTTCAATTCGGGTATCCCCCTCACACTATTTGTTCACCGGTGTCCATTTTTCTCACTCATGTTTGTCACTTATCTCACACGGCACACCGCACAACTTTTTTCTTCACTCCCACTTTTTTATGTAAGTTTATCATCCCCTTACCTTTCGTTCTATCACTATTTTTCTTTTTCTTTTCCTTTTCTTTTCCTTTTCGCTATCACACTCATTTCATTATTTTCACACTATGGTATAGATCGAGCTGGCGCTTATTATTAGCTTGACCCCCCATGTAACCACCTTATTCAATTGGCTTCCCCTTTTATTTTATTTGTATATTTTGTATATATATATATATCTTTTGAATATTTTGAGGCCTTTTACTCATATACATATGGTATGTTTGGAGACTTATGCCTCCTAGTTGGCCAACTGATTATTTATCCAATTAATAATTTCTTAATTTCTTTTATATATTATGGGCATTCCACTTAGTTTGTCTTTGGATTCTTACCACAGGTGTAGTCTGCCTTCTGGCCAGTCTGTTGACCTAGCAGGGGGCGCCTTCCAGTGTGACCTCTCGTAAGTCACATCGCTGGACTACTGCCTCGTGTTTGGCTGCTGTGGCGGTGGAGGTGCTTTAGGACCCCTTTGGGGAAAAGGAAAAAGTAATTTTTAAGGGGATCTCCATGTGGGAGGCCTCTTGTTTCCTTGCTGGACATACATTGTTGGGTAACTATATTACATGTATGCACCCTTGTAAAAATAAATACATCTATTTTTTCATATACCATTGACTCAATTCAGTTACTTTGCTGTCTAAAAACCCCAACCTGGGGAAACTCCTCTTTTTTGTTCTTAATCATAGGGGTGAGCAGCACATTTTTTCCTCTCTTTGTGTCATTTCTTTGCAATAAAAATAAAATTCATACACTAATCGGGTAAACCTTTGATACAGTGTAAAAAATGTTCATACATAGATCAAAAAAAGAAGAAAAGACTAGATGTGACCAATAAAAAAAGGAAATTGAGCATCCAAAAATCATCCACCTTCTCCCAGAAGGGAAAAACAGGGGGCAAGAGAAATGTAGAGAAGATCACAGGATTGGAGATGAATCCAGATTGATAAGTCTGTGCCCTTACTGGAAACAGTGGACCTCCTAAAGAGCAAGGTCTAACTCACAGGCAGATACAGCCCTCTGCAGGGACAGATGAACCTCCTGTGCGTCTGTATCCTTGGGTATCCGTGGCGTTTCAAGGACTGACTGGCTACGCACTGACATAGGCCAGATCCACGCAGCAATCGACAGCCATCCTACCTTCATATCAACCGGAGACCCCAGAGAACAATGTCCCGCAAGAGGATGAATGAACATCGCCCTCAAAAACTGACGGCCTTCTTCATCAAACCTCCCCCTAAGGTCAGTCAGACGCAAGATGACCGCGACCCACGAAGCATATACTGATCTCCCTGACGAGATTCAGGGAGATCAAGATCCCCAATCCACATCCCTATCATCTAGCCACAGATCGGAGCCAATCCTGTCACAGGCAGCCCCGCAAAAGCCCGCATGAGGATGAACTCACAGCCGCCAGACCTGCAAATTGAGGCCCAGGCTTTTCTCCCCCTCCAATCTAACCAGGCCTTACAATCCTCCATGGTCTCCTTTCCTACCACAGGGCAACCTGTGATAGACACTAAACTAAGACATGTTACTCTCCCTCCAGTCTTCTCTAATGACTGACATCTCATCCTTATTCACCAAGATATCCACAGATATGCATGTAATGGATGAAAGAGTGTCACACATTGAGAACAGCATGGAAGGATGTACCACAACTGTTAATGATATCATCGACACATACGATGAAATAAAAGAGCAATCCTGGGTATGGGCCAAATTGGCAGATTTAGAGGACAAATCCAGGAGGAATAATATAAAACTGAGAGGTATTCCTGAATCCATTCCGCCACCTGATCTCCCTAAATTTGCCCAGGAGCTGATACACACGATTCTCCCAGATAACTCACCAAGAGACCTTATAATCGATCGAATACACAGAATTGCCAAACCCACACATCTTGCAGCCTCTGTTCCCAGGGACGTGTTGATGAGAGTACATTTTTTCCATAGTAAGGAGAAAATACTAACAACAGGCAGAAACGGCCCATGGATTCCTGCGCCTTACGAAAACATCCTGCTTTTTCCTGATATAAGTATACCTTACAATTGTGGAGACAACTGAATCCAATCAACAAAGGCCTCCATTACCACAAGATACTATACAAATGGAGATATCCAGCAACACTACTAGTCACGCACAATGGATCGCCACACACGATCAACAATCTTAAAATTGGCTTGCGATTACTGCATACCTGGGGAATCATACCATATCTCTCGCATGATCCCAATCCACCGTTGGAACAACGTAGTCCCAACAACTCCTCTTGCCGTACTCATGAGAAACACACCACTTGATAAGGTCCACAAGTACTGATCATAATGGGCCCATATCCACACTTTTACCACCCTCTCCCCGGCTACCAGCTGTAAGACTCTTTGTCATTAAAGCTCTTGACTTTTAGTTACCCTCTATAGTGGTTGAACCACAAGTTTCACTACTCCACCTGTCCCCCACACCAGTGATAAGTGCACCCACATCCACTCCCCTACAAGTTCAGTTTGAACTCGTTCAGTTTTTTCTCCAGTTAACTGTGTTATTTTGCAGCTCTCGTTCTACCTTCCTTCAGCGATTATCAACGAAGACCAAGATCAGCGGAAACCACAGAAGAGACATCGCATGATACTACTCCACAGCTTCCATCGAATTGCAACTAACTGTAAGTGCTTGTGACCTCTTGAGTCACACACAACACACCACAAATGACAGTAACTATTCTGTCCCTAAATGCAAATGGGCTTAACCACCCAGCCAAAAGACACTCACTCTGGAAAACAACCCAAGACACTAAGTGTGACATCCTGTGTGTACAGGAGACGCATTTTGATTCCTTCATCCCAAAGAAAAGGGATGTATTGATAGCGGTTAAGGATACGGTCACTTTCCAACTGATACAAACTATCTCAGACCCCAAAGGACGCCATCTCATCTTGGTCTGCACCATTAACAAAACGGACTATACGCTAGTCAATTTGTATGCTCCAAACGTGCGCCAAATTCAGTTTCTCTGTAAACTCATGAAAAAAATCCAGCCTCTACGGTGCTGCCACTTCATTTTATGTGGTGATTTCAGCCTTGTTCCAGAAGAACAATTGGACTCCAATTCTGCAGCAAAACGTGGAGAATTCCCACTGGAATCTTTCATTCATACTCAAGATCTGTTTGATGTATGGCGTTGTCAACATGGAACGGAGAGAGATTATACTTATACTATCCTCTCTCCGCTCCATAAAACCTACTCGAAAATTGACCTCTTCTGTATGGACAAATGGCTATTGCAAAAGATTATCGCATCTGTGATCCACACCAAAACTTGGTCGGACCATGCCCCATCACCATTTCTATCTCAGATTCCCTGCAACAAAAAAAACACCTTCCTGTGGAGAATGAATAATTACATTATTCAATATCCAGATTACTCCCAAGAAATAACTCCTCTTACAGTCCTTTGAAAACGCACAAAGAAAACTTAAAGCCACATTTTACTCCACTTCCAATAAAGCAGGTAAAGCCCTAGCTAACCGCATTAAGAATAGAAGAATCAAACATAAAATAGAACACCTATATCATCCCCACACAAAGGAAGAATTGAGAAACCCCCAAGCAATAGCGGATGCCTTCAGCACATACTATAGTTACTTATACAACCTTAAACATGACCCAAACACACATCAACCTACACTTGATGAAATCAACCTCCCTACTCTAGCAATGGGTCAACTGACCCGGTTAAACGAACCCTTCTCTGAACTAGAAATCACAACCACTATTAAATTCCTCCCTCCAGACAAAGCACCAGGTCCTGATGGACTTACAGGTGCATACTTAAAACAATTCACTCAACACCTAGTACCACACCTAACCACCATGTTTAACAACGCGGCCTCCTCCACAAAATTTCCCAACGAATCACTAAAAGCACTAATTGTAACTCTACCAAAACCAGGAAAAGACCCTGTGTTGCCCCAAAACTTCCGTCCGATCTCACTCCTGAATCCAGACCTTAAAATCTATGCGAAAAGGTTAGCCACTCGACTACTACTCAATATCATGCCCAACTTAATCCACAAAGATCAATCCGGCTTCACCACCGGACGCCAAGCATCAGATGCAACTAGGAGAATGATAGATATGATTCACTATGCTGAGTCCAGCGGAACGCCTTCTCTGCTCCTCTCTATGGATGCAGAGAAGGCGTTCGATAGGATCCACTGGATATACTTACAGCAAACCCTCCAAAAATTTGGCTTTAAAGGGCACATACTGAATGTCATTTTAGTGCTATACTCCACCCCCTCTGCCAGGTATTCTCGGCCGACATTCCCAACCATTCCACATATCTAACGGCACTAGGCAGGGTTGCCCACTATCCCCTCTTATCTTCAACTTACTAATAGAACCCCTGGCTGAACACATCAGAAAAAAACCCAAAATATCAGGATTTGAGATAGGCAAGTCATCCCATAAAATTAGCCTGTTTGTGGACGATGTAATTCTCATGCTCACCAACCCGGCTTCCTCATTACTAGAAGTTCAAAAAGTCTTGGAACAGTTCAGCAAAGTATCATACTACGGAGTAAATGCGACAAAATCATATATACTAGACCTCTGTATAGATGCCACAACCAGGAACCTACTCCAAACAAGCTGTACATACACTTGGGCAGAAAACGACATAACTTACCTAGGAGTTTAATGAACTAAATCAGTGATAAACCTCTTTAACCACAACTTTAAACCCTTCCTTGTCAAACTCCAAAAAGAAATACAACACCTATCAAAACACGAACTATCCTGGTCAGGCAGATTGGCTGCTTTCAAAATGATACACCTACCTCAACTATTATACCTTTTTAGAACCATCCCTATCCCATTACCAACATCATACTTCAAAGATCTCCAGTCCATGCTCAACAAATTGCTTTGGCAAGGAAAAAAATCTAGATGTGCACATTCTTAACTATTCAAGCATAAACTTGCAGGAGGGGCAGGATCTATCAATTTCGAAGACTATCACCAGGCATCTATCTTGACCCAACTACAAGATTGGTTCCGACCACAACCCAAAACTTCATGGGGCCTTTTAGAAGCAGCAACCTTCAAACACACAACTTTGCAAACATGGTTATTAGGCACTCCACTTGAAATCCCCATCCCGACTGCAATTTCTCCCACAATAAAAGCCTCGGCTCTGGCCTGGAAGGCACTAAGTAACCTAGACACACTCCAACCCAATACATTTTCTCCACCTCTCTCAATAGACACACTTCATCAATTTTCACTTGACCTATCTCTGGTTCACTGGGCAACAAAAGGCATCACACAGATTCAACACCTATTTCAAGGACACAAACTACTGACATTCCCTCAACTACAAAAAACATTCAATCTTCCTAACAATGAATACTTCAACTACATGAGAGCGAGAAACTGTATCTCCCACATATCTACCCCAATGTACACATTACTGCCCAAGATATGGCAATTCCTAACCAAGCCTGATGAGAAAGTGAAAGGTATCTTCCTTTTCTATGACACCTTCTATCAAAAAAAGTCAAAAAAAAAAATCAAACTCACATCTACACTGGGAAACAGATCTCGCACAAACGTCCTCGGACACACAATGGCAAACAGCACTTCGTTCTATCTACATGTCCACCCAATGCTCCACACTTTGGGAACTCACCCAAAAAATATCCCTACGCTGGTACCTAACACCCACAAGAATAGGGTCCTTCAGCAAGAATACTCCAGACACATGCTGGAGATGCAATAAGTCAAAAGGTGACCTTCTCCATATAATGTGGACATGCCCGTCCATACACGATTTTTGGATATCTATATTCCGTATTATCAAACAAATAAATAAAGTTGCGCTAAAGAAAAATACATGTGAAAAATCGTGAATATTACATATGCATAAATGTTTAAATGCACCAAATAAACTGTGAAACATAACAACAATCACAAAGTGCAATGAATCCAACATATAATAATGTCCGCAATGGGTAACACAAATGAATAAGCACACACAACCGATGTGTGGTAAGTTCCAAGGTGGGAGATAATAGGGTAAAATATTAGGAAACTCCCAGGGGCATGGATGATGGATGGATAGATGGATCACAATAACAGAGCGGCAATCTGTGTGTGCGGACCCTTACCAGAAAAGATGGACCCCCTCCAGCGCAGGGTCATGTAAGCAGACAGATTACCCTCTGTGAGGAGCTGTAGAAATGTCGGTATCTGATGTCTCCGGTCTCCGGTTTACTCGAAATGATGGATGGAGATGTCAGACAGGGAACGGAGAAACCCGATATGATAGCTTCTTTGGTTCTAAAAAGAGATACACTCGGGCTCCGGGCCCCGAGTGGAGAAACGAGAGAATAGGGGACACTAATTGTGTAGTAGAAAGCATATTTATTTAAATAAACATGCGGGTAGCCCGCAAATGACAGTACAAAACAAATAGTAAAAAAGCCGGCTAGACAAACTAAAAACAAAATACCCGTGTGCCGGGGTCACATGTGGCGTGATGGCGTCAGCACAACGCACCGCCCTACATGTTTCGCAATACCTTGCATCTTCCTGGGGCACAGGTGATGTGCTGAACCATCACTTAAATAACATGCAGCAGTAACCAAGCCTCGTTCTGACTTGGGCGCCATATTAGACATAGAGAATGGGTGAAACGCAGAAGAGAGCCAGACCTCGACCAAGCCTCGTTCTGACTTAGGTGCCATATTAGACATAGAGAATAGGTGGAATGTGGAAGATAGCCAGACCTCGATCTAGTACCAATACTCTTCATGTGGGATGTACCCATGTTATCACGGGCACCATATTGGAAGGATTAAATTAAAAACAAAGGAAGGAAGCTGAATGGGGGGGAGGCAGAGATCAATCTAAACTACTTCCCACACGTATATCGATAAAGTTATAATAAAAAATATATATCCAACTCCGTAGATTTTATAAAGTATTTTACTTATTTTAAAAAATTGTATATAAAAAATACATATTAAAAAATATATTAAAAATATATACATATACATATCATTTCTTGTACCTATTGCCTCTAGAATCCCCGTTATATATTATCTGCCCAAAGTCCACAAGGACCCCGTTCACCCCCCCCGGTCGACCCATTATTAGTGGGATTGATTCCCTTACCGCCCGGGTGGGTAAATACATAGATGGGTTTCTTCAACTGTTAGTGAGATCACTTCCTGCTTATATCAAGGACACGAAGCATACAATTAATATCTTAAGGGATTGTGGGTATAAAGAGGGTCTCTGGCTGGTTACAGCGGATGTGACATCCCTGTACACCATAATCCCACATAATTGGGGTTTGAGATCAGTGAACCATTTTTTGAGGAAGGACACCACTTTACCCTAGAGAGTGTTTGTTATGGAGCTCTTGGAGTATGCCACCACGCATAATTTTTTCTGGCATGAGAACCAATATTTTCTCCAAAGAAAGGGTGTAGCCATGGGGGCCAAGTTTGCCCCCAGCCTGGCAAATCTTTTCATGGGTAAATGGGAGGAGGACGTCATCTATGCCAATAAGAGACCAGAGTTGGTCCTGTGGGCCAGGTACATAGATGATGTCCTCCTCCTATGGGATGGCACCCATGAGTCTCTTAACCACTTACCAACCGGCCCATAGCCGAATGACGGCTGCAGGGCGGTTGGATAACTCTGGGTGGACGTACTATGACATCCTCCCAGAATTCCCCTCTCGCGCGCCCCCTGGGGCGCGCACCCGAACACATCCGTGACCGCCGGGTCCAGGGGACCCGGCGCATCACGGATCCCGGTAAATGGCCGCTGATCGCGGCCGTTTACCATGTGATCGAGCCGTCAAATGACGGCACGATCACATGTAAACAGACCGGCGTCATCTGATGACGCCGGTTCCTCTCCTCCCCTCCTGTGTACCGATCGGTACACTGTGAGCGGGGAGGGGGATGGATGGATGTCTGCAGCGCTGTGGGCTGTATGTGTAGTGCCCACAGCACTGCACAGAGACATCCATCCATCCATGCTCAGCCATCCCTCACTACTAATGCTGTGCAATACTCTGCAATACCAGCACAATACTCTGCAATGCTGTGCAATACTCTGCAATACCCCCACAATACTCTGCAATGCTGTGCAATACTCTGCAATACCCCCACAATACTCTGCAATGCTGTGCAATACTCTGCAATACCCCCACAATACTCTGCAATGCTGTGCAATACTCTGCAATACCCCCACAATACTCTGCAATACTCTGCAATACCCCCACAATACTCTGCAATACTCTGCAATGCCCCCACAATACTCTGCAATGCTGTGCAATACTCTGCAATACCCCCACAATACTCTGCAATGCCCCCACAATACTCTGCAATGCTGTGCAATACTCTGCAATGCCCCCGCAATACTCTGCAATGCCCCGCCATACTCTGCAATGCCCCCGCCATACTCTGCCATGCCCCCGCCATACTCCGCAATACCCCGCCATACTCCGCCATACCCCGCCATACTCTGCCATACCCTGCCATACTCCGCCATACCCCGCAATACCCCGCAATACCCTGCCATACCCCGCCATACTCTGCCATACTCCGCCATACTCCGCCATACTCCGCCATACCCCGCAATACCCCGCCATACTCCGCAATACCCTGCCATACCCTGCCATACTCCGCCATACCCCGCCATACTCCGCCATACCCCGCCATACTCCGCCATACCCCGCAATACCCCGCCATACTCCACAATACCCCGCCATACTCCGCAATACCCCGCCATACCCTGCCATGCTGAGCCATGCTCAGCTGTACTCGGCCTCTGTATGTGGCCAGGCTGTGGAAGTCTCACACATGGGGTATCGCCGTACTCAGGAGGAGCAGGAGAATCTATTTTGGGGTGTCATTTTTGGCATGTACATGTTATGTGGTAGAAATACTGTATAAATGGACAACTTTGTGTTAAAAAAAAAAAAGCGTTTTAACCACTTCCCGCCCGCCGGCCGTCATACAACGTCCTTGACTTTGTGCGGAGATATCTGAATGATGGTTGCAGCTACAGGCATCATTCAGATATCAGCTTTTTCAGCCGGCGATTCCCTACACCATGAGAACTATCATAGCAGCTGTTCCACTGCTTGATCGTTCTTACGGGAGGCGAGAGGGGACGTCCCCCCTTCCCGCCGCCTTGCGGTGCTTCTACCGACTCACCGCTACGATCGAAGCCAGGATCTTTTTTTTTTTTTTTTTTTTAATTTCAGGCTTCCCAGCCTAGAGGTGAGATGTGGGGTCTTTTTGACCCCATATCTCACTGTAAAGACGACCTGTCATGCCATATTCCTATTACAAGGATGTTTATATTCCTTGTAATAGGAATAAAAGTGGTCAAAAATTTTTTTTTTTTGGAAAAAAGCATCAAACTAAAATAAATAAAGTAAAATGAACAATAAAAAAAAAAAAAAAAATTTTTAAAGCGCCCCTGTCCCTGTGTGCTCGCATGCAAAAGCGAACGCATACGTAAGTCCCGCCCACATATGAAAACGGTGTTCAAACCACACATGGGAGGTATCGCTGCGATCGGTAGAGCGAGAGCAATAATTTTGGCCCTAGACCTCCTCTGTAACTCAAAACATGTAACCAGTAAAAAATTTTAAATCATCGCCTATGGGGATTTTTGAGTAGCAAAGTTTGGCGCCATTCCACAAGCGCGTGCAATTTTGAAGGGTGACATGTTGGGTATCTATTTACTCGGCGTAACTTCATCTTTCACATTATGCAAAAACATTGGGCTAACTTTACTGTTTTGGTTTTTGTAAAGCACAAAACATTTTTTTTTCCAAAAAAAAGCGTTAAAAAAATTGCTGCGCAAATACCGTGCGAGATAAAAAGTTGCAACGACCGCCATTGTATTCTCTAGGGTCTTTGCTAAAAAAACATATATAATGTTTTGGGGTTCTAAGTAATTTTCTAGCTAATAAATGATGATTTTTACATGTATGTACATACATGTATGAGAGAAATGTCAGAATTGGCCTGGGTGCTCCAGAACGCCTGAAGGTGCTCCCCTGCATGTTGGGCCTCTGTATGTGGCCACGCTGTGTAAAAGTCTCACACATGTGGTATCACCATACTCGGGAGTAATAGCAGAATGTGTTTTGGGGTGTAATTTGTAGTATGCATATGCGGTCTGTGAGAAATACCCTGCTAATATGACAATTTTGTGGAAAAAAAAAAAGTAAAAAAAAAACCTTGATTTTGCAAAGAATTGTGGGAAAAAATGACAACTTCAAAAAACTCACCATGCATCTTTCTAAATACCTTGGAATGTCTTCTTTCCAAAAAGGGGTCATTTGGGGGGTATTTGTACTTTTCTGGCATGTTAGGGTCTCAAGAAATTAGATAGGCCGTCAGTAATTCAGGTGTGATCAATTTTCAGATATGCGCACCATAGCTTTTGGACTCTATAACTTTCAAAAAGACCAAATAATATCCACCGATTTGGGTTATTTTTACCAAAGATATGTAGCGGTATAAATTTTGGCCAAAATATATGAAGAAAAATTACTAATTTGCAAAATATTATAACAGAAATGAAGAAAAATGTATTTTTTTACAGATTTTTCGGTCTTTTTTCTTTTACGGCGCAAAAAATAAAGAACCCAGCAGTGATTAAATACCACCAAAAGAAAGCTCTATTTGTGTGAAAAAAAGGACAAAAATTTCATAAAGATACAGTGTTGCATGACTGAGTAATTGTCATTCAAAATGTGAGAGCACCAAAAGCTGAAAATTGGTCTGGTTAGGAAGGGGGTTTAAGTGCCCAGTTGTCAAGTGGTTAAGTCGTTTATGGCTTCTTTAAATGATAACGATCGAGGCATAGAATTTAAATATGAGGCCAGTCAGCACACTATTAATTTTTTGGATTTGAATATTCGGAGAGAGGGTGACACTCTAGTCACCTCCACATATTTCAAATCCACTGACCGTAATTCCTTTATACCCAGAGACAGTTGCCATCACCGCCCATGGTTAGATTTGGTTCCTAAGAGCCAATTCATCCGCATGAGAAGAAATTGTACTCGAGTGGATGACTTTGATACACAAACCAGGATACTAAAAGACTTTTGAGATTGAGCGATGAAGGTTACGACTCTATTATTTTAAATAATAAAATCAAGGAGGTTCGTACGCTAGACCGCGAGTCTCTTTTGGCCTACAGACCCATGTTGGCTGAACGAGATTCAGATAATCTGGTTTGTCCCTTCATTACACGGTATTCCCAACAGCATTTTTCTGTGAAGAAACTCATACGGAAACACTGGCACATAATAAAAAATGATCCTGTGCTTGGTAATGTGCTCCCTGACAAACCATGTGTTATATTCAGGGGAGCCCCTTCTATCAAACAATTAGTGGCCCCCACTGTCTGTAATCCACCTATACAGAAGCTCATGTTCTTCCAGAATCTGGTTGGGTTTTATAGGTGCAATAATTGTGCGGTTTGTTCTATCAATACTTCTAAAAGCCAGAAAGACCACTGAATTTACCTCTAGAACAACAAATCATACGTTTCCAATTAAGTCCTTTATAACGTTCTACTTCATGTGTGGTGTATCTCCTGACCTGCCCATGCGGTCTTCATTATGTCGGCCGTACGGTACGCCCCCTGCAGGTCAGGTTAAACGAGCACCTGGGTAATATTAGGAGAGGGTTTAAGGGTCACCCACTCTCCAAACATTACTTAGATGTCCACCAACAAAACCCTCAGGGTACTTCTATGATAGGCATAGATAGATTGAAATTACCCTGGAGAGGGGGTCCTAAAAGAAGAATCCTATCCAACGCCAGTCTCCACATAGACAAATTGGAAACACTCAGTACATTACCAAGTTAATTATCAAACTTCCTCTAATACATGGCTATTCTTGGGTTTCTGTTGCAGGTGTGGGCTCCTCCCCCTCATCTCCCCTTCCCCCCCCCTCCCGGGGGGCGCGCTAAGTGTGGCTCCTTGTAAGCCCCTTGAGGCTGGCTCTCCTGGGAGAGTGAGGGTGGCCCCCCGAGCCCTCCGGTGTTTCCATTGGCCCTCAGCACATATCCTGGACTAGAGAACACCCATTCCACCATTTAGCGGTAAAGACTCATTATCTTGGTTTAATCCAAGTGATGCACAATAATATATATATTTATCTATTTGAATTTAATTTATGTAATTCTTTTTTAGATCCAACTGTCCCCCTGAAGAGACCATATACAGGTCGAAACGCGTCAGGGCTTGCTATTTATGTAACATTATGTAACCTAATTATGTGTATTAATATGTGTTTGTTACTGCACTGGGGAATAAGATGTGTGTTACTGTACCAGATGATTTTCTATACTGTACTTCAAACCATGATATTGGATAAAACTTTTTATACATCTATTAAGAACTTCCTTTCATTATGTGCATTGCTGTTTTAAAGCCCCATGGGGAAAATTATTTTTCTTAAATGTCTTAGACCCTTAGGATTAAATGTTGACATAGAAATCAATGCTTTTATTGATAATTCTTGATTCTGTTCTGGCCTTGGTTATATATGTCCAATATGAGTTCTATGCTTTGTATTCTATGCATTTAGAGGGGATCCTGACCTCGATTTATTCTTGTTTTTAAAAATTAATTTTAATTTTTCCAATATCATTTTGGTTTATTTGGTCCTCTTCACTGCACATAATTTTTATGTATATATTTTTTATATATTTTTTTTATATGTATTTTTTATATACAATTGTTTAAAATAAGTAAAATACTTTATAAAATCTACGGAGTTGGATATATATATATTTTTTTATTATAACATTATCGATATATGTGTGGGAAGTAGTTTAGATTGATCTCTGCCTCGCCCCCATTCAGCTTCCTTCCTTTGTTTTTAATTTAATCCTTCCAATATGGTGCCCGTGATAACATGGGTACATCCTACATGAAGAGTATTGGTACTAGATCGAGGTCTGGCTCACTTCCGCGTTCCACCTATTCTCTATGTCTAATATGGCACCTAAGTCAGAACGAGGCTTGGTCAAGGTCTGGCTCTCTTTTGCGTTTCACCCATTCTCTATGTCTAATATGGCGCCCAAGTCAGAACGAGGCTTGGTTACTGCTGCATTATTTAAGTGATGGCTCAGCACATCACCCGTGCCCCAGGAAGACGCAAGGTATTGCGAAACATGTAGGGCGGTGCGTTGTGCTGGCGCCATCACGCCACATGTGACCCCGGAACAGGGTGTTTTGTTTTTAGTTTGTCTAGCCGGCTTTTTTACCATTTGTTTGTACTGTCATTTGCGGGCTATCCGCATGTTTATTTAAATAAATACGCTTTCTACTACACGATTAGCGTCCCCTATTGTCTCGTTTCTCCATTTGGGGCCCAGAGCCCGAGTGTGTCTCTTTTCAGAACCAGAGAAGCTATCATATCGGGTTTCTCCGTTCCCTGTCTGACATCTCCATCCATCATTTCGAGTAAACCGGAGATCGGAGACATCAGATACCGACATTTCTACAGCTCCTCACAGAGGGTAATCTGTCTGCTTACATGACCCTGCGCTGGAGGGGGTCCATCTTTTCTGGTAAGGGTCCGCACACACAGATTGCCGCTCTGTTATTGTGATCCATCCATCCATCATCCATGCCCCTGGGAGTTTCCTAATATTTTACCCTATTATCTCCCACCTTGGAACTTAACACACATCGGTTGTGTGTGCTTATTCATTTGTGTTACCCATTGTGGACATTATTATATGTTGGATTTATTGCACTTTGTGATTGTTTTCACGTTATGTTTCACAGTTTATTTGGTGCATTTAAACATTTATGCATATGTAATATTCACGATTTTTCACATGTATTTTTCTTTAGCACAACTTTATTTGTTTGATTTTTTCACCATGGAGATATTAGATGGTTTTTAGTTGCTGCTTTGTATACACTCAGTGGCGTAGCGTGGGTTGTCAGCACCCGGGGCAAGGCAAGTAATTTGCGCCCCCTAACCTGCGGACTTTTAGCACTCCCTGAGTCCCTTCAAATACAATAGTACTGACCTACCTCATTCCTATACTGACCACTACACTGAGAACTACACTGTTCACTACATTACATTGTCCACTACACTGACCACTATACTATACTGTCCACTATACTACACTGACCACTATACTGACCACTATACTATACTGTCCACTATACTGTCCACTACACTGACCACTACACTGTACTATACTGACCACCATACTACACTGTCCACTATACTACACTACACTGTCCACTATACTACACTACACTGACCACTATACTACACTACACTGTCCACTACACTACACTGACCACCATATTACACTGTCCACTATACTACACTACACTGACCACCATACTACACTGTCCACTATACTACACTGACCACTATACTACACTGACCACTATACTACACTATACTGACCACCATACTACACTGTCCACTATACTACACTGACCACTATACTGCACTGACCACTATACTACACTATACTGAGCACTATACTACACTACTCTGTCCACTATACTACACTACACTGACCACCATACTACACTGACCACTATACTACACTGACCACTATACTACACTACACTGACCACCATACTACACTGTCCACTATACTACACTGTCCACTATACTACACTGACCACTATACTACACTACACTGACCACTATACTACACTATACTGACCACCATACTACACTGTCCACTATACTACACTACACTGTCCACTATACTGACCACCATACTACACTGACCACTATACTACACTACACTGACCACTATACTACAGTATACTGACCACTATACTACACTGTCCACTATACTATACTGTCCACTACACTGTCCACTATACTACACTACACTGACTACCATACTACACTGACCACTATACTACACTGTCCACTATACTACACTGACCACTATACTACACTGACCACTATACTACACTATACTGAGCACTATACTACACTACTCTGTCCACTATACTACACTACACTGACCACCATACTACACTGACCACTATACTACACTGACCACTATACTACACTACACTGACCACCATACTACACTGTCCACTATACTACACTACACTGACCACTATACTACACTATACTGACCACTATACTACACTGTCCACTATACTACACTACACTGTCCACTATACTGACCACCATACTACACTGACCACTATACTACACTACACTGACCACTATACTACACTATACTGACCACTATACTACACTGTCCACTATACTATACTGTCCACTACACTGACCACTACACTACACTGTCCACTATACTACACTACACTGACCACCATACTACACTGACCACTATACTACACTACACTACACTGTCCACTATACTACACTATACTGACCACCATACTACACTGTCCACTATACTACACTGACCACTATACTACACTATACTGACCACCATACTACACTGTCCACTATACTACACTGACCACTATACTACACTGTCCACTATACTACACTATACTGACCACCATACTACACTGTCCACCATACTACACTGACCACCATACTACACTACACTGACCACTATACTACACTGTCCACTACACTACACTGACCTCCATACTAAACTACACTATACTAACCACTATACTATACTACACTAACCACTATACTGGCCACTATACTACACTGTCTGTTACACTACACTGTCCACCATACTACATTATACTGACCACCATACTACACTGTCCACTATACTACATTACACTGTCCACTATACTACACTATACTGACCACCATACTACACTGTCCACTATACTACACTGTCCACTATACTACATTACACTGACCACCATACTACACTATACTGACCACCATACTACACTGTCCACTATACTATACTGTCCACTACACTACACTGACCTCCATACTAAACTACACTATACTGACCACTATACTATACTACACTAACCACTATACTGACCACTATATTACACTATACTGTCCACCATACTACACTACACTGACCACTATACTACACTGTCCACTATACTAACCACCATACTACACTACACTGACCACTATACTACACTACACTGTCCACTACACTATACTGACCACTATACTGTCCACTACACTAACCACCATACTAACCACTATACTACACTACGCTGACCTCCATACTAAACTACACTATACTGACCACTATGCTAACCACTATACTACACTAACCACTATACTTTCCACTATACTACACTACACTGTCCACTACACTGCCCCCCATACTGACCACTACACTACACTGACCTCCATACTAAACTACACTATACTAACCACTATACTACACTACACTGTCCTGCCTACAGTCTCTCTCGCCCCCCCCCCCGGCCAGTAACATGACTCTCACGAGGGAGTCTCACTCACCTTCTTATCCTGGCCTGCATCGATCCGGAGGAGGAGGAGAACACAGCGGCGGCTCACATTCTTCTCTCCCCTGCGCTCTGCTTGCTGCCATGTTCAGTGTCCAGCGCCCTGTGATTGGGCGTATGGGGGGTCATGTGCGGAGGCGGGACTTCAGGAGCGATCGAGGACAGGCCAGCCCTACGCCTCACATGACCCCCATACGCCCAATCACAGGGAGCCGGACACTTAACATGGCGGCCGGAGCCCGGGGACACAGGAATTAGAAATTAGGAGGCAGCCAGTGACACATACTGGCGCCCCCCTAAATGTCGCGCCCGGGGCCACGGCACCCCCTGCACCCCCCATGCTACGCCACTGTATACACTATCTAGCACGGTGTTTTTTCTTTATTTATATATTCCGTATTATGTCAGACATCACACAGCACATCATCCTACCATCACCAGCATTAGGATTACTAAATCTAACAATAGAAAACATACCCTTTCCCCTCAGAAAAGTGACCACCCACATCCTTCTAGTGGCTAGGCTAAGTATAACCAGACTCTGGAAAAATACCCAAGCTCCAACTATAGAAAACACTTTAAACCTGGTTAATTTACATTATAGCTACGAATTAATGTTAGCCTCCAGCAAAGGCATGCTCACCAAAGCCAGATCTGAATGGCTCCCTTGGTCTCAATGGTCCAGAGCAGCAGCTTACTTATGAAACATTACACACGTAAGCTCAACCGGACACAATAGGTTATAGACACTCCTGATATCTGCTCTTGGAAATGCACTAAGTACTAATATGTTGAACTGAACCACCTATACTTATTTTGAAGTTAACCGCTTGCTGACCGGCTCACGCCAATATACGTCGGCAGAAGGGCACGTATAGGCAGGCATATTAACGTTGCCCTTTAAGACGCAGCTTGTGGGTGCGCATGCACCTGCCGCGAGCTCCGTGAGTGCAATCGCGGGTCCTGGGGACTCGGTGTCCACAGGGATACCCGCGATCGTCTCACAAAGAGGAAGAATAAGGAAATGCTGATGTAAACAAGCATTTCCCCATTCTGCCTAGTGACACTGACACTGATAACTCCCCATAATCAGGAGCAGTGATCAGTGAAGTTTCACACATAGCCCATTCCCCCCACAGTTAGAATCACTCCCTAGGACACACTTAACCCCTACAGCGCCCCCTCCTGGTTAACCCCTTCACTGCCAGTCACATTTACACAGTAATCAATGCACTGATCCCTGTATAAATGTGAACAGTCCCAAAATAGCGCCAAAAGTGTCTGATCTGTTTGCCATAATGTCACAGTCATGATAAAAATTGCTGATTGCCGCCATTACTAGTAAAAAAAAATATTAATAAAAATGCCATAAAACTATCCCCTTTTTTGTAAACGCTATAACTTTTGCGCAAACCAATCATTAAACGCTTATTGCGATTTTTTTTTACCAAAAATATGTAGAAGAATACATATCGGCCTAAACTGAGGAAAAAAAATGTTTTTTTATATGTTTTTTGGGGATATTTATTATAGCACTTTTAGTTTTGGTTCATGCGACATCCATCTGTAATTTTCATTTGCATATTTAATCATTCTTACCCACAACCAACATCTAGAGGAGCAATCTGCACTAATTTTCTAACCTAACAACACATATACCAGAGGGTGTAACACAATTGGAAAACAAGCACTAATTGGCCTTTTAAAGCTATATCACATGCCACTTTAAATTTTAATTTTCAACAAGTTTATTTTGTTTATGATATGCTCTCCGTAAAGAAGTCACTTTTTAAAGCACTATTTTATTTATGAGGTTTTTCACTTTAGAATTCTGCAAGATAACACATTTAGTCAGCAGATTCCAATTAAGTCATCACACAAGGCAACCATAAAAAATTGCATCACATCAGAGCAGCGCCACACCTACACCCCTTACCTTTATTCATATTGTAGTATTTTTCCACCCAGGTGGATTTATACCTGTAGGGGCAGCAGCTCCTAACCCACCCGGAGAGTACCTTTATCCATAGCGTGGATTCACTCCACATAATCTTTAAGTCTGACCACAGATTTTCTATTGGATTGAGGTCTGGGCTTTGACTAGGCCATTCCAACACATTTACATGTTTCCCCTTAAACCACTCAAGTGTTGCTTTAGCAGTGTGTTTGGGGTCATTGTCCTGCTGGAAGGTGATCCACCGTCCTAGCCAAATATCATACACAGAGTGGTACAGGTTTTGCTGAAGAATATCCCTGTATTTAGCACCATCCATCTTTCCGTCAACTCTGACCAGTTTCTCAGTCCTGACTGCTGAAAAACATCCCCACAGCATGATGCTGCCACCACCATGTTTCACTGTGGGGATGGTGTTCTTTGGGTGATGTGATGTGTTAGAGTCTCCCACATGCCTTTTCGCAAACTCAGAACGTGCCATTTTGTTTTTTGCTGAAAGTAATGGCTTTCTTCTGGCCACTCTGCCATAAAGCCCAACTCTATGGAGCGTACGGCTTATTGACGTCCTATGTACAGATACTCCAGTATCTGCGGTGGAACTCTGCAGCTCCTCCAGGGTTACCTTAGGTCTCTGTGCTGCCTCTCTGATTAATGCCCTCCTTGCCTGGTCTGTGAGTTTTGGTGTGCAGCCGTCTCTTGGCAGGTTTGCTGTTGTGCCATGTTCTTTCCATTTGGTTATGATAGATTTGATGGTGCTCCTAGGGATCATCAAAGATTTGGATATTTTTTTATAACCTAACTGTCAGGGCTGGGCTCAGCCCTTCCTTCTCTGAGCTGGCTGCTCAGCTGTCGGCTAATTACCAGCTCCCATCTCTCCACAGTTACTCAGCTGTGGATGATATCCTGCTCGTCAGTCCTGCCTACTTAAGCCATCCAGTCCAAAGGAGCTCTGCCTTCGCCTTGGTCACATCACAGAAACTGTCTCCTGCGATCCTGTTCAAGACTTGCTTTGCTGACATGCCTTCTGGCTCCAGATCCTGCTTGCTGTTCCACTACATTGATCCCGGACTTCTGGCCTGGCTGACTATCTGTTCCGATTACTGAACTTTGGCTATGTTTTGACTACGTTTGTTCTTTTTACTTTTATTATTAAACAAGTGTGATTTAACTGTACTTCTGTCTCGGCCTGATTTCATGGTTTCTGACACTAACCCCGACTTGTACTTCTCAACAACATTGTCCCTTACTTGTTTGGAGAGTTCCTTGGTCTTCATCGTAGTGTTTGGTTAGTGGTGCCTCTTGCTTAGGTGTTGCAGCCTCTGGGACCTTTCAAAAAGGTGTGTATAAGTAATGACAGATCATCTGACACTTAGATTGCACACAGGTGGACATCATTTCACTAATTATGTGACTTCTGAAGGTAATTGGTTGCATCAGAGCTTTTTATGGGCTTCATAACAAAGGGGGTGAATGCATATGCACATCCCAATTATCAATTTTTTATTTCTGAAAAATCGTTTTATGTATATATTTTTCTAATTTTACTTCACCAACTTAGACTACTGTGTTCTGATCCATTACTTATAATTCAGATTAAAAAAACATTGAACTAAAGGCTGTAATGTATCAAATAGGTAAAAAGCCAAGAGGGGCTGGTGAATACTTTTGCAAGAAACTGTATATATATTCTAATTAATTACACATCTAGGTAGGAGCATAAAGCTATATGGGTATATAGATATATAATTACAATATATATCTCTAAATGCAATAATCTGTATATCTAAACTATTTCTACATCTGGCATATTTCTAAATCAGATTAATACATATATCTAACGATATTATTATTATGTCAGCAAACAAGAAAAATCATGCCTTTCCTCTTATTCATGAGATATAATACATACATTTCTAATCTTATACTTATACAATGTTAGATATATGAAAAATAAGGAACAAATACCGTGCTCACCTAATAAAAATAAATAAATAAAAAACCAATAAAGAAATAGCTGCAGCTTAAATTGGTGAGATATACACAAAACAATAAATGCAAGAGAAAAGAAAAAGCTGTGCAAAATAAAAGAAAATAAAAATAAAAGTGAGTGGTAACCATGATAAAACAAAAAACAATCTAAGTACCACTGAGAACAATAAATGTGACAGTCCTCAATAAGAAAATTAAACAGTCCAGTGATATGAATGCACTGATAACAGTGAAGGTGAAATAAACTCCTTAATACACAGACACCACCCTCTGAAGTGATCCTCCGCCACATAGAATGCACGCTTACCGGAGGGCAAGCTTAATTAAGCCTGTATAATAAGTCAGTGTCCAGACATGGATCCAGCAGCAGTAACTCTCTATGGATACACTGAGGCAAGCCAGGAGACCTCAAATCAACGGGTATACAGAACCAGGCAACGATCAAAAACCCAAGAGAATGGAGAAAAGCTCACCATAGTGTAAATCAGGCTATTATTATTATTAAACAGGATTTATATAGCGCCAACAGTTTATGCAGCACTTTACAACATGAGGGCAGACAGTACACTTACAATACAAATCAATACAGGAGGAAGCAGAGGGCCCTGCTCCTTAGAGCTTACAATCTAGAGGATAGTATCGGTTTATTAAAAATTAAAGGTTACACTTACAAGAAACTGAAGATAAAACAGCCTTAAAAAATTGCCGGCCGGCTTGCAGACACCCGTCCGCATACAAAGTACACTGCGATGACGTCAGCACATCAACCTCCCGACGTACATTTCGTCTCACAATAACGTTGTCTGGGGAACGGTTGATGCACTGACTCATCGCATTAAGTACATTTACAAGCAACCACGCCTCGTTGTGAAACCTGAGTGGCGGGACCTGATTACCTCATTCCAAGGTTTAGACTGACAGATAATACATTGGAATACCAATAAAAAACAAGTAAAAAAATTTAAATCTGTGGAAATGAAAAACTAGCAGAGGACAGGAATGATATAGAATTGTATATAAAAAACAAAAACATAAAAATGGCAAAACTTTTTCTGCGCATCAGCACAGAAGTGGCCATAATAAAATGATAGATTGGGTGTTAACCCTGCTCTACCACCTAGCAGGGAAAATGGTCATGACACTCAGAAAACAATATACATTGGGAATAAATCACCACTGGTAACACATAGTAATTAGATAGTGTAGCCAGAGCGCACAAAATAAAAAACTAGATGTTACTACTAAAACACCTTCCACATTGATAATAAAAAGCAAATTGTGCATTGTGTCACAAAAAGCTTCCGGATATCTAAATGACATGTTACAGAGACCAGCATGGACTAAGAATGACCTCCAATGATCCCTATTGGTCCGATAACATCAATTACTATCAATGAGCCAGTAATGAAGGGGAAAAAAGAATTAATTCTAAAAAGTAGGTGCGGCCACTAAGGGATCACATCAAGTACACATATAAAAAATATCAAAGCTTATGAATTATCAATAAATGCATTCAAGTCAATGTCTACATTCAACCCAAAAGTTGTATAACATTTTATTCTATGTATCCACGCTATCTCAAGTCTCGAGACACCACGTACCAAGGACCCACCTCTCCATTGGGGGGTATACCTATCAATCCCAAAAAAGATGGTCTTGGCAGGATCCTTGTTGTGAACTTTAGCAGTGTCTAGAAACTGGATGTTTGAGGAACCCATTTTTTTTATTTGTCACATGCTCATTGAGTCTAACCAAGAAGGGGCGTTTAGTCCTGCCCACATACTATAGCCCACAAGGGCATTGGAGCAGGTAAACAACCCCCTCAGTGGAGCATGTGATGAATGGCTTAATCTCAAATTCTACCGAGGTACTAGATGATATGAATTTATGAGTTCTCCTATGTAGGCATCCACTCAGGGAGCACACCCTACACCTCCTACATTGGTAGAACCCAGTCAAATTCTCGAAAAACTCCCTCTTTATGCGGGGGATCGAGAACATTAGGAGCCACTCTACTACTTAGGGAGGGGGCGCCCTTGTAAGTAACCTGTGGTTTACCAGGGAGGACAGTATTCAAAATCTGGTCGTTGGTGAGAATGTGCCAGTGTTGTCTGATAAGTAGCAAAAACTCCCTGTGATCAGAGCAATTTCACCTCAGGCGTATATACTGGCTTTTCGGCACTGATCTAAGCCATGTCTCATGGTGGCAGCTGTCAATTGGGATGTAGGAATTACGATCAGTGCTCTTGAAAAAAGTAGCAGTTGTAAACTGGTCGTCCCTCACCCCAATTTTCAAATCTAAGAAATTGATTTCAGTCTGGCTGGCCTCATAATTGAGAAAGATACCTCTGGTATTAGAATTTAATTCTCCAATAAAGAGGTCCAAATCAGCTCGGCTGCCATCCCATAGGAGGAGGATGTCGTCTATATACCTGGCCCATAACACCACCTGGGGTTTCTGATGGGCATAGATGACATCCTCCTCCCAGAGGGCTATAAAAAGGTTTGCCAAACTCGGGCATATTTGGCCCCCATGGCAACCCCTCTAACCTGTCTATGAAACTGGCCACCAAACCAAAAATAATTAAAAATAACTCCGGGATGCCGTGAATTGGAGCAGTTTGTTCATCAAATAAATCTGAATCCTGCCGCAGAAAATACTCAACGGCAAAAAGTTCCAAATCATGCGGTAGAGTGATGTGACGTCAGCTGTCACCAACCACAACCCTGTAGTTGTGGTTGGTGTCTAGTCTAGTCATGTTAGATATATGCATGGATGGTACAATTCTCAATAAATATTGTTCTAAACATATAATCAAAATTTCATCATTCCTTTAGGTATATTATGGACCATGGAAGTTGTACATCCACATTTGTGTTAATACTTATAGTGGGATCTTCGTTGTATAGTGTCCAGTGGCGGTTGGTGCTCAAAATTTTTTGGGGGGCGCAAACAAACTGAAAAATATTGAACCCCCCCATCAGTTGCAGCCTCACTGTGCCCATAAAACACAGCCATTGTGCCCATCAAATGCAGCCATTGTGCTCATCAAATGCAGCCACTGTGCCCATCATACGCAGCCACTTTTGCCCATCATACGCAGCCACTAGTCCCAATCAAATGCAGCCACTTGTGCCCATCATATGCAGCCACTTGTGCCCATCATATGCATCCACTCGTGCCAATCAAATGCAGCCACTTGTGCCCGCCAAATGCAGCCACTTGTGCCCATCATATGTAGCCACTTGTTCCCATCAAATACAGCCACTTGTGCCCGTCAAATGCAGCCACTTGTGCCCCATCAAATGCAGCCACCTGTGTCCATCTCATGCAGCCAACCGTGCCCATCAAATGCAGCCACTTGTGCCCCATCAAATGCAGCCACCCCTGCCCATCTAATGCAGCCACTTGTGCCCATCTAATGCAGCCATCTGTGCCCCATCAAATGCAGCCACCTGTGCCCATCAAATGCAGCCACTTCTGTCCATCTAATGCAGCCACTTTTGCACCATCAAATGCAGCCACCTGTGCCCATCAAATGCAGCCACTTTTGCCCCATCAAATGCAGCCACCTGTGCCCATCAAATGCAGCCACCTGTGCCCATCAAATGCAACCACTTGCCCCCCATCAAATGCAGCCACCTGTGCCCATCTAATGCAGTCACTTGTGCCCATCAAATGCAGCCACCTGTGCCAATCAAATGCAGTCATTTGTGCCCATCAAATGCAGCCACCTGTGCCCATCTAATGCAGCTACTTGTGCCCATCAAATGCAGCCAATTGTGCCCATCTAATGCAGCCACTTGTCACTTCACTATTACAAAATCTTTCTGTGCGGGGCCTTGCTAGGTATGTATCTATCTCAAAGCCGAGACAATGGCGGCTTACTTAATAACTAGCTTTGCAAACAATTGTAACCATAGGTTCATCTGAATCCACATGGGGCCTTCACACTCTACCTTCATGTAAACATCAAGCCAGTTTGTTTTTTACCCAGGTCTGTGAGTAAATTATAAACCATTGTTTATATCTCCAGTTCTGTAATTAAGCTTGTTTGTAGATCTCTAACAAGGTGATAAAAAAGGCAGGATGTTCTGTTTTGAAAAGACTCACCTTAGGTATCAATAGGAGGAATTGTGCTCTGTGTGTGTGTATCAGGTCCAGTTGTTTTTTTTTTGTTTCAATGCTGATAGTTCTTGTAGGTGCTACATCGCTCAGAGTGCCACCACTGCACTGAATTCACTGCTGCCCATTCAGTGTTGTCACCCCAAGGGAGAAAATGCGATTCACTGCAAGAATCAAAAGGTAATAATATATTGAAATTATCAGCACCCTTGTAATAATAATAAAGTTAAAAGTGAGCCAAAGCTAAAAACTCACAATCCATATTTCGTGGCCAAATATATTGTATCCTTATTTTATTTATAACAGTCAGATTAATGAAATATGCTTTATGTAATATTGTTAATTTTGTTGTTAATATTTATTTTTGTAACTTAATTCTGCATAAAACATTTAACAGTGTAATTTCATGAGATAATTTACAAGGGCAGGTTTAGGGGCAGGGTAGGGGTTGGGTGGGGCAACTGGTGGTGAGTAAATCTTAAGGCCTGGCTAGTAGCTCGGGACTTGAAATTTTGAGCCCTGATAACAGCCAGTTATACAGTGCAATATTTCATTTTTTTCCAAAAATTAACATTACATTAAACTCTTCTGTTCATGAAAGTTTCAGGCAATGTTTTTTATTCACCATTCATCTCCAGTTGTAGCAAAGTTTGAAATTTTGCAATGTACCCTGAGGAAAAATGTATGCAAATGTGGAATTTACATTTTATTTTTTAACCTAATTAACTGCTTCGGCCTAACATGTTTCATAATTTGGAGACTAATGGTTATTCTAGGGCATTATTTTCTCAGCTGTGTACACCAACATTTTCACTTTGCAGTGTGTGTGTATTAGTTAAAATATATTTACCAATCTACTTAAATCAACCAATTACTAAAAAAAAACCTCTTTGGTTGCACCTTCTGCACCTTCTGCATGATTATTGTGTGCATGTTCTGTTGTTCATTACAATTTGAATGTGAACATGTACTCACTCCTTGAGCTGGATCTAATGTTTTAGAAAATTAAAAAAATGTTGTTCTATTAATATGTTGTCATTGCACTAGAAGTGTTCTGTAAGCCGTTTCATTGCTTATTTGTTTGACTTTTTATTTTAATTTTCACTTTGCTTCCTTTACTATCAAAAATAAAAAGTTATGCATTTTTTTACATATGTTATTTATTACAGCTATACTAATTTTGTTTTAGATATAAAATAATGTATTCAATTATTTCAAAGCATCAAAGCATCATCCAAAGAAAGACTTATTATATTTTTGATTGCTAAATCATTTGTTTCATATCTCTTTTTTCTAGGTTCATTGGCAGGAAACATCATATAGACCCCCAGAACCTCAATTGGGTTCATTTGTTTATCACTATCTGATTCGCAAATGGATGAGGTCATTCACTTTTTTAGCTATGACCACATATACTGATACCACGTGCAACAATTGCGCTTTAATATTGTTTTTTATTTCTGTTTTTTTTTGTTTTGTTTCCTTCTTTATATCTTGCAACAGCTGAGAATTGCTACTTTATATGTTACTGTACCCATCACACATGGTGTTGTGTATGGACTTGTTCTATATATTGTCTATGTATCAATAAAGAATATTATGGAAAAAAAATTGTTTTATAATTACCAGATTATATTTTACTTTCTAAAAAATGTCACCTCTTGTTTTATATTGAATGTTTTATTACTTGTTACAAAAAATTACAATACTTATTTTCAATATGAGCAGTTTCTTTTTGACAAAAATGTTTGTACACTGATACATTCCGTTGAACGCCTCCAACGTCCAGGCCGGTGATATCCAGATTTAAACAAAGCTTACAGAGAAAAGGTTCAAGTGATAGGGCAAAAAGAAGAGGGGATAAGGGGCACCCCTATCTTGTCCCATTAGTAATGGAGAATGGTTCAGAAATAGCTCAATTGACCCTAACTTACGCTGTCGGTTTGAATATAGCTTGGCGATCTAATTAAGCATGGTGTTCCCAAGACCGAGAACATAAACTTCCAGTTCACCCGGTCAATTGCTTTCTCATCGTCTGTACCCAGGAACACACATGGAGTGTGGGTCTTATTTGCCACATGGATCAAGTTAGGAAACCTTAACTGTGTTATCTCAGGCTTCACAGGTCTGGATGAACCCAACTTCAGATGATGGATTGAACAGTGCTCAATGAGATGTCAACGCTTCAGATATTTTTTATAACCTAACCCTGCTTTAAACTTCTGCACAACTTTATCACTGACCTGTCTGGTGTGTTCCTTGGCCTTCGTGATGCTGTTTGTTCACTAAGGTTCTCTAACAAACCGCTGAGGGCTTCATAGAACAGCTGTATTTATACAGAGATTAAATTACACACAGGTGCACTCTATTTATTAATTAGGTGACTTCTGAAGGCAATTGGTTACACTAGATTTTAGTTAGAGGTATCAGAGTAAAGGGGGCCGAATACAAATGCACACCACACTTTTCAGATATTTATTTGTAAAAAATTGTGAAAAACATTTATCATTTCCCTTCCACTTCACAATTATGTGCCACTTTGTGTTGGTCTATCACAGAAAATCCCAATAAAATACATTTAGGTTTTTGGTTGTAACATGACAAAATGTGGAACATTTCAAGGGGTATGAATACTTTTTCAAGGCACTGTAAATTTTTTCCCCAACACTACCGACTATTTTTGAGGATTACTGGAGCGAGGTCTGGAGGATTGTTCAAAAATGTACAGATCACAAGGTTCCGGATGATCCGGCCTTTTTTCTTCTCCATGTGTTTACTATTCCAGTGACAATTTACAATAGATCAATTATTCGTCACCTCTTAAACGCTGCTAAGTCTTGCATTCCCTTTAATTGGAAATGTCCACAGCCCCTGACCATTGATTGGTCTTTGGCTTAAAAAAGTGGAAGAAATAAATAAGATGGAGGATGTAATCCTCACAGCACAACGTAAAAGTGAATGGTACTCTAAATGCCCCGTACACACGGTCGGATTTTCCGATGGACAATGTCCGATCGGAGCGTGTTGTCGGAAATTCCGACCGTGTGTGGGCGCCATCGGACATTTTCCATCGGATTTTCCGACACACAAAGTTGGACAGCAGGAGATAAAATTTTCCGACAACAAAATCCGATCGCGTCAATTCCGACCGTGTGTGGCCTGTTCCGACGCACAAAGTGCCACGCATGCTCAGAAGAAATTCCGACACGGGACAGCTCGTTCTGGTAAACTTAGCGTTCGCAATGGATACAGCACTTTCGTCACGCTGCAATGTAAAAAATGGTTTAATACAGCGCACTCTCTTCTTCTTTATAATGTGACAAGAATTAAGTAGTTTTGCTGCTCATATTCACACACACTTCTCACAAAGTTTTATTTGTGTTTTTTTTAGTGGGATTCCCTCAATATATTGTTATTAGTTGTCACATCTGACAGTTTTATATTTTTTATGTTTTTTTTTTTTTTTTTTGATTTTAAGCTTTTTTTTTTCTTTAATGTTTGGATTTTTTCCAAGGCTGATCTTTGTTCAATGTTATTTTTATTTTTACTCCAGAATATTTTTGTGTGTGTTTTGTGTGTCAAGTTACCCCAACACCATTGATATCTTTTATTATTTAATCTCAAGGAGATTGTTTGTTGTTGGTGACCCTTGTTCATTTCACATTGTATATTTGAAATGTACCTGAATCCTCACAAACCAACTGTCCTTTTTGAAGTAAAACACATAGGAGAGTATAATTCAAAACAAAAATCCTTTATTACGGGATCAGAACCAAACAAAGAGGAAGGCAACACTGGATCAACAGCAGAAATTAGCGAAGCCTGGGACCCCCACGGCAGACATCAATTCTTAAACATCAAAATTGGTGGCCTGAGGAGTCCATATGTAAGGGAGGGCAGTCTGGTCCGGGATTCACAGAGACTCGGATAGCAGCAGATGACATCTGTGTCCGCAGGCTGTGGTACCACAAGAGGCTGCATCTTTTGGCCGACCAGACTGGATCCAGGGCAATCACTCTCTGGTCTTCCTTTCACACTTCCTTCCGGGCTGTGGCTGTGCAGTTGGAGATGTGGCAGGAGGAGGAGTAGGACCTGCAGGAGGAGGAGGAGGACCATCCCAAAGCTGTGTGTGAGGTGTAATTTGGCCCCTCACACCTTTCGCCAGAGCCTCAGATATGAGGGCCTCACACATGGCTTTTTGGCCCTCCTCCATCCTCTGCATTTTATATGCTATGAATGCAGCAATGTTCTCCTGGCTGGTGTGTGGTGCTCCCAGGACCTCTGTAGCCCTACAAAAAAATCTGATAGCCGCCTCCTCTAGGGCACTCCTCCTACTGCCACTTTCTCTTTCCAGGGGGGGGTGGAGGGACCTGCAGATCAGCCAGCCGGCTTGGCCCAGCCACCTCCTGGCTGAGACTTCCCTGTGTATGAAAAAGGGACATAGTTGTAATGTTTTGCATCATCAATCACAATCCTTAATTAGTACTCCCAACTAACATATAGTTCACATCATTGATTGGACAAGCAGAAATATTTAGAGGAATGCTATACCTGGCTCAATCTGGGCTCCTCTACATGTGGCCTGGAAGGCCCAGGTTGGGCGTCAGAAGCCTCAGCCGGGGGGGGAAGGAAGCGTGGAAGGAAGACTGGAGAGGGATGGCCTGGGTTCAGTCTGGCCTGCCAGAAAGTGCAGCCTGTCGTAGTACAACATCCTGGGGACATAGATGTCACCTGCTGCTCCGGATCTCTGTGAATCCAGGACTTTATTGTGCTCCCTCAGATATGTGCTCCTCAGGCCACCAATGAAAATCTTTAAAAAAGTGATGTCTGCTGTGGGGATCACCTGCTTCACAATTTCACACAATTGCTCCAGTGCTGCCTTCCTCTTTGTTTGGTTCTTGTAATGGGGGTGTTTAATCTCCCACAGACAGGGCAGCTCCCTTAGCATCTCTATGAAGACTGAAATGAAGTCCTTATCTTTCAGGACCATATCCATGTTCACTGCAAGACACAACACAAGACAAAGCCTAATGTCACACCAAACTCTCCTAATCTTGTTACAATATAGGCCTCAATCTATAGAAGCAGTATAGGCCCAAGTTTGTCTCTTACCTTCGCCGCGTCCAATGCTCCTTCCTCCGCTCACAGATCAAACGTAATACGCACGCGTGTTACGCTTTATATACATTGCGCATGCGTGTAACTCCGCCCGCCCCTGACGTTCTTTCTAGTGTATTCCCCGCCCCTTTTCGTTCGGCGCAGTGGGGGAAGAGCATGATGGCGGACATACAGCAGGTGCGGGCTAATTGTAGCAACGAGGAGGAGGAGGAGGAAAGGGCGGATCCAGGCATGTCCCGATCCAGAAGGAGACGTTTTAAGGCCACAAATATGTCGTTTGGGGAGATGTTGGAGATGGTCGACATCATGAGGAAGTCCGACTATGACGGAAAATATGGGCCTTACCCCAACCCGAACATCCGAAAGGCCAAGATCATGGCGAAAGTGGTCAGGAGTCTTGAGCGGAATTTCGGGGTACGAAGGTCTAAAGATCAGCTCAGGAAGTGGTGGTCGGACCTGAAGTTGAGAGAGCCAGAGCAGTACCGAAAGATCCGGAGAGTGCTGCAAAAAAGTAAGTAGTTGTTCTGTGTTCCTATTCTTTCTGTCTTTATTACGTTCGTTCTGCTCCATATGCTTTTATTAGTTGTAACGTTTCAAAAGGTCAACTTTAATGTTCATGGGCACATTATTCGTTCGTATCAACCATTTTTCTTTCGGCCTTTAGAACACCATTGTTTAGGCCATATGCATTTTCACACATTTTTGGGGGCCTACTTGGATGTCAAATATTTGTTTGTGTAGATGGGTTTGTTACTAGAATGAAATGCAAACTAGATTGTGTGTAAGGAGAGGACACTGAGCAGCTGTTTTCACATCTGGACACTGGAGCACTAGTGTGGGACACAAGAACACCATTTTTATTAGGGGGGCCACACAGGTGCTCCAGTGTATACTATAGGGGGGGCTACATCTGTGAAGCTTGTACCAAACAGGTAAAGTATTGCAGCTTGACAAAGGGCAATAAAAAATATATATCTTGGAACTCGGCTAAAATGGACAATTGTACCCCACTTCCAAGCAATGTTTCCTATTTCTATAGTTCTGCCATCAAATATCTGTGTGCTAAGTATACCATTTTTGTTTTACATAGGGGATAAAAGACTCGGAGGACACCCCTCATCCCAGGAGACCAGAGACCCCCCCCCTCTGGAAGAAGGGGAAATACCAACCCAAGAAGCTGAGCAGGAGGAAGAAGAAGACGTGGTGGAGATTGGCACCACAACAGGTGAGTGTCTGCGACCACAGGCTCAGGTAAAAGAGATGGATGGTGGCAGATTTTTGAGACCTTTTTTTTGTTCTTTATCTCTTTTTAGGTGATCGTGATCCAGAACGCTTTACATCTGAAAGTGCCCAGATACTGATCGGGGAGATCATGGAGTGTAATCTCCAATTGCAAAACATCCAGCAACAAATCAGTGATGTTATTAATAAAAATAATAACATCATTGATGTTTTGGGGCGAATTTAAACCCCACAAAATCACCTGTTTTATCGTACCAAACTTTTTAAAATGTTTAGAAAAGCCAAATTTGGAGGATGCACACAGTGTGCCAACATGTGCTATCTGCCATCACGGGAGATCAATGGACGCGTTTTGGGGGTGCAACCCCTTCCTCAATTATAAAGTAGCGTTGAGGAAGGGCTTGCTCCCCCCAAACACGTCCCTTGATCCCCCCTGATGGCAGATAGCACATGTTGGCATTCGTAAATTGGTGTGCATCTTCCAAATTTGGCTTTTCCAGGGGTGATTTCCCCCCATCTGAACGCTATATCAAACCCAGTTCCTAAATACTGATGTCTGATATAGCCTTCAGGTTTTACCTAATGTGAACTTTGTAAGTTCAAGTTTTTTGGCTTTCTTGTTGGTTTTACACAGGCCTGTTTTATCTGAAATGGATATTTTGATTTTTCATAATGCTACTGCAAACATTGTTATACAACAAACATGTTGGTTTGTTTTAAAAACCTTTGGGAAATGCACATGTGATTGTGCAGGTATAAAAAAGTGCCTTACTCAAGAATGTGTGGATTATTGTCTCAACACTACAACACTTTTGGGGTGATGTAATTGTTGTTTTATGCAAAAATGGGGGTTATTTCCTAAGGGCAAATCCTCTTTGCACTACAAGTGCAGGTTCAGTGCAGTTGCAAGTGCACTTGTAGTGAAATGTGTTTTTGCATTTAGGAAGTACCAGCCAACACTGTTTTTTATAAGGTTACCCAATCACGACATTTTCTGCACTCAACACATTTCTGTCAGGGTCAGCTAAAACAAACACAAGCAGTAAATGTCCACCAAGAATTTCTTTTGGTTGTTTTTTATTTGAAAAAGGTGTCACAGATTGTCTGGCATATTGATAGCCCCCCTACCCGCAAAGAACTCCAGGTAGCGTAACCGGACATCACGGGCATTCAGGGAGGGCAAGCCAGGACGGCCACTTTCAAGCGCTGTCAGTGTTGATGGATTAGGGATTCCGGCCTCAGGCCCAACTGAGCCAGCATAGTTGGCTGAATGTTTTCTTAAAAAATTATGGAGAACACAGCAGGCAAATATTATATGGTTCAGTTTATACTCCGCCATATGGATGGGTGTCATAAATAATCGGAACCGGCTGGCCAGGATTCCAAATGTGTTCTCCACCACTCTTCGGGCTCTGGCCAGCCGGTAATTAAAAACCCTCTGTTCCGGGGTGAGGGTCCTCATCGGGAATGGCCGCATCAGGTGGTCCCCCAGCGCAAATGCTTCATCAGCAAAGAACACAAATGGGAGACCTTCAACATTGTCCTCTGGAGGTGGCAAGTCCAAGCTGCCATTCTGGAGACGCCTGTAGAACTCCGTCTGGGTGATCACTCCACCATCGGACATCCGGCCATTCTTCCCCACGTCCGCATACAAGAACTCGTAATTAGCCGACACCACCGCCAACATCACTATACTATTAAACCCCTTGTAATTATAATAGTACGACCCCGAGTTGGGTGGTGGGACGATGTGGACGTGTTTCCCATCAATTGGAAAGTCCCACCGCTGGGCAAAGTGGGAGGCCACAGTCTGCCATTCCTGTGGCGTTGAAGGAAACTGTTGAGGAAAAAAAAATAAACCTTACTATTTTTTCACAGAAACATGGCAAGCAGATTAGACACAAACATTATGGGGCAACCTCCAGATAGCATTTACTAAGGGGAATTTAACAAGGCCAAAGTATAAGGTACACCTATCATATTCCCCCTCCCCCCCTCTCATGGGCCATTTCTAACATTATAGGGGGGGGAACTCTTGGACAGGTAACCCTCTTCACTTCATTGAGAGATGAATGCCTAAATAATGGGTATTACTTGGAACAGCCCCTCCTTAGTTACACTATTGGCAGACCACTGGACAGGTAAGAAGTGTCATAATACAAAGATATAAATACACATCGTACACATTTGAGGACATTTGAACATTCTGCTATTACCTATCAAGATAATAATAGGATACAAAAACTTTAAACAGTACCATTGGAAAGTATACAGGCAGGCCCTTGCACTACATGCTTTGGGGAATTCATCCATAAATCTGACCAGTAAAGAGATGGGTATAGTGTGTATGGGTTTGGCAAAGTCAGCAGATAGATGATTGAGGATAGATAGAGAATTGGGATCAGCTGACTTAGCAGTTGGGGGGGAGGGTTAAAAAAAATTTGGGAACACCACAAAAAAAAGCCTCTGGCACTTTGCCTGAATTTAAATCAAAAATAACATTTCCAAACATTTTAGGGGGTGTTTGGGGTAAAGCACTACTATGGAGCTGATAAAATACATTGTTAAGTGACTACATGAGGTGAATATAGGGCAGGAGACACCATGCTGGGGAGGTTATTGAAGGGCAAATATGTATGAAGGACATAAAATAATAATTACATAAAAATCCAGCATGCATGAGGACAAAGGGGACATTCACAGCATATTACAATCATGGTAATTAGGGAATGAGGGAAGAAATACAATATATTATCAAACATTAAATACAATAAAATGCGATATAAAAGGATAAAAATCTTACCTTCATATACTCCTTCTGCAGGACCTGGATGATGGCAGAACAGGTCTCTGGGATAATGATACCCAGAGCCTGGGGGGAGATGCCTGTCGAGAACTTCAAGTCCTGCAGGCTTCTCCCTGTGGCCAAATACCGCAAGGTAGCGACCAACCTCTGCTCCGGAGTGATGGCTTGCCTCATGCAGGTATCCTGCCTGCTGATATAGGGGGTCAGCGAAGCCAACAAACGGTGAAATACGGGGTCCGTCATCCTGAGAAAGTTCCTGAAATCATCAGGATTATTCTCACGGATCTCACGGAGCAAAGGCATATGACAGAACTGGTCACGCTGAAGCAACCAATTCTTGGTCCATGAACTCCTCCCCACCCTGTTCATGGACTGGACTTGTGTCAAGGTCAGGACCCCAACACCAAGCCCCCGCACAGCACGAACTCTACGAGGAGTACGCATACGAAACATGGCTAGAAAACGGTCGGCTGCTCAGAACAAAGTAACAGAACGCACTGAAGAACAGCAAGGCCTGTGAAGAGCGACCTGAAAAACAGCAACGAGCAGGCAAGATCACACAGAAAACTCCGATACGAACTGACTGCACGCACTGAAGAGCAGATACAAACCCACAAGCACAAACTGAACGTCAGAAAACGATCTGAAAGCCACGAGTCTGAAAAAGCGCGAATCGTCTCTCACCAAACTTTTACTAACACGAGATTAGCAAAAGGAGCCCAAAGGGTGCCGCGCTTGGTTCTGAACCGGCCTTTTCTAGTCTCGTCGTACGTGGTGTACGTCACCGCGTTGTTGGCGATCGGAAATTCCGACAACTTTGTGCGACCGTGTGTAGGCAAAACAAGTTTGAGCCAACATCCGTCGGAAAAAATCCTAGGATTTTGTTGTCAGAATGTCCAAACAAAGTCTGACCGTGTGTACGGGGCATAAGACTTGGATGTTATGAAATATGTTTGTCTACTCTGAGGAGGGGGAGGTTCTTTTTGAAGAATAGATTGCTGATTGAAAGTTGATCCTGGGTTTTCCGACTGAGACATACTACCAGTCTCCCCCCCCCCTCTTTTTTTTCTCCCCCACCCCTCACTCATCTCCCTTCTTCCTTCTGGGCCCACTGGTCTTTCCCGTCTACCCTTGTCTTTCTCTTTCTTCCTCTTTATGTTAACCTAAAATAAATTGGGCTGTCCTTGTTACTTATGGTCTCTAGTTCCAAAATAACCCCAGGTTCTATGAAGACATAGTGTATTGTTTATACCAGACAAGTACATTCTGTAAGCAGCTCATTGATTCCCTTTTTTTGTACCTAGATTTTGTCTATTGGTTGGTTGTACTCATGTTCTATATACTGGTGTACCACTATTTCATTATTATTGTACTGTTGACATGGAACTGCCTTTCTGGTGAAAATAAAATATTTGAAAAAAAAAAAAAGATGGTAATTGATACTTGTTTTCATTTTTAAGAGAGAACTGTTAAAGTTTTTATATTCAGATAATATGTGCAATGGCATTATAGCCAATAGCTATACAGATTTTTTGATTTTAATATTTTAAATTGCACTTCTGTTTGTCAAAAAGCAATATTTTTGTTTGTTTATGATACTGGAGATTTTAGTCGACTAAAATGTGCTGAAGATTTTAGTCAACTAAAAAACGACTAAAACTAAAACAATTCAGATGACTAAAATATGACTAAAGCCAAAATAGCAGTTTAGTCAAAAGATTTTGAATAAAACAAAATTGAAATTTGACTTCAAAATTAACGCTGCTGGTGTGCATTTTGGCTTCTCATTATTTAAAACAAAAATGGTCGCTCCAAATCCACAACAATGAAAGGAACTTTACCATAAAAGCATTAAAGCAGAAGTAAATTTTCCCATTCCGATGCTTCTTTTCCTCTACTCCATTATATTAACCACTTGCTGCCTGCCATATAGCAAATTGACGTCAGCAAAGTGGTTGTGTTATCCTGACTGGACGTCATATAACGTGGTCAGGATAACAAGCTGCTGTGGGCCCCTGGGGGCAGGTATTATTGCGGCGCGTCAGTCTGACACACCGCAACTCCAATCTAGGTAAAGAGTCTCTGACAGAGACTCTTTACCATGTGATCAGCTGTGTCCAATCACAGCTGATCACGATGTAAACAGGAAGAGCCCCTTATCGGACAGACGCGAGGAGAGCCGATCGGCTGCTCCTCTGACAAGGGGGGTCTGCGCTGATTGTTTATCAGTGCAGCCCTGTAAACGTAGCTTAATAGTTGCAAAAGCTTAGAAATGATAATTGTGAGACAAATTTTTGAATTATATGTCTGAGTCAGCTTAAATCAAACTGTGTGATTTATTTGCACACAAAGGTTACAAAAATACTTGCCAAAGCTGTACATTCAATTTCAAAATAAATGTTGCTTCAATTATGATCAAAGATATAAAATAAAGTTGTTTTTGTCATTTGTTTCAAAATATAAGTTCAAACCATGTACTTAAAAGATGGCTGCTGTTTCCTTTGTCATGAAAGCATGTGTTAAATTGTCTGTATGCTGAGTCTTGTAGTAGTTAGCAGTATAGGAAGAAGTGTGTAAGAGCATCTTCAATGAGGCTCTGTCCTTATATCACATCTGGCTTCTCTGTTAGAAATCGAGAAATACATACTCCCATTTCTCTCCCTACTCCTCCCTTCCAAAGGTGGGATCAAAAGTAAGTAACATTTCACCAGCATGTTTAATAAAATACAGACTCAGGAAATAAGTGGGGTTTGTCTGTCACGGACTAATTGACTATGCCATATGTTTTTTTTAAAAAACAAGATATCTATAACATAGCAGTTATAGTAATCAAAAATAATCTGACAACTTCTTCAAACTGAGAACATAGTTCAAATGTCACCATCTGTAGGTTATTAGCTCAGAAAACTTCACATTCACACTATAGTACAGGAGAACTCCTAAGATATATATATTTTTAAAACCAAATTAAATTTTGAATATAAAGAATATAACATTCCCCACTGAAATATGAATAATAACCAAATTTCATATCTAATCATCCATACATCATTTGTGTCACAAATACTCTGTCTTTGATCTAATATTTCCAGATGTATTTTCATTTGTAACTGAGTTTGCAACTCCAAAACCCATTCTTCTTTTGAGCTCCTGATTTCATTTCTAATTTGATAATATAATTTTTTCACTCCAAACATTAAACATAACTGGAAAATAATGAATAACATAATAATAATAAAAAGAATAACTATAGGATGTGATAAAATATTTCCTGCTGCTGAAGTTATTGATGTTTTTTCCCAAATTGATATACTCTTATGCTGCGTACACAGGGCCAGACTTGCCAACGGGCTAAACTCTGTCTGCATTTCCGATGGAAAGATTTAGAACATGTTCTATATCTGAGTCCGTCGGAAATGCCGACAGAAAAAGTCGGATGGGGCATACACACGGTAGGAATATCCGACCGAAAGCTCCCATCTTTTCCTGACTTTTTACTGAATTTTTTCCACCAATTATTTCCTGAAAACATTGACCATTGATGAGATATTTCTTGTAAATGTCCTTGTTCATGTTTAAACAATATTTCTGCATTCTGAAGGTCCTTAGCTAAAGTTATTAATAAACCTTTATCCTTTTAAATTACATTTGCCCATTTTTCCCAAGGAAATTCATCTATCTGCGATATATTGTATTGTGTGGGAAGAGCACTTATATTTTTCATAAGCATATTTGTTAAAATTTGTTCTCAACCCATTAACACTTATTGCTACAATGTCTCCTTCTATACAATACAAACCTTGATTTAGGTTTTCTGTATTTGTACAAGAAAAGAAAAAAGTTTTAACCCTTTCTGTGTCTGACATGATCTGAAAACAAACCTTCTTTTTATCTACAAGAGTAATTTATTCAGAAATAGTTTCAACTTTTTCTTTTCAATCTTATTTTATTTCAAGAAAAAAGGTATAACATAGTAAGAAAGTGTTCTACATTGGAACATTACATACAGTATGTAAAGAATAATGAATTTAAACTTTACCATAGATGAACCTATGTAAACAATTTGGCACATAGTCTCAGGTGGAACAACGAAATCTCGTATTCTACATAAAAGCCTTTAGACATATGAGAAAAATAACAGACATGTGGGATCCAACATATGTTTACCCTTATGTTTTGCGTGTTGACATTATCAGAAGGATCTTCCAAATCAGGCTGATATGCTGTCGAGATCTTTTATTTATTTATAATCGGTATTGAAGTCGTTTAACTATTTTAGGTATATGACCTTTATTCAACTGTTTGCTTATTTGGTTCAGTATATGCAGAAGAGTTGGCAAAGAAAAAGAAGAGAGTGCTAGTGGGAAAAGAGATAGGGGATAATAAAGAAGGTGGGAGAGGGACACCCCGGCATGACTAGCCGGTGGATAGGGATGGGTTATCCCTGACCCATACAGAGAAGTCATCGGAGTATCGAAACATTGACCACGAGGTCCAGGTGATGGAGAACTGTTCCTCCCTCCCAGCTTCCTGCGCCAACAGGCGCTCCAGATCTCTTATCTGATCCACCTCGACAACCCATTCGCCCAAGGAAGGCACATCCGCTGTTCTCCAATGTCGGGGAATCACTGTCCTAACTGCGGCCAGAAAGTGGCGCAATATATCTTTTTTAATCGACTTGAGGGGGCCTGGGAGCATAGATAGTATGGCTATCTCTGGTATGGGCTTAATTGAGGTCCCCATCAGCCTGTCATACAGCTCAAAGACCGTTTGCCAAAGTTTCCTAATTGGAGGGCAAGCCCACCAAATATGAAGCATCGTCCCTCTAGAGGACAGGCATCGCCAACAAGTATCTAACAAAGTGGGGTTAAACCGTTGGATAGTCGCTGGGCATCTGTACCACCTGGTTAATAGCTTAAACCCTTTTTCTTGATTCTTAGTTGCTAAGGAAATCCTATGCGTCAGGATAAAGCTTTTTTGCCAATCAGCAGGGGAGATGGAGTGTTGTAAATTTGATTCCCATTTCTGTGTATACGTTGGAAGGTCGGGGGCAGAAACATTTAGTAATAGAGAATATAACAATGATACTACGTGAGTTGGCGGGTCTGATTGTAAAAGTAACTTGTCTGATGGGTCATCTAGGATCTCAGAGATGGAAGAGAAAGTGCGTATGTAAGACCTTAATTGACCCCTCTGTAACCACATTACTGGGTGGCCCTAGGTCAGACTGGGAGGGTATGTCTGTTCTCAAAGATGGGTCAGCATGTAAAACCTGAGCTAAGCGTCTATGACTGTCCCTATTCCAGGGTCCAAATCTCCACCTACTGACAGCCGGGGGGAAGGCCGGAGTCCCAAAGAGAGGGGTCATTGGGCCCTGGAGTTTAGATATTTTACCAGTTGAGATCAGGCAGTCCCAAATCTGAAGAATTTGACGAGTAAGAGCAGCGGAGAGTGTACTATCTTTACGCTGGGCCGCAGGAGTCCACGGCAGGGCGCAAAGATCAATCTCATTGAGATATCTCTCCAATTGAACCCAGAGCTTGGAGGAAGAGTGGTGAAACCAATCCATGATATGTGTGAGAACCGCCACCTTATGGTATGTAGGGGCATCTGGGACCCCCGCTCCCCCCCGGGCCTTCGGAAGGGTCATTGTGTCGTATTTAATCCTGGGGCGGTTTCCCTTCCATATGAATTTAGAAAAAATCTGACGAAGCTTTTGGAAGAACGAGATGGGAATATGGACAGGAATGGTTTGAAAAATACAGAGGAATCAAGGGAGAACATCCATCTTCAAAACATTCACCCTACCTAACCAAGAGAGCTGTTTAGATGCGTATGTAGCCAGATCTACTTGCGTTCTGAGAAGTAGAGGGGTAAAGTTGCTGGAGAATAGTTGGGATGCGTCTGTTGGGAAATGGATTCCTAGATAACGAATAGATGAGGAGCTTGTCTTAAAAGGGAAGGAGGATGAGAGCTGTTGGAGAGTCTCTTTTGGGAGTGAAATGTTGAGAATTTCTGGCTTACTATGATTAACTTTAAAGTTACTAACATCTCCATATCTCCTAAACTCCTGTAAGATAGAGGGCAGGGAAACTTGCGGTTGGGTTACAAACAAGAGCAAGTCATCCGCAAATAGGGCAATTTTAGTATGTATAGGGACTATATTGATACCATGAATAGCTGGGTTGTTTCTGAGGGCGATGGCTAGGTGTTCCATAACAAGGACATAGAGAATGGGGGACAAAGGACATCCCTGCCGTGTTCCATTGTGAATAGTAAATTTTGGAGATAGGGTACCGTTCAGTCTGATCCTAGCGGAGGGAGATGTATAGAGGGACATTATTCTTGAGATCATATTTTGGCCTAGACCTAGCTGCTGCAGTGATAGGCGGAGAAATTGCCAGTCGACACGGTCGAAAGCCTTCTCCGCGTCGACCGTAAGAAGGCACAGTGGGACATTGTAGGCCCGAGCATAATCCGCAATGAGAAGTGTTTTCAGGGTGTTATCTCGCGCCTCCCTTCCACTCACAAATCCAACCTGGTCTAGGTGTATTAAGCGGGGTAATAATGGTTGTATTCTATTTGCTAGCAGCTTTGCGTACACCTGGACTACGCCTATCAGCGTTATGGGTCGGTAATTAGCACATATAGTCAGGTCTTTTTCTGGTTTTGGGATGAGGGTGATATGTGCCTCAAGTGTTTGCGGTGGGAATACTGAACCCTCAGAGATTGAGTTAAACACTTTTGTTAAGAAGGGGTTAAGGAGGGGAGCAAATTTTTTGTAGAATTTGGGAGTGGAGCCATCAGGGCCCGGACTTTTACCCGATGGGGTAGATGCAATGGCGCGGGCGACCTCATCCTCTGAGATCGGAGCCCCAAGGTCTTCTACTGTTTCTTCGTCTAGAGTGGGTAGTGCAGTTTCTGCAATATATGAGGCCTGTGTTTCCGCTGTAATAGAGGGAGGCTCAGTGGGGCTTGCTGTGGGTATGTTATACAGGGATAGATAGAAGTCTCGGAATACCTGTCCCATCTCAGCAGGCGCAGAGACGGTTTTCCCGGATTTGTCCCGTATGTGAGGTATAAAGGTGTTAGGTTGTTTGGCATGTAAGGTGCGAGCTAGCGATCTACCACATTTGTCCCTAAATTTGTATTGATGAAAGGCTAGTTTGTTCGCGAATGTACGTGCTGATGCCTCGTATAATTCCCTAAGCTGAGTGCGGGCGGAAGAAACCTCCGCAAGCACCTCCACCGTGGGGGAATGCTTATGGGTAGTCTCAAGCATCTTAAGTTTGTGTACTGCTGTAACTATCGCAGCTGAGCGTTCTTTTTTCAGGCGGGCACCCATTTGAATAAAGCTACCCTGCAATACCGCCTTTAATGCCTCCCATTTAATAGGTGGTGAAGTGTCGTCAGAGGCGTGGTCCGCGAAAAAGTTTGTTATGGTCTCCGCTGTCAGCGTGTCGTTACCTGGTTCAATTAGAAGCGAGTCATTTAACCTCCATGCCCATTCTTTTATTGGGGTAGAGGGGATCGCAAGTGTTAGAAATATCGGGGAGTAGTTTCGAGAGTCAGGGTACAGTATCCGCCATACATCCACAAGATGCATATTATATATGGCACGTTTTAAGGCCCGCAATTTAGGAAAGGAAACAGAGGAACAGGATGTCGATGAATCTAAAAGTGGATCCATGGGAGCATTGAAGTCCCCTCCAAGTATGAGCCTGCCCTCTGCGAAACCCGCCAAAATCTTTAAGTATTGCAAGGCCGATGGGACTTGACGTGTGTTAGGCAGATATATATTGGCTATTGTAAATTTAGTCCCCCATAGTGAGATTTTCACAAAAACGTATCTGCCCTGGGGGTCTGCCATATGGTCGAGCAGTTCAATAGGGAGTGTTTTATGAAATGCAATAGAGACTCCCTTTGATTTTTGTGCCGGGTTAGTACTGTGGATCCATCTATTAAAGTGTCTGTTGGAGCAGGAAGGAGTGGAGCCAGAGTGGAAGTGGGTCTCCTGTAGCAAAAGCACATTAACCTGCCTTTTATGCATCTGAATTTGCCCACGTTTTGAAGCAATGTTGAGCCCATTTACATTATATGAACAAAATTTCAATTAGGGGCGTGAGGTCACAGTGTGCGCCATGCCAGGGTGTTAGAGGTTGTGAAAAGAAAAAAGTAGTAGAATATAGAAGAGAAGTATAGAAAGCGGTACGGGGTAAAGAGGAAAAGATAAGTGAAATGTAGAAATGGGAAAAACGGGGGGGGGGGGGGGGGGGATAAGGGAATAGGTGAAAAGTGTGAGAAGAAAGAAAGGAATAAGGTGTAAATAAAAAGACACCTAAAAAGATGTGTCCGAGAAACTAATGTGATTGCTAACGCAAAACACTGCGTGAGATGTCACGCTTTAGGCACAAACCGTGCCCGTCCTACCGAGGGGGAGAGGTCGAGATGAATGAACCTGAGTCGTGGTCCCGACAGCAAATCAGGCATATATACAGTATAAATCACACACTTAATATTTGAACCGTGAGTGAGGCAAGAAACAGCCTTTTCCTAAAAAAAGAGAAAAAGAAACCTTTTTGTGTGGGGTTGAGATGGCCCCCACTGTGTCAGGAAAAACATGGGAGGGGTAAGGGTCTGTAGACTAAACCTTTCTTTGTGCGCTTTCCCCCCTCTGAGATAGAGCATCTATTTCTAAGTCTCATCCAACATATAAGACCAGTGAGTTAAGAATCGTGGATGTGTTCCTCAGTACTTATTAACCTAGACTATAGAAACCCATTTATGTGAACTACCGTTGATGATAACAGATGATAGTAGTCAACTAAATATATGTATTGGATACAGGCATTCAACCTAGGAGTGTATAACAAAAACAAGTACATTGGCTCCCATTTGTAGAAAGATTATTTAGTCAAAACAATAATATTAATATAGGGAGGGTAAGGGAAAGCGGGGGATCCACCCACCGAGGCAATCAACCACTCCATACGTGGTATCTAGATTGATCAAACCTGTAGGCTGAAGTTCCCCCCAGGGCACCTCCCCCACTCCCACCTCAAACCCCCCAGCATATACTATACAGGGAGGGGGTGAGGAGGAACAATTTTAAACAGGGCAGAATATCATAGAAAAACCTTTTAGTGTATGTAGGCATTACCTGACGCCCGTCACAAAGATTGTCACAGAGAGATTATGTTCTATGTTCTCTCCCAAACCCCAGCCAAGTAATACATCGGCAAAGAGCAGGGAGAGAGCCAGTAGTTCCGAGTCCTGTTCTTACATAATCCCTTACCAGACCCACCAGAGATCTCGGAATTTAGAGAGGAAAGTCACAGTCAAAGGAGCAAAGAGCATAGTATGCCACCAAAAATGCAGCAAGGCTACCGGGATCTCTCGGTAAGGCAAGATGTAAAGTAAGACGGATCAAGACAGCATTTTCCATTGAGCTTCTGTGTCAAACTTCTGGAGAGGTAGGTCTTCTTATCTCGGGGCCAGAAGAGATTGATCTAGACCTAGGACGTCAACGGCGTTGTGGGAGTGGGCCAAGTCCCAACTGTCGTGATCGATCACCCAGAGGATCCAACCAATTCAAAATATCTATCGGTTCCTGCTCAATAAAAAGGAAAAAGTCAGGCATTTGATCTGGGTCTGAGAGCGTGAACCTGCTGTCGCCCCTGGTCACCTTGATGCTAAAGGGGTGTCCCCATGTGTAGGAAGCTCCGGCTTGTCGTATAAGGTCAAGTAAAGGGCGCACCACTCAACGCATATACAGCGTATTGCGGAATAAGTCAGGGTACAGGTGGATAGAGGCTCCAAAGAAATCCACAGAACCCATGTTCCATGCCTTTCGTATGACCTCCTCCTTTAAGGTGTAGTAGTGGACCCGACAAAGAACATCTCAGGGGTGACCATCTCGTGCCTCCCCGGCACTCCCACCCTGTGAACACTGTCCAGTTCAATTGGTGATGCTGCCTCTCTTCCCAATACCTTATTGAGGATGGTTATGACAGTGGGTTTCAGCTCTGTTCCAGATGTTGCCTCAGGTATGCCTTACAGTCTAATGTTATTTCTGCGACTGCGATTTTCGCAGTCTTCTATGCTGAGTTGCTGCTGGCGTAGGGGACGGAGGTGTATCGCGGATGAGGATTCTAGTGCTGTTATACGTGCCTCATGGTCATCCTGAGCAGTGGTTAAAACTGACACCGCTTCCTCATTAGCTGTGACTTTTTGTCGCAGAGCATTTAGCTCCACATGTGGGGAATCTTCCATTTTGCTAGCCCATGATTCGAAATCCATTCTGAAGGCAGAGAGGAGGGCTGTAGCTTCCGTTCTGATGGGCTCTCCTGACAAGGGAAGTGTGCCTGTCTGAGATGCCCCAGTGCCCGTGTCATGCGTTGTGACTGATCTCACAGAGGAGGCTGATGGCTCTCCCCTGGGATCCTGGAATCTCTCATTGTTGTCTTCTACCATGCAGACTGCTGCAGAAACGGCAGGGGGAGGCTTGGTCTTCCCCGTGGTACTGCCGGGCGCCATCTTGTCCTTGGGGGTCCGAGGGTCAGTCGGCGCCGTTCTAAGCAGATATCTCTGTATGGTGCCTTATTGAGGGTCAGTGAACTCTGTGGAGTGTGAGCTAGCTGCCGCCATGTAAGTCTCGGGTGTGCTGTATTATGGAGATAGCCTGTAGCTGTCGGGATGGCACGGAGCTCAGGGATGTGTGTTCTCAGCCATCCATGTTCTGTCACTCTCTATCAGCACCCAGCTTCCATGAGGGTGGTGAGGGGGGGACCGGGGGGGAAAGTCAGGAGCCCAGATGCCCAGATGGTGGTAGAAGGGGGCAGCAAGAGGACCCAGTTATGGTGCAGGGAAAGCGGCGCCGCTATAGATAAAATAAAGTACCTGCTGCTGGAGGCTCCGTCTGGACTAGTAGGCCGCAAGATGGCGGCGGCCGCGGGCCTCCCAGATCGGCCTCTGTGGTACCTCCTACATCTGCTCGGGCCCCCTCACTGTGCAGCACCCTCCCAGGGATGTCCAGCGTCCTTGTGTGGCGGTAGGCTGTCTCTCCGCCCAGGGATCGGGGTACCTGGTCCTGGAGGCTCCGTTCAAACTAGTAGGCTGCAAAATAGCGGCGGCCGCGGGCCTCCCGGGACGGCCTCCGACGTTTTCTCGGGCCCCCTCACAGTTCAGCACCCTCCCAGTGATGTCCGGCGTCCTGATGTGGCGGATCGCTGTCACTCCGCCCGGGAATCGCGGTACCGGAGACCGGGGATGCAGGAGGCACAGTAGGTCTCACGATGGTGACGGGCTGCCGAGCAGTTGTAGGCCCGTTTGCGGGCCTGAAAACATCCAATCGTCCTGCTGATTCCTATAATTCCCGCTGGGAACAGTGCCAGTGGTGTCTGGGGATGACTGGGGAAAATTTGGAGATTTCCCTGTCACCGAACTCCACCGGATGGCCGTGGATAGTGTCGGTCTAAGCGGAGCTCCCCTGGAGCACGTCTTTCTCCATCAACAGTCGACCACGCCCCCAGTTTCAACTTTTTCTATTCTTGCTGAACATAATGTATGATTATGATAGCAAGAATGAAATATACTTTTGTCTTGATCAGGTAAACAGATAACTTTAGACTGGAATTGTAAACATGATGACAGATCTAATTGTTCTAATTCAGAATTTTCATTGTTAAGTGCAAAATCTGTATACTGTAATTTATAATATAATAATTGTGTATTGCTGACCGGTAATCCCAAGACAGTAAGTAGAACCAATATTTGTTCTTTCCCAGCTATTAGAATCATAGAAGAACTATAACATACATCCTGATTGCATCCTATCCATTTATTTACCCATAAATCTGTATGATTTATAGCATATACATATTCTCTGGGTAAATTCTATAAAATGCCAAGAGGAGTTATTCCACTCTGAAATGCTTGCACAATTATTTTAAAATTAGTGGAATAGTCAGTCTGGATCTCTAAACATGCTCTGGCTATATGAGAATGTTGTTCACTTGTCATTAAATTAATGCCCTGTACACACGACTGGTTTTGCCGTCGGAATAAACTCTGAAGGTTTTTACGACGGAGTTCCGATGGAATTCCGCTCAAGCTGTCTTGCATACACACGGTCACACCAAATTCCAACCATCCAGAACGCAGTGACGTACAACACGTACGACGGGACTAGAAAATGGAAGTTCAATAGCCAGTAGCCAATAGCTTCCGTCTTGTACTTGCTTCAGAGCATGCGTCATTTTTGGTGCGTCGGAACAGCATACAGTAGATCAGTTTTTCTGATAGTAATTTCTTCCGTCTGAATTTTCAACAGAAAAAGTCCGATGGGGCATACACACGGTCGGAATATACGATGAAAAGCTCCCATCGAACTCTTTCTGTCAGAAATTCCGCTCGTGTGTACGCGGCATTAGAGTAATATTTTGAAGATGTATTATAGATGGACCCATTATATTAGCTGTTTTAATAACCATATCTATCTGATTTAAATGTCTTTGTACCTTAATACTTTTACTTCCCACTAAACCAGCTGTTTCATGTGTTAAAATACATACTATTTGTTATACTCCCAATTGTGCCAATCCCTCCTAAAATACCTTCAACAATACCATGCTTATTTCTGTTATGATTTCTACTATTAATTCCAAACCATCTTTCAATACCCAATTCCATATTAACCAAATGTCCTTGACATTGTGGAAACCTTGTAGAAATTTTCCATTCTGAAACATTAACGTTCCACAATATAATGACAAACTTTCCCTCTCTCAAGAGAGTTCTGGATTGGAAACGGTTAATCTGAAAAGGATTAGCAGGTATGCTTTTCTTATTAATACATGGAGTTTTCCTTGGAGACACTACAACAACACTTGCCTTAGCACATTTCACCAGATAATTTCCTATTGGTTTGCAACATTCATATATACCAGTATCATTCAAAGATACACTCATTTGTTGATAAACAAATGTATCATTGATCGAATTCACACTACCAAAAATTCCTTTATGAATTATAGTAATAGTACTGTGAAGAAAGCTACCCAAAAATTCACCATTCTTTTTCCAAGTTAATAATGAACTTTGAAGTAAATATATTTCTGTATTACATATCGAATGCAAACTATCTTTGTCTTCAATGATTTTTAAAGACTGTGGAGACACATTATTTTCTGGAACAATCATATCTACCACAGAAATACTAATTTTAACCCTTATTTGAGCTATTTTTCTTATTACTTTAAAATGCCATGTTCTTACAATGTCCCCTTTTTCATCTCTAATTATATTTAAATGTTCTGGATCTAATATTTTTACCAAACTTTGAAAAAGGTAATAAAATTGATCTAAGGGATAAATTGTTTTCCCAGATCTTGACATATTATTATCAACATATCCAGACCAAATTGTTGAATCATTACCTTTTACAAATATTGACCAGAAACTCCTTCCCAATATATTACATTCAAAAGTTCCGGTTCTGTTGTTTAATCTATAAGATCCCTGCATTTTAACAACATTTCTACATTATTACTATGAATGAAATACATTTCCATACAGCAATCATATCCCTGTCCTACGCATACATATCCAAATAAATCTTCAGCTGTATTGATATCAACATATCTAAAATCATGATTTTTGTCATTTGCATTAATATCAATATCTTTATCGTTTTTGTCCTCTGTATTGATATCAGTGTTTTTATCGTTTTTTCATCTGTATTAATATCAATGTCTTTATTACTTTTGTCATCTATATTGATATCAATGTCTACATCTCTTTTGTTTCTGAATAATGTAATGTCTTTGTTGTGTAAATCTTCAATCCTGTTAACCTCTGCATAGCTGGAACAATTTGTGATATATTTTACCACAGATAAAATTGTCACTAGAGAAAAGATGAATCCTGTGATGATGATAAGTATACTCTCTTTAAAACTTTTATTTTGTTGTGCTGACATCTTATCTTCTTTTTGGAATCCATGATTCCTCCAGGTTAGATTTGTATCATTCCTTTCTGAAAAAAGAAATGCAGCATCATTATCTCGGAATATACAATTTGCATTGATCAGTGTGTACCCACATTTTTTTGTTGTCTACGTGCATTTTTCACTGAATTGAGAGGTCTTTGGACTTGTACCATTACACCTTGAACATCCAAGATGTCAAATGGACCTTCCCAATTACTTTGCCACTTTTCCTGAAACTTTTTATCATTAGTTGACCTCCTTTCTCAAACTTAGAAATATATGGAGGGACCATTTTTTGCATACAAGTAGCTGCATGTGGCAAAATATTGTTCATATTGTCCTGTAACATCTACAGCCATTTTGTTTTCTCTATTGCCTCTCTTTGTGGTGTAGACAATAAAGGTTCATTGGGAAACACAAGCGGCATTTTCCTTCCTGTCATTAATTCAAAAGGAGCATACTTTGTAGCAGAAGAAACTGTGCTTCTTACGCTCATTAAAATAAAAGGTGCTACATCAACCCAAGTATTTCCTCTGTCTAACAACATTTTTGCAATTCTGGATTTGATAGTCATATTCATTCTTTCCACAATACCTGCAGACTGTGGATGATATGGTACATGCAATCTCTATTCTATTCCCATAATTTTACACATTGCCTGCATGATTTTACCTGTAAAATGGGATCCCCTGTCACTACTGAGGTTTGCTGGTATACCCCAAGCTGGAAAAACATGATTAATCAACATCCTAGCAGTTGTTAAAGCATCATCTTTGTGTACTGTAAGATCTCAATCCACTTTGAAAAAATGTCAACCAAAACTAATACAAATCTGAATCTATTTTTCCCTGATGGTAATGGCCCTATATAATCTATTTGTATAGAAGACCAAGGTCCATCTGCTGGAGGAATTCTTTGTAAAGGAGGTTTCTGACCCTTTGGTCTAGGATTCACTTGTGCACAAATTAGACGGATTTAATTACACTGTCTACTCTCTCTTCCATTTTCTCCCAATAGAATTTAAGAATTTCAAGCAATTTTTGCTTATCAATGTGACCTAAACTGTCATGATTGAATTTAGTGAATTCCACCTGTAGGTGTTGTGGTATAACAGGATGCAAGAAACCCATCTAAGTCATGACACAAGATCCCGTTTTCACAAACAAAGGAAGATCTTTCTTCTTCTCACCCGGGGAAGAAGAAAAAAGTGACGCATCCCTCTTCTGTTCCTCTGCTAAAGAAGGAATCTGTGTGTCTGCTTTCCTCACAACATTAATTGAAACCGTTTCAGGTTGAATCACTGATTCTCCATGCAAGGCTGCTTCCTTTGCTAATGTGTCTGCTGTTCTCTTGCCTACAGATAACTAACGATTATCTTTTTAATATAATGGAATAGCATATGCAAGAGGATTACTCTCTGCAAGTTCAAAAACTGATTCAAGTGTCTCTTTATGCACAAGAGTCTTATTGGATGAATCTACAAAACCTCTATTTTTCCAAATAGGTAAGTAATCAGTAAGAGAACGAACAACAAATAAACTCTCACTATAAATCACTAGTGGGCCTCTGTTCTCTTCCTTGTCAATTGTCAGTACTGTTCTTACTGCTTCAAGTTCTGCTCGTTGAGCTGAAAAATAACCTGGCAACTTGTGTTGTATGGCAAGATTAGGCTTTGGATACCAAATTGAATACCCACTGTAATAATTACCTGACATACAATACCTCGAACCATCAACAAATACAGGTTCATCAATTTTCTCTGCCTCTCTATGAAAGAGAGGAGAGTATGTTTCATGGACTTAACACAAACAGGTCATTTCAATCTGAGCTCCTGTGTCCAATAACGTTCTCACCTTTTGTCCATTAATTTTAGCTTTTAAATAAAGACGACCACTCTTGTCTAGAAATATAGGAGCTACATAAATTAACCACTTGAGCCCCGGACCATTATGCTGCCTAAGGACCAGAGGTCTTTTTCCAATTTGGCACTGCGTCGCTTTAACTTTTAATTGCGCGGTCATGCAATGCTGTACCCAAACGAAATTTGCGTCCTTTTCTTCCCACAAATAGAGCTTTCTTTTGATGGCATTTGATCACCTCTGCGGTTTTTATTTTTTGCGCTATAAACGGAAAAAGACCGAAAATTTTGAAAAAAAATGATATTTTCTACTTTTTGTTATAAAAAAAATCCAATAAACTCAATTTTAGTCATACATTTAGGCCAAAATTTATTCGGCCACATGTCTTTGGTAAAAAAAATGTCAATAAGCGTATATTTATTGGTTTGCGCAAAAGTTATAGCGTCTACAAACTAGGGTACATTTTCTGGAATTTACATAGCTTTTAGTTTATGACTGCCTATGTCATTTCTTGAGGTGCTAAAATGGCAGGGCAGTAAAAAACCCCCCCAAATGACCCCATTTTGGAAAGTAGACACCCCAAGGAAATTGCTGAGAGGCATGTTGAACCCATTGAATATTTATTTTTTTTGTCCCAAGTGATTGAATAATGACAAAAAAAAAAAAAATATTTACAAAAAGTTGTCACTAAATGATATATTGCTCACACAGGCCATGGGCCTATGTGGAATTGCACCCCAAAATACATTCAGCTGCTTCTCCTGAGTATGGGGATACCACATGTGTGGGACTTTTTGGGAGCCTAGCCGCGTACGGGGCCCCGAAAACCAATCACCGCCTTCAGGATTTCTAAGGGCATAAATTTTTGATTTCACTCCTCACTACCTATCACAGTTTTGAAGCCCATAAAATGCCCAGATGGCACAAAACCCCCCCAAATGACCCCATTTTGGAAAGTAGACACCCCAAGCTATTTGCTGAGAGGCATGTTGAGTCCATGGAATACTTTCTTTTTTGACACAAGTTGCGGGAAAGTGACAATTTTTTTTTTTTTGCACAAAGTTGTCACTAAATGATATATTTCTCACACAGGCCATGGGCATATGTGGAATTGCACCCCAAAATACATTTAGCTGCTTCTCCTGAGTATGGGGATACCACATGTGTGGGACTTTTTGGGAGCCTAGCCGCGTACGGGGCCCCGAAAACCAAGCACCGCCTTCAGGATTTCTAAGGGCGTAATGTTGTGATTTCACTCCTCACTACCTATCACAGTTTTGAAGGCCATAAAATGCCAAGATGGCACAAAACCCCCCCAAATGACCCCATTTTGGAAAGTAGACACCCCAAACTATTTGCTGAGAGGCATGTTGAGTCCATGGAATATTTTATATTTTGACACAAGTTGCGGGAAAGTAACACTTTTTTTTTTTTTTTGCACAAAGTTGTCACTAAATGATATATTGCTCAAACATGCCATGGGCATATGTGGAATTACACCCCAAAATACATTCTGCTGCTTCTCCTGAGTACGGGGATACCACATGTTTAGGACTTTTTGGGAGCCTAGCCGCATACGGGGCCCCGAAAACCAAGCACCGGCTTCAGGATTTCTAAGGGCGTTAAGTTGTGATTCCACTCCTCACTACCTATCACAGTTTTGAAGGCCATAAAATGCCAAGATGGCACAAAACCCCCCCAAATTACCCCATTTTGGAAAGTAGACACCCCAAGCTATTTGCTGAGAGGCATGGTGAGTATTTTGCAGCTCTCATTTGTTTTTGAAAATGAAGAAAGACAAGAAAAATGTATTTTTTTTTTCTTTTTTCAATTTTCGAAAGTTTGTGACAAAAAGTGAGGTCTGCAAAATACTCACTATACCTCTCAGCAAATAGCTTGGGGTGTCTATTTTCCAAAATGGGGTCATTTGGGGGGGGTTGTGTCATCTGGGCATTCCATGGCCTCCGAAACTGTGCTAGGCAGTGAAGAGTGAAATCAAAAATGTACGCCCTTAGAAAGCCTGAAGGCGGTGCTTGGTTTTCGGGGTCCCGTGTGCGGCTAGACTCCCAAAAAGTCCCACACATGTGGTATCCCCATACTTAGGAGAAGCAACAGAATGTATTTTGGGGTGTAATTTCACATATTCCCATGGCATGTTTGAGCAATATATCATTTAGTGACAACTTTGTGCAAAAAAAAAAAAAAAAAAAAAAAGATTTGTCTCTTTCCCGCAACTTGTGTCACAATATAAAATATTCCATGGACTCGACATGCCTCTCAGCAAATAGCTTGGGGTGTCTACTTTCCAAAATGGGGTCATTTGGGGGGGGTTTGAACTGTCCTGGCATTTTATGCACAACATTTAGAAGCTTATGTCACACATCACCCACTCTTCTAACCACTTGAAGACAAAGCCCTTTCTGACACTTTTTGATTACATGAAAAAATAATTTTTTTTTGCAAGAAAATTACTTTGAACCCCCAAACATTATATATTTTTTTAAAGCAAATGCCCTACAGATTGAAATGGTGGGTGTTTCATATTTTTTTTTCACATGACATGCTTTAAAATTGCGCACAAACGCGCAGCGGCAACAAAATAAATACATTTTTAAAAGCCTTTAAAAGCCTTTACAGGTTACCACTTTAGATTTACAGAGGAGGTCTACTGCTAAAATTACTGCCCTCGTTCTGTCCTTCGCGGTGATACCTCACATGCATGGTGCAATTGCTGTTTACATTTGACGCCAGACCGACGCTTGCGTTTGCCTTTGCGCGAGAGCAGGGGGGGACAGGGGTGCTTTTTTTTTTTTTTTTTTTTCCTTTATTATTTTTTTGCTTTTTTATCTTATTTTTAAACTGTTCCTTTCATTTTTATTTTTTTTTTATTAATTTTATTGTTATCTCAGGGAATGTAAATATCCCCTATGATAGCAATAGGTAGTGACAGGTACTCTTTTTTTTTTAAATTGGGCTCTATTAGACCCTAGATCTCTCCTCTGCCCTCAAAGCATCTGACCACACCAAGATCGGTGTGATAAAATGCTTTCCCAATTTCCCAATGGCGCTGTTTACATTCGGCGAAATCTAAGTCATGAAATGCTCGTAGCTTCCGGTTTCTTAGGCCATAGAGATGTTTGGAGCCATTCTGGTCTCTGATCAGCTCTATGATCAGCTGGCTGAATCACCGGCTGCATTTTCAGGTTCCCTGTTGGGACAGGAAAGCCAGAGAAAAACATGGAAGATGGTGGGGGGGGGGGCATTCCCTCCCACTGCTTGCAAAAGCAGTCTAGAGGCTAATTAGCCGCTAGGATTGCTTTTACATGAAAGCCGACCGCTGGCTGAAAAGAATGATACCAAGATGATACCTAAACCTGCAGGCATCATTCTGGTATAACCACTCAAAGTCCAGCAACATACCAGTACGTTGCTGGTCCTTGTTAGGCATATATTGTAAACTTTTTTTTCATGCAGCCTGTGGGCTGAACAAAAAAAAGATATTGATCGGTGGGTATGCCCACCATTAGAATACCTCCCTTCATCCACCCACTTCTAATGATGGGCATACATGCACCATTTATATATGCCGAAGCATGGGGGCATCCTCCCGCAAAAGGCAGGAGCAAATTGCTCCTCCACCCACTGCTGCCCCCACGCTTCGGCATATATGCTGAAGTATGTAACTGTGGTGGTGAAATCACCTCCGACAGCGCTGGAGTCACGGCTTTATATATCGTGGGAGCAAACGCTGTTGCTGTCAAGATAAATAAATCCGCGCTGCAACTGAATGGCGTACCTGCTAAGCAAATGATGGTTAACAATAAACCAAAGTAACATTACAGTATAACAGTAAGACTTACCATACCTGCAAAGCAAATACAAAAAAAAAAAACATAGTAAAAAATAAAACATTTAACGCAACCTGTGCCTAAAATATATATATGCCGAAGCATGGGGGCATCCTCCCGCAAAAGGCAGGAGCAAATTGCTCCTCCACCCACTGCTGCCCCCACGCTTCGGCATATATGCTGAAGTATGTAACTGTGGTGGTGAAATCACCTCCGACAGCACTGGAGTCACGGCTTTATATATCGTGGGAGCAAACGCTGTTGCTGTCAAGATAAATAAATCCGCGCTGCAACTGAATGGCGTACCTGAAAACAATAAAATGGTTACCAACAAAACACAGTAAACGGTAAAGTATAAAAAATCTGAAAAGCAAACATGGTAAAACATAATAACAATAAAACATTGCAGAATAGAATAGAGTAAAAAAGAGCAGAACAATAGAGAGAGAATAGAGAGAGAGAGAACAATAATGCCCCGTACACACGGTCGGACTTTGTTCGGACATTCCGACAACAAAATCCTCGGATTGTTTCCGACGGATGTTGGCTCAAACTTGTTTTGCCTACACACGGTCGCACAAAGTTGTCGGAATTTCCGATCGCCAAGAACACGGTGACGTCAAGCACGTACGACGAGACTAGAAAAGGCCAGTTCAGAACCAAGCGCGGCACCCTTTGGGCTCCTTTTGCTAATCTCGTGTTAGTAAAAGTTTGGTGAGAGACGATTCGCGCTTTTTCAGACTCGTGGCTTTCAGATCGTTTTCTGCCGTTCAGTTTGTGCTTGTGGGTTTGTATCTGCTCTTCAGTGCGTGCAGTCAGTTCGTATTGGAGTTTTCTGTGCGATCTTGTCCGCTCGTTGCTGTTTTTCAGGTCGCTCTTCACAGGCCTTGCTGTTCTTCAGTGCGTTCTGTTACTTCGTTCTGAGCAGCCGACCGTTTTCTAGCCATGTTTCGTATGCGTACTCCTCGTAGAGTTCGTGCTGTGCGGGGGCTTGGTGTTGGGGTCCTGACCTTGACACAAGTCCAGTCCATGAACAGGGTGGGGAGGAGTTCATGGACCAAGAATTGGTTGCTTCAGCGTGACCAGTTCTGTCATATGCCTTTGCTCCGTGAGATCCGTGAGAATAATCCTGATGATTTCAGGAACTTTCTCAGGATGACGGACCCCGTATTTCACCGTTTGTTGGCTTCGCTGACCCCCTATATCAGCAGGCAGGATACCTGCATGAGGCAAGCCATCACTCCGGAGCAGAGGTTGGTCGCTACCTTGCGGTATTTGGCCACAGGGAGAAGCCTGCAGGACTTGAAGTTCTCGACAGGCATCTCCCCCCAGGCTCTGGGGATCATTATCCCAGAGACCTGTTCTGCCATCATCCAGGTCCTGCACAAGGAGTATATTAAGGTAAGATTTTTATCCTTTAATATCACATTTTATTGTATTGAATATTTGATAATATATTGTATTTCTTTCCTCATTCCCTAATTACTATGATTGGAATATGCTGTGAATGTCCCCTTTGTCCTCATGCATGCTGGATTTTTATGTAATTAATATTTTAGGTCCTTCATACATATTTGCCCTTCAATAACCTCCCCAGCATGGTGTCTCCTGCCCTATATTCACCTCATGTAGTTACTTAACAATGTATTTTATCAGCTCCATAGTAGTGCTTTACCCCAAACACCCCCTAAAATGTTTTGAAATGTTATTTTTGATTTAAATTCAGGCAGAGGGCCAGAGGCTTTTTTTTGTGGTGTCCCCAAATTTTTTGTAACCCTCCCTCCCCCAACTGCTAAGTCAGCTGATCCCAATTCTCTATCCTCAATCATCTATCTGCTGACTTTGCCAAACCCATACACACTATACCCATCTCTTTAGTGCTCAGATTTATGGATGAATTCCCCAAAGCATGTAGTGCAAGGGCCTGCCTGTATACTTTCCAATGGTACTGTTTAAAGTTCTTGTATCCTATTATGATCTTGATAGGTAATAGCAGAATGTCCAAATGTGCTCAAATGTGTACAGTGTGTATTTATATCTTTGTATTATGACACTTCTTACCTGTCCAGTGGGCTGCCAATAGTGTAACTAAGGAGGGGCTGTTCCAAGTAATACCCTGTATTTAGGCATTCATCTCTCAATGAAGTGAAGAGGGTTACCTGTCCAAGAGTCCCCCCCCCTATAATGTTAGAAATGGCCCATGAGAGGGGGGGGGAATATGATAGGTGTACCTTATACTTTGTTGTTGTTAAATTCCCCTTAATAAATTCTATCTGGAGGTTGACCCATAATGTTTGTGTCTAATCTGCTTGCCAGGTTTCTGTGAAAAAATAGTAATGTTTATTGTTTTTTCCTCAACAGTTTCCTTCCACGCCACAGGAATGGCAGACTGTGGCCTCCCAATTTGCCCAGCGGTGGGACTTTCCTAACTGCGGAGGGGCAATTGATGGGAAACACGTCCACATCGTCCCACCACCCAACTCGAGGTCGTACTATTATAATTACAAGGGGTTTAATAGTATAGTGATGTTGGCGGTGGTGTCGGCTAATTACGACTTCTTGTATGTGGACGTGGGGAAGAATGGCCGGATGTCCGATGGTGGAGTCATCGCCCAGACGGAGTTCTACAGGCGTCTCCAGAATGGCAGCTTGGACTTGCCACCTCCAGAGGACAATGTTGAAGGTCTCCCATTTGTGTTCGTTGCTGATGAAGCATTTGCGCTGGGGGACCACCTGATGCGGCCATTCCCGATGAGGACCCTCACCCCGGAACAGAGGGTTTTTAATTACCGGCTGGCCAGAGCCCGAAGAGTGGTGGAGAACACATTTGGAATCCTGGCCAGCCGGTTCCGATTATTTATGACACCCATCCATATGGCGGAGTATAAACTGAACCATATAATACTTGCCTGCTGTGTTCTCCATAATTTTCTACGAAAACATTCAGCCAACTATGCTGGCTCAGTTGGGCCTGAGGCCGGAATCCCAAATACATCAACAATGACGGCACTTGAAAGCGGCCGTCCTGGCTTGCCCTCCCTGAATGCCCGTGATGTCCGGTTACGATACCTGGAGTTCTTTGCAGGTAGGGGGGTTATCAATATGCCAGACAATCTGTGACACCTTTTTCAAATAAAAAACAACCAAAAGAAATTCTTGGTGGACATTTACTGCTTGTGTTTGTTTTAGCTGACCCTGACAGAAATGTGTTGAGTGCAGAAAATGTCGTGATTGGGTAACCTTATAAAAAACAGTGTTGGCTGGTACTTCCTAAATGCAAAAACACATTTCACTACAAGTGCACTTGCAACTGCACTGAACCTGCACTTGTAGTGCAAAGAGGATTTGCCCTTAGGAAATAACCCCCATTTGTGCATAAAACAACAATTACATCACCCCAAAAGTGTTGTAGTGTTGAGACAATAATCCACACATTCTTGAGTAAGGCACTTTTTTATACCTGCACAATCACATGCGCATTTACCAAAGGTTTTTAAAACAAACCAACATGTTTGTTGTATAACAATGTTTGCAGTAGCATTATGAAAAATCAAAATATCCATTTCAGATAAAACAGGCCTGTGTAAAACCAACAAGAAAGCCAAAAAACTTGAACTTACAAAGTTCACATTAGGTAAAACCTGAAGGCTATATCAGACATCAGTATTTAGGAACTGGGTTTGATCTAGCGTTCAGATGGGGGGAAATCACCCCTGGAAAAGCCAAATTTGGAAGATGCACACCAATTTACGAATGGCAACATGTGCTATCTGCCATCAGGGGGGATCAAGGGACGTGTTTTGGGGGAGAAAGCCTTTCCTCAATGCGACTTTATAATTGAGGAAGGTGTTGCACCCCCAAAACGCGTCCATTGATCTCCCGTGATGGCAGATAGCACATGTTGGCACACTGTGTGCATCCTCCAAATTTGGCTTTTCTAAACATTTTAAAAATTTTTGGAAGATTGGACCACAATAAAACAGGTGATTTTGTGGGGTTTAAATTCGCCCCAAAACATCAATGATGTTATTATTTTTTTTAATAACATCACTGATTTGTTTCTGGATGTTTTGCAATTGGAGATTACACCCCATGATCTCCCCGATAAGTATCTGGGCACTTTCTGAAGTAAAGCGTTCAGGATCCCTCACATCACGATCACCTAAAAAGAGATAAAGAACAAAAAAAAGGTCTCAAAAATCTGCCACCATCCATCTCGTTTACCTGAGTCTGTGGTCGCAGACACTCACCTGTTGTGGTGCCAATCTCCACCACGTCTTCTTCTTCCTCCTGCTCTTCTTCTTCGTTTGGGGGTATTTCACCTTCTTCCATAGGTGGGGGGTCTGTGGTCTCCTCGGATGAGGGCTGTCCTCCGAGTCTTTTCTCCCCTATGTAAAACAAAAATGGTATAATTAGCACACAGATATTTGATGGCAGAACTAGAAATAGGAAACATTGCTCGGAAGTGGGGTACAATTGTCTATTTTAGCCGAGTTCCAAGATGTATATTTTTTTTATTGCCCTTTGTCAAGCTGCAATACTTTACATGTTTGGTACAAGCTTCACAGATGTAGCCCCCCCTATAGTATACACTGGAGCACCTGTGTGCCCCCCTAATAAAAATGGTGTTCTGGGGTCCCACACTAGTGCTCCAGTGTCCAGATGTGAAAACAGCTGCTCAGTGTCCTCTCTTTACACACAATCTAGTTGTCATTTCATTCTAGTAACAAACCCATCTACACAAACAAATATTTGGCATCCAAGTAGGCCCCAAAAAATGTGTGAAAATGCATATGGCCTAAACAATGGTGTTCTAGAGGCCGAAATAAAAATGTTTGATACGAACGAATAATGGGCCCATGAACATTAAAGTTGCCCTTTTAAACGTTACAATTAATAAAAGCATATGGAGCAGAACGAACGTAATAAAGACAGAAAGAATAGGAACACAGCACAACTACTTACTTTTTTGCAGCACTCTCCGGATCTTTCGGTACTGCTCTGGCTCTCTCAACTTCAGGTCCGACCACCGCTTCCTGAGCTGATCTTTAGATCTTCGTACCCCGAAATTCCTCTCCAGACTCCGGACCACTTTACCAATGATTTTGGCCTTTCGGATGTTGGGGTGGGGGTAAGGCCCATATTTTCCGTCATAGTCGGACTTCCTCATGATGTGTACCATCTCCAACATCTCCCCAAACGACATATTTGTGGCCTTAAAACGTCTCCTTCTGGATCGGGACGTGCCTGGACCAGGGCTTTCCTCCTCCTCCTCCTCGTTGCTATAATTAGCATGCACCTGCTGTAACTCTGCCATCATGCTCTTCACCCACTGCACCAAACGAAAAGGGGCGGGGAATACACTAGAAAGAACGTCAGGGGCGGGCGGAGTTACACGCATGCGCAGTGTGTATAAAGCGTAACACGCGTGCGTATTACGTACGATCTGTGAGCGGAGGAAGGAGCATTGGACGCGCCGATCGTAAGAACGAAGGTAAGAGACAAACTTGTGCCTATACTGCTTCTAGATTGAGGCCTATATTGTAACAAGATTAGGAGAGTTTTGTCTGACATTAGGCTTTGTCTTGTGTTGTGTCTTGCAGTGAACATGGATATCTTAATGAGAGATACTGACTTCATGTCACTATTCATTGATATGCTAAGTGAGCTGCCCTGTCTGTGGGAGATTACCCACCCCCATTTCAAGAACCAAGCAAAGAGGAAGGCAGCACTGGAGCAATTGTGTGAAATTGTGAAGCAGGTGATCCCCACGGCAGACATCACTTATTTAAAGATTTTCATTGGTGGCCTGAGGAGCACATATCTGAGGGAGCGCAAGAAAGTCCTGGATTCACAGAGATCCGGAGCAGCAGATGACATCTATGTCCCCAGGATGTTGTACTACGACAGGCTGCACTTTCTGGCAGGCCAGACTGAACCCAGGCCATCCCTCTCCAGTCTTCCTTCCACGCTTCCTTCCCCCCTGGCTGAGGCTTCTGACGCCCAACCTGGGCCTTCCAGGCCGCATGTGGAGGAGCCCAGATTGAGCCAGGTATAGCATTCCTCTAAATATTTCTGCTTGTCCAATCAATGATGTTAACTAGATGTTAGTTTGGAGTACTAATTTAGGATTGTGATTGATGATGCAAAACATTACAACTATGTCCCTTTTTCATACACAGGGAAGTCTCAGCCAGGAGGTGGCCGGGCCGAGCCGGCTGGCTGATCTGCAGGTCCCTCCACCCCCCCTGAAAAGAGAAAGTGGCAGTAGGACGAGTGCCCTAGAGGAGGCGGCTATCAGATTCTTTTGGAGGGCTACAGAGGTCCTGGGAGCACCACACACCATGGAGGAGAACATTGCTGCATTCATAGCATATAAAATGCAGAGGATGGAGGAGGGCCAAAAAGCCATGTGTCAGGCCCTCATATCAGAGGCTCTGGAGAAAGGTATGAGGGGCCAAATTACACCTCACACACAGCTTTGGGATGGTCCTCCTCCTCCTCCTCCCTCTCCTCCAGGTCCTCCCAGTCCTCCTCCAGGTCCTCCCAGTCCTCCTCCAGGTCCCCCCAGTCCTCCTCCTCCTCCAGGTCCTACTCCTCCTCCTGCCACATCTCCAACTGCACAGCCACAGCCCGGAAGGAAGCGTGAAAGGAAGACCAGACAGTGATTGCCCTGGGTCCAGTCTGGTCGGCCAAAAAATGCAGCCTCTTGTGGTACCACAGCCTGGGGACACTGATGTCATCTGCTGCTATCCAGATCTCTGTGAATCCCGGACCAGACTGCCCTCCCTTACATATGGACTCCTCAGGCCACCAATTTTGATGTTGAAGAATTGATGTCTGCTGTGGGGCTCCCAGGCTTCGCTAATTTCTCCTGTTGATCCAGTGTTGCCTTCCTCTTTGTTTGGTTCTGATCCCTTAATAAAGGATTTTTGTTTGGAATTATACTCTCCTATGTGTTTTACTTCAAAAATGACAGTTTGTTTGTGAGGATTCAGGTACATTTCTAATATACAATGTGAAATGAACAAGGGACACCAACAACAAACAATCTCCTGGAGATTAAATAATAAAAGATATCAATGGTGTTGGGGTAACTTGCCACACAAAACACACACAAAAATATTCTGGAGTAAAAATAAAAATAACATTGAACAAAGATCAGCCTTGGAAAAAATCCAAACATTAAAGAAAAAAAAAGGCTTAAAAACAAAAAAAAAAAAAAACATAAAAAATATAAAACTGTCAGATGTGACAACTAATAACAATATATTGAGGGAATCCCACTAAAAAAACACAAATAAAAGTTTGTGAGAAGTGTGTGTGAATATGAGCAGCAAAACTACTTAATTCTTGTCACGTTATAAAGAAGAAGAGAGTGCGCTATATTAAACCATTTTTTACATTGCAGCGTGACGAAAGTGCTGTATCCATTGCGAACGCTAAGTTTACCAGAACGAGCTGTCCCGTGTCGGAATTTCTTCTGAGCATGCGTGGCACTTTGTGCGTCGGAACAGGCCACACACGGTCGGAATTGATGCGATCGGATTTTGTTGTCGGAAAATTTTATCTCCTGCTGTCCAACTTTGTGTGTCGGAAAATCCGATGGAAAATGTCCGATGGCGCCCACACACGGTCGAAATTTCCGACAACACGCTCCGATCGGACATTGTCCATCGGAAAATCCGACCGTGTGTACGGGGCATAAAACAACAACTATTTTTGTTTTTTTTATTTTATATATTTTTTTGTGTTTTTATTTTTTTTAATTTTTTTTTTATTTTTTTTTTACACTTTTTTTTAGTAACTTTTAACTTTTGTAACTCGTTCCAGGTTTGGGTCTCTCAAAATGCAATGGCATCTTGGGAGACCCTGTGTTAGTGTGCCTAGTCTGTGCAGTGCTGAACCCTACGCTAATACTCAACTAATGTATGGTAGCGTTCAAAGCATTCACCCATGCAAAGACCAGGATTGCCAGGACAGGAGGGACAATAAGACCGGGTGTCACGCCTAAATCCGCGCTTGCTACAGACACGACATCTTTTTTGGGGGGCTCGTTGGGTAGGGGTACTCGGGATGGCATAAAGAAAATGCCGCTCATGCAGCCGGCTTACTGCATTTGGTTGGGGAAGGTGAGGTAGAGCACCGTCTGGAAACAGGAGGGCTCTGACGATCTCTTCCTGGAATTTAAGGAAGGATCCAGTCTGTCCTGAAGCTCTGTATAGCACATGAGCGTTCAGCAAAGCCAATTGAAATAAATAAACAGACACTTTTTTGTACCAGCGTCTGGCCTTACGGGCAACTAGGTACGGCGCCAACAACTGGTCGTTGAGGTCCACCCCTCCCATATTAAGGTTGTATTCGTGGACACAGAGGGGTTTCTCCACAACACCAGTCGCCGTAGGAATTTGGGTCGTCGTGTCTGCATGAAGGGAGGTGAGAACGAAAACATTCTTCTTATCCCTCCACTTCATAGCGAGCAAATTATTATACTTCAAGCAGGCTCTCTCCCCCAGCCTAAGACGGGAATCTACAAGCCGCTGGGGAAAGCCCCGGCGATTAGGTCGCACGGTGCCACATGCTCCAATCTGCTGATCAAACAAGTGACTAAAAAGTGGCACGCTCGTATAATAATTGTCCACGTACAAGTGGTACCCCTTTCCGAATAAGGGTGACACCAAGTCCCACACTATCTTGCCAGCGCTTCCTATGTAGTCAGGGCAGTTTATCGGCTCTACGTGACTATCTTTGCCCTCGTAAACCATAAAACTATATGTATAGCCTGTGGCCCTGTCACAGAGCTTATACATCTTGACCCCGTATCTGGCACGCTTGCTGGGAAGGTACTGTTTGAATGACAAGCGGCCAGAAAATTTAATCAGGGACTCATCAATGCAGACAACTTGATGGGGGGTAAACAAGTCTGCAAAACGTTGGTTGAAGTGGTTTACAAGGGGCCGAATTTTGTAGAGCCGATCGTATGCAGGGTCTCCACGAGGACGACAGAGTTCATTGTCGTTGAAGTGCATGAACCGCAAAATCTGCTCGTATCGTGCCCTGGCCATGGAAGCAGAGAACAAGGGTGAATGGTAAATTGGGTCAGTGGACCAATATGACCGCAACTTACTCTTTTTATTCAACCCCATGAGGAGGGAAAGGCCCAGAAAGGTCTTAAATTCGGAGACCATAATTGGTCTCCAATCTCTGGCAAGGGAGGACTGGGGATTAGCGGCGATGTGTTGACCAGCGTATAAATTGCTTTGGTCCACAATAGATCTATAGAGATCTTCGGTGAAAAACAGTGAATAAAAATCCAGTGGCGTAAAGTCAACTGTTTCCACCTGAATTCCGGGTTGGCCAGTGAAAGGGGGAAGTACGGGTGCTGCAGAAGTGGAGGGTTCCCAATTCGGATTGGCCAATGCAGCAGGAAGGGCACTATGGGCACGACGGGCCTGTCTTTGTCTTCTTGGTGGCAGCGGGACACTACTAGTGCTTGCCACCTCGCCAGCTTGAACTGCACTTATGGGACTCGCCACGTCACCACGTGATACTGCAGTGCTGGATGTACGACCAGGGTGTACTAGGCCGCTGGTGCTTGCCAGTTCACCAGAAGGAATAGCGGCGCTAGTACTTCTCTGCTCCATACGAGAGCCCTGCGGTTCTTGCACTTCAAGGACAGAAGAAGATTGGGGTCTGGTACGCCTGACCTTAGCAGGGACCACAACTCTGTCGTCAGAGCTATCTGTCATGGAGCCGCTGTCCTCTACAGGTTCGTATTCTGAGCCTGAACTTGACAGATGAGTGACTTCCTCTTCACTATCTGTCATACTCAGAAACGTGTAGGCCTCTTCACTAGTGTACCTTCGATTTGCCATTTTGGGCTCTAAATTTAGGGGTACACTAGTGAGACTCACAGGCAAAAAAGCTCCTGACTGTCAGCGACTGTATCAAAACGCTACCAAAAAACTGTTAGCGATCGCAGGGATCAGGCCTGACTCTGCGAACGCTGCAGTTATGTGTGCTTAGTGTTTTGTAAGTGTCAGTTATCGATC